>NW_006399844.1:13075821-13087949 GCF_000299155.1 Elephantulus edwardii | reverse complement strand
ATGTATATACACATACATATATAATCATCTCAATGAGAATGTAAAGTTTTAAAATATTGGGAGAACCATCAGATTTCTGATATTATCTCCAAGCACTTGCTTTTGCAAAGCCGATCTAGACATATACATAAACGAGGAGGTTTTGTCTCTCTCATGGTGAAGGAAAAGGTTTAAGTTACAGCCAGTAAAATATGAAGAGCTACTCGAAGTGGTGCGAGGCAGCACAGTTGAGGACTAGGGTGAGTGTGCTTCTCAGGAGAGAGACAAAGACTACAAACCTTAGGGTGGGAGCTAAAAGAGCTAAGAGGTTGGCTGAGATCTCTTTTAGCCCGAAGAATTCTCAGTTATGTTTCCTGAGATGAGAACTCTGACAGGAAGAAGTTGGAGTGTGCAACTTTCCTTCCTGGATTCATTTCATGCACCACTTCTTTCCTGAAGGATTCAAAGGGGGTCTGATTGAACTCCATGCAGAAGGCCAATAATCATGACACCACTGCCTGAGATAACCACAAAGAAACACCAGAAGCCGAGGCTGTTTCCTGAGGTGGCTCTGACTCTCTCACCAACCCAGACAAGAGCCACAGGCCCAGTCCAAACACCAGAATCCACCTAGCTGCTGCTCTATGCAGCCAAGGCTGTCCTGTCCTCAGCTGAAGTCTCCATCCACAGCCTGGGAAACAAGAGGGCCCTGATGAAAGAGACAGAGCGAAAAAGCTCAAGTCTCCAGGCAGAAGGAGAGAAACGTTGATCATAATTGTCAGAGCCCTGCTTTCTCTGGATGACTGATAGTGACAGAGTCCTCCCTGACCCCACAGGGCTGCCCCGGAGACAGGAGTGAAACCACAATACAGAAGCATATCTGTCTTCAATCTACAATTGGAAGGACTCAGGGTTGAAGAGAAAAAATTCCCTGGATGATTGGATCAAAGACAAGTAATGATGAAGTCTTGAAGCATTTGTTCACTTGGTAACCCCTTAAAGAGCTAGCCAGACCCCAAGCTCATACAAAGTCAAGCCCAGGTTAATTGCTATTCCTGCTAGAGGCAAGGACGGGACACAACGGCCTCATGTCATTCTCCTTTGGGCCTGCAGCTGTTTTTAGATGCTGGGCCATTTTTTCCCCCCATTAAATCCTTCAGGTAAAGTATTTCAGTCTATAAGCTCTTCCAGGTTGCAAAAATATAAACAAATACAACAACAAAAAACAAGAAACAATGATTGGCTCCAAAATACAGAAAGAAACCTGAAAAACTCAAATCAACAAATGCTTCATTGAATGTTCATAAAATATACCATTAAAATATCTAGTCAATATACCATTAGGTTAGCTTGTCAGAGGCAACTCAGATCTTGGGTTGATGCTGTGGTTGTTCACTGCCTCTGAGTCATAGGGAGCCTCTGTGTACAAAGCAGGCTAGCTCCACAGAGTCGTCAAGACGCCTTTTCAGAAGCAGACTGACAGACCTTTGTTTCAAGGCACCTCTGGACTGGTCCAGATCACCAGCTTTTTGGTTAGCAGTCTAGTGCTTGAGCACTCGTGCCACCTAAGAGGAGCCAATCCTTGGGAAAAAAGACATTATGCTGTGAAAGGTGTAGGATCAGAGCAAGAGGAAGACCCTCACCAAGACAGACGGACACAGGGACTGTAACGATGGACTCGAGTGTATCAGAGACGGTGAGGATGGCACAGCACAGGGAAGGCTTCACACCTGATGTTCACAGGGTCCCTATGAGTAGTACTCTGTTTAACGGCACATAACAATGACTCTGGAAGCAGGAGTGGCATCCACTTCCTAAACAACATGCCTCTGGAAACTCTACGAACTTTGATAAATGTTGATCATTGTAGAGGGGCTTCCAGCTTTTTGTTCATAGGGTTGCTATAAGTCATGCTTGACTTGAAGGCAATCAACATCAACAATAACTCTAAGGCTCTCACTTAGAGTGTCATGTAAATTAAATTAACGAGGAGATAAACAGTACCAAGGGAGCTCTGGTGGGGTAGTCCACAGGAGAGCTAACCGCACTGCTCACCCAAAGGTGGTGCCTCTCTGGTGGTGCGAGTCCACCAGACGTTCAGAAAGGGGGAAAGATGGCCAATCTCCTCCATGTGATTCACACTCTCCAAAAATGCATTAAGGAATCAGCTAAGAGTTGATTCCAACTCCATGGCAATGAGTTTGCAGGGCTCTTTTTTTTTTTAATGAAATAAACCAAAACCCAAAACCATTGGTATCAAGATTATTTCAAATCATAGCGACACCCCATCAAGTTGTCTGAGGCTGTCAATCATTACAAGAAGAGACTGCCCACCTGTCTCAGACCGGCTGGTGGCTTTAAGCCGCCAACTTTTCAGTTAACAGCCAGCCACATAATGCACTATGTGATCAGAGCTTCCTTTGTGTGGAACAGGGAGCATTTTAACATGCTTGCTATGACATGGGAGGGAGGGTATTTGAGCTCTGGTGGCCTAATGGTAAGAAGCTGTGCTGCAATCCCAAAGGCACACAGTTTGAGGCCACCAGCTGCTCTGCAGGAGAAGGACAGGCAGTCTCCTCTCATGTGATTAACTGTGAAAACCTGCGGGAGGGTCAGCTATGGGTTGGTTCCAACTCTATGGTACAGAACAACAACAGCAACAACATGATATAGGGTGGAGCTGTCCTAAGTTAAGAGACTCCAGAGCCAGCAAAAGAAAGAGAGGAAGAGCCTCAATAAGGCAGACTGTACCAATGGACTAGAGCGTATCAGGTGGTGAGAATGGTACAGGATAAAGCAAAGCTCAGATCTGTTGTTCATAGGGACTTGATTTGATGGCACTTAACAACAACATTCTGATGGCTTAGTGGTAAGGAATTGTGCTGTCAACCCAAAGGCACATGGTTCAAACCCACCAGCAACTCTGTGGGAAAAAGATGGGCAATCAACTCCCACGCAATTTACTGCCTCTTAAAACCTGTGAGAGGGTCAGCTATGACACAGCCACAACTCCATGGTACACAACAACACAAAGGCCTTCAAAAGACCCTGTTGACCTGCTTTCCTCAAACCCAAGCCCATTTTCCTGTCTAATGGCTCCCACAGTCATCCTCTGTTGGCTGAGCTAGCCACCCTGGCTCCCTCTTTCCTCCCTTCTTCCTCTTTCCCTCATCCCTCTTCCTTCAGTCTCTCTCATCTTCTGTTTCAACCTTGCTGCTACTGTCTATCAGCATCAAAGCAGAAGCTAAAGGAGGACCTGCACCCAAGCTCGGACAAGCAGGAGGCTCCTCCTCCACCCCCAGGAAGAATCTCAGCAGCTGGCCCCAGCCAAGCCCAGTTGAGCTGTGGCCTCTTCTCTGTAGTCCAGCTGGGCAACCAGGGACTGACCCCAGGCCTGCACGGGTGGAACCTTAAATCTTTGAGTCAAGGAGGCAGTATTACTTATCCATTAAGAGCACTGGCTTTGGGATCCAGGAGGCCTAGATGTAGCTCCCACATCTGCTGAGTGATTCTTTAACAAATTACTTTGTCTCTTATTTTAGTATTTGAGTCTTAGCTTCCTCATATGTAAAGTTATACCCATAATTATGAAAGCTGGGTATAAGTTACTATACCAAAATTACTGTACTTGTAATAATAGCCTTCCACCGAGGGCACTGGGAGGGTAGTCACGAGGATTTAGATGGGATAATGTGTATGAGGCTTTCATTTCACACAATAAACACTTCTGGGCAGTTAATGGTGTATTCAAGGTAAAGTACTTTTACAGGCATTATTTCAATGAATTTTCACAACTCTGTGACAGAGGTTTTCTCTCTCACTCCTGTGGTATATTTTTATGAAAACAAAAACTACCGTTTGCATGCTTTAAAGACCTTGTTTGCCCTGCATCACATGGACCAATAGTGGCAGAGCTAAGATTCTAATACAGGTGGTTTTAACCTTAACATTACACATGTGTTGTGGTTGTTACTGTGGTTGTCAGCTGTTGTCCAGTCAACTCCCATCACAACTTCATGTGCAACCAAATGAAATGTTGCCTGTTCCTGGTCCTGCCCCACCCACATGATCAGCTGTAAATCCAATTGCTGATAGGGTTTTCACTGGTTGACTCTTAGAAAATTGCCAGGCCTTTCTTCCTAGTCTTAGTCTGGAAACTCCATCGACATTTGTTCAGCATGATAGCAACACACAAGCCTCCACTGATAGTGTAAGGTACACCAGCCAGAAATCTCATCCCAGCCTCTCTCACGGAAGGCAAGAACTCTATCACCGAATCACCAATATTCTCAGCTTTATAAACAAATCTCTAAAGGGAGCTCTGGTGACCTAGTGGTAAGAATCTGGGCAGCAATCCCAAAGTCACAGTTTGAATCTGTCAGCTACTCCACAGGAGGATGGGTAATCTCTTCCCATGCTATTACTGTCTCTGAAAAGTGCTGGAGGGTGAGCTATGAGTAGGTTCTAACTTGACGGTCCACAACAATGCTGCTTTATAAGCAATCCTCCCAAGGGTAGCCCAGTGGAAAATTGAGCTAAGTAATCAGAACATTAAGGTGAGAAACAAGGCTCTACCTCCACTTAAGCGGAAGGCTTGGAGCACCCCTCCCTTGGTCTCCCCATCTGTTAGCGGAAATAACAATTTCCACTCAGCTCATGGATCCTGCAGAGGACTGCAGCCAGCTCAAGTCAGATTCCAGATGTGAAAGTGCTCTGTGGGCCAGCAAGCACTCCACAGCAGCATGATAATGAGCCTCGTCTGCCCCACACCAGCTAAGTAACTGTCCAGTCTCCATTTGAATACTTCCAGGGACACAGCATTCACTGCTTCCTTTAGTAGTTCCGTCCAATTGGGAAATTTTTCCCTTTATAAAGTTCAAAGGGGGCCTATCTGTATCTTCTTTCCATAGGCCCTCCAGTGTCCTGCCTACTGGGAGGAAATCACTGTAGCATCTCACCCTGCTACGACTCTCAAGGCAAGACTTAGATCCTTGCTCCTGCCATCCTGCCCCAGACTTCCCAGCAGAAGCAGATGACAGTAACAATTTTGGTTTGGAATGGTTCTACTCCGGTAGCTAAGTTACAGCTGTCCCTGCATCTCCGACTCCTGAGCCAGCACGATGTTACAGACCAAAGAGGGAAGCAGAGGCACTGGAGTTACGGCTGACTTCCAAAACTGCCCAAATGTCTTGTTTTCTGAGGCCCTTCTTCTTGCAAACACATTAGATACCTCTGTCTTGGTACTTGGGCCCTGGAGTTAGAATCACTTGGAGCTTCCCTTCTTGGCTCCAGTCCCAGACCTTCGTGAACTCAGTAATTCCCAGCCACTCTCAAGCCCGTACCTTAAAAGACTCCAGAAAACCCCCATGGCCGCCATTCTCAAACTTGTCCTCTTCCGGGCCCAGTCCCAGCATGGCCTGTGTGTAAGTGTGGAGCTCATCATGTAGGTTATCTAGGAGGGCTGCCCGCGTCCGGTCCTAGGAGGGAAGAGGGCAGAGAGTTGTGGAATTAGAGCCAAGGACAGAAGTGTGTCCCTCTCTGGGTGGGGCTCTTGACATCTGGTCTTCCCAACTGCATCCCAGCAAAGGTGTATACTTTTGGCCGGGCTGGGCTCCATGTTCACAAATAAATACTCAGTTAATACTAATGCCCCACGCCTGGTCTTCTATCTTCTTCCCTCTACTTCCTTTCCCACAGCTCTGTCTGCCACCTCCACCCTGGTGACTCCCAGCCTAGTATCTGCCCTTAGCCACATCCTCACACGCAATGGCCCACTAGTCCTCTCCATCCACATCAACGGGGGGTCATTCACACAGACTCCAGAGGGCACCATTCACAGAATCCAGGGTGCGTTCTTTCAGCAACTCAGCATCTGTCGGTGCCTCCAGATCAAGAGCTCCTAGAATGAACATCTCTCCCAATTGTCCTCATTAGTGAAGAGCATTAGGCCAGAGAACTCAGGGTCTATAGTTCTATCTTCCCTATCCTTACACTCAGGGGTCAGTCAAAGTCCTTCCTGACTAGACACCAACTAACCCCGTCAGCCTGAGAATCCCCCCACTCATCTCCCTCAAACCATCCAAACCCTCTGAAGCTCTCTACAGACATCATGCTCTCTGAATTATGGTTGCCCTTTGTTCACACTTTTTCCCAAACCTGCAGCGATCATCTTCTCTCTACTCTTCTGGTAAAGGCTCATTAAATGTCAAGATTCAGCACCTCAGGGTGCTTCTCCTCCAAGAAGCCTCCCATGAGGACATCTTCAGTCTCCTCCCAGGAAAAGCACTGATAACATTCTCTGAGCCACAGCCCCAGTACTGGGCTCCAGCAATGCCACCGGTATATAAATTCTCTCTTTACTTATATACCCACCTCACCCTAAATCGGTCTATCAGATCTAAAAGGACAAAGACTGCCTCTTGCCTATCCATGCACTCCAGACTGCAGATCCACACAGTAGATGCTCAGTAAAGAACTGCGGAATGGTTGACCAGAACTAAAGTTTAGATGAAGTTTTAATAAGCAATGGATCTCCTATCTATCAACTCAGGGCTGAGGGCTTAGAGATCAGGTAGCTAGAAGAGGCTGGCTAAGAGACAGCCAGGAGGCAGGGGAGGCCTTCAGAAACCACACACTCACCTCCAGCTTTGCAAACTTGTCCGATTTGCAGCAAGCGTTCTCTGCATTGGTGAGCTTGGTGAGCAAAAACTCCCTGAACTCTGGACCCTGGAACAGAAAAGGGCTCCAGCCTCAGTCACAGGTTAACTGAAGAGAGACCCCAAAGGTCTTCTTTCTTCCATGTGATCAGAAATAGTCCCCCTGCTAGTATGTCAACATGGAAATCAACATTCCTGGTCCTGAGAAATCAACCTCTTCCACCTCAAGACATGTCTATTTCTGAAGACAATTCCTGCTCAAGGCTCCTGGCATTGGAAGATGCATGTGTTTTAAAATCAGCATCTTCTTGTAGAAGAAAGTCATCTCACCTCATATCCCAACCCAGCATCAGACACCTCTTAACTCTGTTAAGTAAAACTGGCCACCTTAGGAGAGGTGGGGAGAAGGCCCAAATAAAGAGATTTCCCCTCAAGTCTGGAAAAAGATCTCCCTAATATTCCTAGCTCAAACTTTCCCTCCAACTCCAACCACTGACCCAGGACACTGAAAGCTGAGTAGATTCTGATCCACGAAGATTCCCAGCACTCCTGTGTATGTCAGAACAGAATATGCCCTGCAGGGTTTTTTCAATGGTGACTTTTGAGAAGCAGATTGCCAGGCCTTTCTTCCCAGGTCCCCCTGGGCAGACGTAAACCTGCACTCTCACAGTTATCAGATGAACACATTACCCACACCTACCACACAGTGATGTCACTGAAACCCAGGGCCAACAAAGAAGGATTTCTTACCTTCTGGAAAACAGGCGGACAGGGCAGAGGAGGGCCAAAGGCGGGCACATCTTCGCGGGCAGTGACCGAGACCTGAAACACCACAATGGCAATGTGGGTCCAGAGAGAAGAGGCAGCATATGATGACAAGCTTTGCCCATATTCTCATTGCTGTGGAGTCAGAATTGACTCATAGCTGACCCTTCAACAGGTTTTCAGAGATGGTAAGTCACACAGCAGGGAACTGCCCATCTGTCTCCTGAGGATCAGCTGGTGGATTTGAATTGCATGTCTTTGGCAGTGCAACTCCTGATGCACTAGGCTACCAGATTTTCCCACATTCCCATAGCAAAGCTACTCATTGTCCCCCTCCTCCTCCTCTTCCCGGCATGCACCATGCAGAGCACACAAATAAAACGCTCCCTGAGACACAGTTCCTAGAAGTGGGGCTGGGCTGGCTGCACCACCCGCTGTCTCTCAGCTACATTCCTGGAGGCCAGAGCAAGTGTTTGCAAAATGACTGGGCAGAGCTGAGGAGTCACCTAGGACCCTAATTTAACACAGCGCAAGTGCCCAGGAGCTGTTATCTCATTCCACTGTGATAGTAATCTTACAGGGAGGGAGAATTAGTATCCTGTTTTACTGATGCACTGGTGCAGAGATTAAACACTTGGCTGCTACCGGAAGAGTCAGCCATTCGAATCCGCCAGTCACTCTGTGGGAGAAAGGAGCGTGAACTTGCTACCTTAGAAATCACATGGAGCCACTCGGTTCTGTACAACAGAGTTGCCAAGAATCAAAACCGATATGATGGCAGTAAATCTGAGTTACTTTCTGCTTTTCGGTTTTAATGATACAGAAACAGACAGATGTCCAGGGATGTGAAGTGCTTTCTTCCTCCCAATCGAATGTAAATCTCTCCGGACTTGTATCTCTGTGTCTGGGCTTCTTTTCTATGCAGTGACCCCTAAACATGACTATACACCAGAATTACTTTTTTTTTCATTTTTATTTTATTATTTTTTGTACCGTCAAATCAGATCAGGAGGAGATTGTCCCTCCTTCCCCAGCAGAGCATCTGGTGGATTCGAACCGCGTGCCTCTGGGATTGTAGTTGCAGCTCCTTGCCACTAGACCACCAGAATTACTTTTGAGAGTTTAAAAAATAAGTACCAATTACACAAGTTCTCCTGCCCCAACACACATACACACACACACACACACACACACACACACACACACACACTGAATGAGAAAGCTTATGTGCTATCAATAGACTTGGGTGCACACAGAGGGTCAGCTGGTCTGAGTGAGGCTTGGGCAGGAAGGGGGCATTAAAGGATCTACTTGGGGTCTCTCCCACTTGGGATGGAATATGCACCTTAAAGCCAGCCCAGGGGAAGCTTGAACTGATGGAATGAGAGCATCAGGCGCTGTGGATGGGATAGCCCAGGCTCTGGATGGCCCTGCATGTCTGTCTCCTCTGCACAGAGCTGCCCTGGTTTCACCTGCTCATAGCCCACGAGGCTACAGGGCTCTTGGGAGAGTGTCCTCTCTCGTCCCTGCGGCCACTGACGTGAGCCCAGCCTGGCGTGCTGCCAGCCTGCCTGGCCTGTGAAGTAGGGCAGATGCAGGGAGTCTGCCAGACGGGCTGAGCTGGCAGTGTGGAGCTGTGCCAAGGCAAGGGCCTGCCAGGGTCCAGAGGAAAGGGAGCAGGAGAGAGGTGAGCAAGGGGGCCTTTCTCCCCAAGTTCTGTCCAAACTGCAGCCTACTGGAGTCAGGAAGTAGTGTGTGTTGGCTGCTATGATTTCTGGGTCAGCTCCAGGTGCTAAACACAGTTCTCCCACCACCAAACGTCCCCCTGCAGCACCAGTCAAAAATTCCACCCACTGGGCCAGATCTGGGGAGAGAGCGGGGAAGAGGCCCCAGGACGAATGAGAGGGACCAGTCCAGCCCCCTGCCCTTCCCAAGTGGCCACCCCTTTCTTCTCATGAGGCCCTAGTGTGGTCTGTGCTGCCTGGAGAAGTGGCTTCAGGCAGGCTCCAGAATCCTCAGCAGCTCTGTCGCAGCCATGTCAGCAAAGCCGGGAGCAGGACTGGCCACTGTTCCTGCCCTCATCCTCCACCCCCACTCTGCTCTTCTCCCGACTCCCCCCTCAGAAGGTGGCCAGGCCTTTGTGTCCCCCACTCTTAGAGAGGTCTGAGTTGCTCTACTGAAAGCAGAAGTGGCCTGAACACACCTCTTCCCTGATTTCTAATTATGTTCAGTGAAGGTGCTGGATTCAGCTCTGTGGGCCGGAGTGGGAGACAGGCTGAGAAGAAGGAGGTGACTCTGGGAAAGGGGCTTTTCTGGCTGGACAGTGGAAGGAGGCCTGAGGAGCTGTGCATCACAAAGACACACCAGGGAGGATAGAGGAAAAACTCAGGGAGCTAGAGTGCCTGTGCCCAAGTGTGGCCTCCAAGCCTCAGAGACCACGGAGGGTGGTCCAAGCACAACATCCATAGTGGAAAATAGGGAATGGGGAATGCGGCACAGAATCGGTGGCCCCTCCCACCTTGTTGCTTTGCCTAAGATTCCCAAGACCTTCTCACATACAGATAAAGCTCTGGTGATCTAAGGCGCAAAGAGTTGCACTGCCAACCCAAAGGTACATGGTTTGAAGCCACCAGTTGCTCTGTAGGAAAAAGATAGGCAATCTCCTCCCATGCAGTTTACAGCCTCTGAAAACCCAATGGAGGGTCAGCTATGAGCTGGTTCTGACTAGATGGCACTCAACAACATCTCACGTGGAGAAGGGTGTCCCCAGAGAGAAGTGGGGACAGGATCTAGTGATGACTGAGCTAGAATTCCCTTCCAATCCTCCCAGCCCAGTGAGATGGGGACTAAATACACTTCTGAAACACGATGAGGCAGTTCCTGCACATCTGAATTTGTGGAGCCATGTTCCCACCTGTACTTGGCTCAGCAGTGAAGACCACAGAGAACTAGGCACAAACTCTAGCTTCTCCCACTGCCGGGCTCTGGGGTCTTCAGTGACTAAGTCCTTAAGGGAGTCGAGCTCCTCACCCAAAGCTTCCCCTCTATAAAAGAGAGCTAATACGAGATCTGCCCTCATCAGGTAGTGATCAGAACTCAAGAAGACCTAACACCTTATCGGGGCCAAAGGAGCCAGCACCCAGGAAGTGGTAACCACTGTCACCTTGGGCTGTTCTCACTTTTCCTGTTGACCTAAGCCTAACAAAGGGCACCTGAAAGCACCAGGGCTCCCCAAAACCACTTTCTAACTCCCCAACCCCCACAGAGCCTCATCTACTCCTCTTCTTCTCCCACAAGATGTCAGGCTTGGATGGGAGCTCAGAGGGAGTCTAGTCCAGCTTCCTCACTTCACACAGGCAGAAACAGGGGCCCAGGAAGGGAAGTGACTGGCCCAAGGTCACACAGTCAGTCAGGGACAGGGCTGGAACCAGAAGACCAGGCCCCAGAGCTCTCAATCTGGGGCCCTTTCTTGCATGTTTTTCCCCTCAGCCTTTCCCTCCCTCCCTTCTTCATTCCTGTTGTTTGTTCTCCCTGCTGGGGGCCTCCTGAAGAATTGATAAGGCCTGGAGGATCCTGAGGAAGCTCCCCATCCTCTGCCATAGCGCCTAAGCCTTCATCGATCAGTCTAGATCCACGAGGGACACAGACAGGTCCACTTGCAGGCTGGTCATCAGTATGTGGATGGACAGCACTTTGAGAGCAAGCTGGAAAGCACCTCCTGGCCTCTGGGTCTCAGATCCCCATTCACACTTTTCCTTCCCCTTCCCCGGGCCTGTGTGTCTAGGATCCCCACTCACACTTCTTCCCTCCCAGCCTGCGTGTTTGCCTGGCAGGTCAAGTACAAGGCCCACTGATCCCAGAACTCAGCCCAGATCCTCCCAGCAGCCCTGTTTCTCTGCTTCTCACCACCTCTCTGAGAACAGGGTTCTTCCCTGCACCACAGACTATTGCTTGGTAGACTTAGTAAGGGCGGAAGGTGGCGTGGAGCCTTTGCTAACCTCAAGGCTGACAGCTCAAACCCACCAGTGACTTCATGGGAGGAAGACAGAGCAGTTTGCTTTGAAAACCCGACAGGGCAGTCTAATCTATCCTGCTGAATGTTCCAAGATGGAATTGACTTAAAAGGAGTGGGTTTGGTTTTCTTTTTAACTTTCTTTTATTTGGAGGTGCTTCTCTAGATGGGCACACCACTACTAAACTCAGGAGAGTAGAGAAGCCAGTTAGCTGAGGTTCATTTTCTATTGGGAAATAAACACAAATACTAAATATCTTTAAGAAGTCTCACCCTTCTCGCAAAGAGAGTCAGCAGATAAGTCACACACACACAAAAGACCACCTAGGAGGGTGTGGGAGGCCTCCAAACACATAGCTTTATTTTAGGTATTCTTATTCGCTCTTCTACTTCTATCAAAAATATACAAAGCAAACCTACTGCTATTGAGAGTTGATTCTGACCCATGGCAGCCTACATGTGCGGAACTGACAGCCTCCTTAGTATTCAATGACTGTGACTTTTCAGAAGCATATTGCCAGGCCTTTCATCCAAGGCATCCCTGGATGGACCTGAACCGCCAACCTTCCAGTTAGTTGTCAAGTATTTAATTGTGCTTTTTTTGTTCATTTCAATGAACATCTACAGAGATTTTGGAATGCCATTCATTGTTGCACCCCTCTCCCCGCCCCCCCCCCCCCCTCCCCCGTTTGCTCCTCTCCTTCTAACGCAAAAGA
>NW_006399844.1:13030111-13075395 GCF_000299155.1 Elephantulus edwardii | reverse complement strand
ATGGTCTCTTTAGGGTATATTCCCAGTAGTGGAATTGCTGGGTCAAATGGTATCTCTATTTGCAACTTTTTGAGAAAGCGCCACATCACTTTCCAGAGTGGTTGCTTGTTTGTGCTTTTGCGCTCAGGGATTCTTCTTCTTCTATCTCTACGTGGTTAACAGAGCCAGTTGACTATCTGAGCTGCCTGGAGGCTGCACTGTACTCTCTGGGTCCCTCATCCCTTCTCAGGATCACAAAGGCCTCAGAAGCTCGTTCTGCTCATCACTTTGTATGTGCCTTGCCCCTAACATAGTGCCTGGCACTGAATGAGAAGATTTCCTTCCACCAACAAATCCATGAATTCATTTAAGCTAGAATTCCCATTTCAGTCAAAAACAGGTGAATCTGTAATCTTCAAGGAAATCTCCAAATCAGGGTCTCTCAAACTTCCAGTTAAAGCTACTTAATGACAAGCACATAGACAGACAAAGAAATTGTTTCCACAGCAAGGACATTTCTTAAAGTCTTATTTGCTTTTTAAAGTCAATTTTAATTTTGTACTCTTGTTTCTTAATATGTCTAGGTCTGTACTGTTATAAAAATTATATAACATCATCTTTTTTCCCCCTATTTAAGTAAAACTGATACTTCATTAGGATGGCCACAAGATGCTGTGGCTTTGCAGACCCCAACAGAAGCAGCATGGCCTAAAATCACACAAGAAACACATCCAGGCCTCATTGTTTCCCATTAGCAATGAAAAGCTCATTTTCCCTGTTACACGAGGGCTCCTATCATTTGAGTGAGCAGGGAGCTATGGCCTCCCTTCCTGGAAAAGGAAAAGTAGCAAATGTTTTATACATAAAAAAGTCCTCCTAATATTTCCATTAAAAACTTGACCTTGGCCTATCTACCACAAGTCCCACATTCCCCTAGTCCTACTATGCTTTATACAGATAAACCGTTACTCAGGAGGTTGGAACTGTTCAATGTGGAGAAGGGGAGTTAGTTAGCAATACAGCCATCAGGAGCAGACAAGGTACTGGCTGCAGAGGACAACAGCCTTTGTCTCGCCTTCACTATAGAGGATTTTGAGCCAATCTTGCTCATTACCTATTGGTCAGAATGCTTACTTGGAACCAGATGCGTGAATAACCTCTCTCCCTGGAAGTCTTCAGAATGAAGATTGAGGATTTGTTCAGAATGGCTAGGTCAGAGCAAATCTACCCAATGCCAGAGTCTATCAAGGATCCTACTCATCCTTCACATTATCAACATTTCTCTCTTTATTTGCTGCTACTTTTCTTCCTAATAATCCTCTCTACCTAGTTTCTCTTTCTCTCTTCCAGCTCTGTATTACTCCAGTGACGACACTGTCAGGTTCTAAATAGGGCACCAGGACTTTTCAATCCTTTAGTTGGATGAGGGAAGCTCGCAAGACAGATGAGAGGACCAGGTGCTCTCCACCAAATCCCAATTCCCAGAAACCTGAGGATGTGCAGAAAAATCTATCCTATTATTCTAAGCTTAACACTAAGGTTAGCAACACCATTTTGGAGAATGGTCTGACGAGTTGCTGATAGCAACTTTTATACTGTCCAATCAATAAAGCAAGATGAAGTGTCTAGGCCCACCATGTCCTCCTACCAGGCATTTCCTTACCTTGTAGGAGGGGGTCTCTGTGCCTGGGTTCTCAGCTTGCACAACAATGTAGGCATGTAAGAAATTGGACGCAATCATATCTGGGACAAACGGTGTGTTCTCTTCTTGGAATATGATTGCCACAATGTCATTCCCAATGTGTCTCTTTCTCTGGAGCTAAATGGAAAGAAAGTGTTCAGATGTTACAAAGTCAGATGAAAGTAGAATAGACCTGTACAAGAAATTCTTCCTTATTTATCTTTACACATCAAGCCTGGGATTCAGATACTTATATCTCTAGGGGAGTTCTACTTTCAGTCTTTAAAAATCACATTTAAAAGGAAAAAGGCAAGATGCTCAGTTGCTGCCCAGAGGCTGAGAAACATCTTCCTGGACTCAGGGTTCAGGAAGAGTATTTATAAAGTAAGACCAGCTCTTGCTTGATGGAGCCTGTAACTGATCCAAGAAAGACACAAACACAGGTGGAGCCACCTGAGAACATGAACAAAGCCCCCAGCCCGGTCAGCAGCTGCACATGCAGAGCCCGACAGCCAGGGGGCTTCATATGGTAACCCAGAAAGGCTTCCTGGGAAGGGAGCGCAGGGCTTGATACAGGCGCAGATTAACAAAAGTGATGGACAAACCATTCAACCAGACTGGAGAAGAACCAAGTTTAGAGCAGATGGGCCAACCGGCTTGGAGGAGAGAGAAACCTCACCCTAATCCAAAATCCCAAACTGTTACAGGATCTCTCACATGTAACCCAAATCACCAAACACCCACTGTGTGTCAGGAGTCAGTCCACTGGTCCAGGTTCTTCACATGCATGATTTCAAATGGTGAGCCCCTTCTGCATATCAAGTTCTGGCCTGGATTTATCTACACATCTGCCCCTTTATTAAGTGTCTACTGGATGCAAGCACTATGCTAGGCCTTTCGCATGGAGTTTCTTAACAATAAGCACCCACAACACACTCAGCACCATGCTGGGTATTTTTACACAAATTTCCTCATTTATTCCACATATATCCTCTCATTTCTTAGAAAGAGAAAATGGGTATCTATTAAGTCCTGGTCAAAAGGGATGAGATTTCACAAGCCTCATTCTCAGTCTAGCGCAGGGGGTATAAGAAGCTATGAGGTACCAGAGACACCCAGGATGAAGTACTGAGAGAAAACTTACTTTGGATACAAAAGGAATTCCACTCTCATTATTTCTAGAACATTCCATCATTATTTTATCATCAAATCAAGTCTTATTTGACAATTCCTTTTTATGGTGAGAAACCAAGCATTAACCACGTTTATAATTTTACCTCTCTGCTTCCCCCTATCTCTCTGTTCAGAAGCAAATGGGTCAGACTTTGGGCAAAAAGAAAACAGTGGAAGTAGACATTCATTCAGGTTTACTGGTTGGGATGAAGGCTGAATACCTGCCCACAGATAGACATAGTGAAGCTGAGGCTGGAAGACCAGAAAGTTAGAGGGCGTGGGGGTTGGGAGAAGGCAGTTTTACAACCAGTTTTACATACTTGGGCAGGACAATCACAAAAAATAACTCATTGCCCTCGAGTTGGCACCAACTCATAGCTGACTCTCCAGCAGGTTTTCCGAGACTCTAAACTGCATGGAAGGAGGCTGCCCATCTTTCTCCTGGGGAACAGTTGATGGATCGGAACTGCCTGAGAGGTGTGGCCTTTGGTTTAGCAGCACAGCTCCCTACAGACCACACCCGGCTCATGGTCTAGATATGAGTGGCTGTATGTAGAAAGCCCACCACAGCCACAGACACCATACTAAACACTGTACTCAGAGCCTTACATAATCCTCCAGCAAACCTCTGAAGAAAGTGATGTTGTCCCTATTTTAAAGACAGAAAATGAAGCCCTAAGATTAAATTACTTTCTCAGAGTAATACAAGGCAAAATGATATTCAGGCCCCCATCTGTAACAGACCCCGTTACATACTCTTAACCATCAACCTGTAAGACCAGGACACTTGACTTCTGCTTTTAGCTCTGTACCTCCATTAACTGTAAAATCTAAAGTCTTTTCATTAGCCCAAACTGCAGACTCCTTATGGGTCAAGGTGGGAATGACTAGAACTCCGCACTGCCTCCCACATAGGGACATGGCTGCACAGACTTAGAGAAACAGGTGAATAAACGCAGGTTTTGAAGATACCACAAAGCTGAAAATAGATTCTGGAAACGGGGAGGAGACCCAAGTCCCTTGGCAGGTCAGAAGAAGCATGCCTTCACCTCACACGCCCCAGACTCCCA
Source organism: Elephantulus edwardii (assembly GCF_000299155.1). Classification (NCBI taxonomy): domain Eukaryota; kingdom Metazoa; phylum Chordata; class Mammalia; order Macroscelidea; family Macroscelididae; genus Elephantulus; species Elephantulus edwardii. Next base: position 13,071,492 of record NW_006399844.1, on the reverse strand, counting down.
AAGCCCTCCCTAGCCAGGTTACCTGCTGGGCATCGCCTTCAGTGAAGGGCAGCTTTGTGGAGACGTGAAACATGATCTCCCTGTCCCGGAATACGGTGTACACTGATTCCACCCCTGTCTGTCCGTGGGTCACATCCAGGCCTCCTCGGAAACTGTGGAACAGGGGAGGAGTCAGGAGAGAGAGAGTGAGGGGAAGGGGTGCCTTGTTAGCTTCCCAAAGTACATGAACTAGGAACCAGAAGACAGGGAAGCACTCAGGGCAAAGGGGGGAGCAGGGAGATTTGCTCCTCCGAACAGACTTGCCCCAAACCATAAATCTGTTATTTAAAAGACAAAGACAGTCACTTCACACCCACTATGATACCTATTAAAAAAAAATAGAACACAAGTGTTGGCAAGAATGTGGGGAAATGTGAACCCGCCTACACTGCTGGCGGGAATAGAAAATGGTGCCGTCTCTGTAGCAGTTTGGCAGCTCCTCAAAAAGTGAAACACAGAATTACCATATGACCCGGCAACCACACTTCCAGGTATAAATCAAAAGAATGAAAAACAGGGACTCAAACAAATAAGGTACACACACACTCCGTACTGAAGGGCATGGTTAGGTGTCACACAAAGACTAGGTTGTTACATAAAAATGGATGGTGAAAAATGCAGGATGACCATGCCAGATCAGAAGGCAGAAGATAACTATCATTACAGACTGCCATGTTACTTCAGACTACTAATCACTGAGGATCGTGGCACAGCCAAATCCATATGCATTCTTTCCCATGACGGCCAGCATTACACTTCAGCATTCATTACAGTCAGATGTATATCATCATACACAAAATAGTTGAATAGTGGAATTTTTACTAATGTCACAATGGGAAATTTCAGTTAACAAAACAGTCAATAGATATGAGGAGGGAGTAGATACATGCATGTGTTCACAGCAGCACTATTCATAACCGACCAAAAGGTGCAAATATCCCAGGAGGTCACCAGGAGAAGAGTGGAGAAGTGAAATGTGGCATATCCATACAATGGAATATTCTTTGGTCATAAAAAAGAATGAAGTACTAATATATACTACAATGAGGCTGAACCTAAAAAATACTATGATATGTCAAAGAAGCCAGACACAAAAGTTCACATACTACCTGGCTTTAGTTTTATGAAGTATCTGTTGTTACATTTTACTGAGTTGGAACTGACTCATAGCTGATGCTCTGGTGGGTTTTCAGAGGCTGTTAATTATACAGGAGATAACCCATCTTTCTCTCTCTTAGTAACTGGTGGATTTGAACTGCGTGCCCATGGGCTGGCAGTGCACCAGGCCACCAGAGCTCCCCATGAAACATCTAGAACAGGCAAATCCTTAGAAAAAGAAAGCCGATTGTAGGTTTCTAGGCATTGGGGAAGAGGGAGACTGGGACTGATGAAATCAATAGATACACGGTTTCCTTTTGGAGTGATGACAAGCGTTTGGAACTGGATAGCAGTAACAGTTGTATAACATTGGAAATGCCTCTTGTACCAGCGTTTAAAATTGGTGTTTGTGTGTAAACAGAGTAGTCCACTCTGGAGCTTGTATTTGGAAATGCTGCCTTTCCAAACTGCAGTTCCTGTAACATTGAAATGAATCTGATGATGTACCCTAAGGATAGCATTCCTTGTCTCTAAGGTTTAACAGGTGTTGCTGTTGTTAAGTGCCGTCGAGTCGCAGGCAACTCATAGCGACTCTATGAAGGAGAGTCCTCGATGCTTGGGTACCTTTCATCCTCTCTCCAGGTTCATAGGGTTTTCAGAGGCAAGCTATTATGGAAGTGGATGCCACTCTTCCTTCTAATTAACAGGTGTAGGATGCCACAATCTATTCCTAAACAGTCTTTCATTTCAGTCAAACAAATGCAAGATGTGATCACTTGTGTCTGAGGGGTCTTGATGTGTTGCATTATTTATGGTCTTCACAATGGATGCCAACAGGTTACCAGAAAAACCTGTCTTGCTGCCATCCTGGGAACTACCTTAGGATAAACTGAATGGCATGTCCCTTTGACCAGTCATGGGATCCACTTAACTTTTTCATCTACTCCTGCCAAATTCTCACTTCTAGATAACCCACATTTAACTCCCCTGATTGTCTTCCAGCCAATTGTGAATTTTGCAACTTTTGTTCCTGCTACAACAGTACAAAAATGTACCCTCTTCATCGTCCAGTGGAGTGGACATTTTCACTGTAGGACAAGAGATCACCTTTATCTCTTAACAAATCTCTTTAGCTTTTAGTAGACTCCATGATATTACTCTGTGACACCCTGAAAAGTACAATTTCCAGTGGTCCATTTCACGTTGCATGAATTTCACTTTGATTTTAAAAATTAAGAAATCAGTAAGTTGGGTAAAAGGAAAGACAAAACACAGTAAGAGAGTGATCAGACATTGGAGTTAAGTACGGTAACCAATTACACTAATCAATGGTAATTAACGTTATAAAACAAAGTCTATAAATGACTGCATGAAAAACCAGTATGATTTGTAAACCTCTACTCAAGTAAAAACAAGAGAGAAAGGTAAAGATAGAACCACTACTTCAAGTCTTGGCTGTGTGAGGTAAAGATAGAACCACTACTTCAAGTCTCGGCTGTGTGCCACCCCCCAGGATGGTTGTGTGGGATGGGTGGCCACCTCACATCTGCCACAGGAAGTGCCCGGGCTGGGTAAGAGCAGCCCCTCAGGCTGGGAGCAGACAGAGGTCGTCACTGTCTGCAAGGACAAGACCCAGCCCTCAGGCCAGAGCCATGACAATAGGTAAAGATGGTGGTGAGCAGCCAGTGAAGATCTGGATCCAGCAACAAGGTATCTAATACTTGACTTCTACACAGTGAGCCCCAGTGTGGAGGCTAACCATGACAGCCCCGGCTGGGGGACAGGGAGAGTCCAGGTAGACTCTTCTCTAAAGGCACGAAAGAAAAGCACTAAGAAACATGATGGCCTTTCAAGTTCTTCCATCTTAGAGGGGGAAAAAGTGGTAACTGTAAGTCCTATTTCTCAGCAGATGGAGAAGGATGCAGGCTCCTTTAAGACAGTGAGGTAGAATGGACTCTGAGGTCAGTCGCCTCAGCATGGCTGGGGACTAGAGCCTGCACTCCAAGTGCCAGACCTGTGTCTGCCACTATATCAGCTCACGACTCTGGAGCTCTCACTTCCTAAAGCCTCACTTTCCTTTCTCAGTAAAAGAACGATTACATGATTTCTGGGGCTGTCCTTGGCTCTCACATACCACATTTCATCTAATATCCACACAGCTTCACATTCTAACATCTCTAAAATCAGTTTCTGTAGAGTCAGTCCTGACTCATGGAGACTCAGTGTGTTGTCCAAGTAGAATTGTTCTGTAGGATGTGGGATGTGGATTGTGAAGGGCTAATTTTTCACAGACGATCACTTGACCTGAGGTCTTGGGGGAATCTCAAACCTCCAACCTTTCAATTAGCAGTCAACTAAGCAAATCACTTGAACTGCCTGGGGATTCCAACAGCGTTATAAAGTCAGCAAAAAACAAAGGAAAAATAAGCAACCACTTCAAACTCAATGAGGTCAAATCAGAATCGAATCAGAACCAATTGAGAGCTGACCCTTCAGTGGGTTTCTGAGACTATACATTGCCCAGCAGGAGATGGCTCATTTTTCTCCCTCAGAGCAGCTGGGGGATTTGAACTGCCAGAGAGACGCTGCTTTTGAGTCTGCAACACAGCTCCCTACAGGCTATGCCAGTATAATAACAAAAACAACTCCGAGTGAGCACTGTGTGTAGCACTACCTTACATGCTTCTCATACATCATTTCATTTAATCCTCCAAATCCCTATGGGACTGGTACTATATTTCATTTCCTTTTTTACAGATGAAGAAATTGAATCTTGCAAAGGTTAAACCTCTGGTCCAAAGTCACAGAGCTACTGCCAAAGGGGCTCTTTAGAGTAGTGAGAGAAGATCTTCACCCTGAAACCCACAGCGTCCCTTTTCAGCAGGAAGTAGCTAAGAGAATACGCCATCCCCTTTTCCTTATGACTCAGGGTGAAGTCTCTCTCAGGGAGGAGTGATAGGGAATGGCAAAGGACACACTGACAAAGAAGATTAATCAGAACTGGCTTTGACAAGCACTGGCATTTGGACAAGAACAAACTGGGAGGAGGGTAGAGAGAATAGTGCAACAATGAATGAATGGAAACCCAAAATCTCTGTAAATGTTTATGAAAATTAATAAAATATAGAAAAGAAAAAAAAAACAAAGTCACAGAGCTAATAAGTAGCTGAGCTGGGATTTTAATCTATTTGTGACTAGCTGCAGACAGTAGTGATGACTTAGAATGGAGAAGGGAGGAAGTCATTTCTTGAGCATATACTATATACCAGGCTCTGTCACACATGATATTGGGAGATTCTGTTAATCTGGCTGCTGGTCTCTGGAACTCTGGTCAACTTCAGCTGTGTGCTAGTCCCCAGGTTGGCCGGGTCTGAAGGTTCTTCCCAAATCCTGCCTTTGCCAAAGAAAATCAAGGGCTACACTTTTTCTGAGAAAATGCCTCAACAGTCAACCATTCTATCTGTTCAGAGAACCACAGACTATTTTAAGAATTCCAGTGTGTAGGAATACGGTATTTAACCAACTCATAATTAACCACTCTTTGTGTGTTACCTAAAATTTCACAAGACCACTTTTCCCCTAATGCCTGGGAGGTGAGTGGTAAGACAAGAGGATGCATTTCAGTCTCAGTCTGAGCAAAATGGATGTTAAAAGGCCAGTCTGTAACAGAGTAAAGTCAATGGTAATGCCTTTCTGATAATCTGCCATTCTGGGTTATCCCTGTACCATCTTTCCCTGAGGAATGCAGGTAAAGGAATATTTATCACATGCTAAAGAAAAAAAATCCCATTCGTTTGTCTGGATTGTTAAATCTCAGCCACTCTCTCTGAGATTGAGCCGCACACCCCCTCACCCTTACTCTAGGACCTCACCAATGGACCTGGAGTTATTCTTGGCTGAAACTTACCCTTTAAAGTCCTGCAGCGTGATTGTATCTCCCAGTAGGTCCAAGAACTCCTTGAAAGCTGGGCTCTCCTCATTGTTCCCAAACAGCTCCTCCTCCAGTGTCTGGAAGAGAAATAGAAACAAGGACAGTAGGAAGAAAAAGCCTTACTGACACCAAGGGAATGATAACATTTTCCAGATATCCCATACTTTCTCCTCATCTTCCAATGTGTTTGCTCTCCCGAAGCTCGGCCCTGCTCTGCAGGGACCACTAAAGGAGCCTGTCTCCAGAGCTCAATGTCCAGGGAAAGATAATAAGGTCTTCTACTTGAGCAAAAGCTGATGGTCAGTAAGCTGAGACAATGAGTTCTTTGACTTGATACCAACGGTTAACTTGATTCCCAACAAAGAACCAGTACCTAGAATGTATATAAAAAATGCTCAAAGCTCAATAGTAGTAAAAAATGTACTGAGATACCACATTATACTCACTATGATAGTTACACTCAAAAAGAAAGACAGTAATAAGTGTTGGCAAGGAAGTGGAAGAACTGAAACCCTCATAAATGGCTAGGGAGAAAGTGATATGGTAGAGCCACCTGAGAAAATGGGCTGGCACTTCCTCACAAGATGAAGCAAAGAGTGAACATGTTCTGACTCAGAGTGACCCTATTCATGCACAAGAGAATGAAGGAGCACGTGGTCTTGCAACATCTTCAAAATCACGGCGACATCTGAGTCCAGGTGACTTCAGCAGCTCCACTCCTGGGTAAACACCCGAAGGAATGAAAATATAGGTCAATGTAAAACTTGCATGTGAACATACACAGAAACATTATTAGTAATAACAAAAAGTTGGAAATAATCCAAATATCCAACTGACAAATGAAGAAATAGAATGTGGCAAATTCATACATTGATAGTATTTGACAATCTAAAAAAGGAAGTATTGATACGAGCTACAATACAGATGAACTCTGAAGACATGATGGTAAGTAAAGGAAGTCAGTCATGAAAGACTACATAAGATTCCAGTTATATTAACGTCAAGAACAGGCAAATCTATAAAGACAGAAAGTAGGGTAGTGGTTGCCTAGGACAGGGTAGGGACAGGGGTAGGCTGGAGTGAAGTGGACAGTGACGACAACAGATGTAATTTCCTTTGTGGAGAATTAAATCTATATCAGAGAGCTGGATAATGACTAAGGATGATAAAAGATACGGATGATAAAATTGATGCCTTTCAGTTGTGGTGGTGGAGGAGAGTCTTAAACATATCATGGACTGCCAAGAAAACAAATAGGTCTGTCTTGGAGAAGGTGAAACCAAGTTTTTCCTTGAAGGCAGGATTCTGAAGCTCTGATTCACATACTCTGGGCATGTGGCCAGGAGGGACCAGTCCTTGGAAAAGGACATCATGTTCGGAAGGATGGAGGGACAGCTCAGGAGAGGAAAATCCCAATGAGATTTATACAGTAACTAGGGTAAGGAGGGTCAGTGTATCGGAGTCAGTGAGACTGGCTCAGGATAGGGTAGACTTCAGAGCTATTGTACATGGGGTCACTATGAGGCACAAGAGACTTGACGGGACATAACAACAACAACAGAAATGACTGTAAATATGCCTGCTATTATAAATATACTAAAAGCCATCTAATTACATACTTTACATGTATGAACTGGATGATATGTAAATTATATCTCAACAATGTTGTTAGCAAATAATAAAACATTCAACTGTTAAATCCAAGAACATCATCAAAGTATAATAGGTATTTCACCCAAAAGAATATATAGATGATAAAAAGACATACACAAAGAGATCTCTTATCATTAGCTATTAGAGAAATCAAATTAGAAGTACAATGAGATAAATCACACACTGGTCTGAATGGTCAGAATTTATTTTCAAAAATAGCAACAGTGCCAAGTGCTAGTGAGGATGTGGATTAACTACATCACTTGCACGGTGATGAGAGGAATGTAATGGCACAATCACTCCAGAATATAGCTTGACAACTGCTTTTGAAACTGCACTTCTATGACCCCATAAGTGTGCTCTTAAGCACTGATCTCAGAGAAATAAAAACTTATGTTTTCATAAAAACCTGGGCAGAGATATTTATAGTGGCTTTATTCCAATGTTTGACACTAGTCAAACTCTAGAAAGAACCCCCATAACCTTCAACGCATGCCTGACTAAGCAACCAGTCGTGTGTGTGCCATAAAATATTACTCAGCAATGAAAAAGAGCCAGCTATCAATACACACATCAGTGAATCTCCAGGAAAGTACATTAAGTTATATCCTATATGTTTTCATCTATAAAATATTTTTCAATGATACAATTTTAGAAACTGGGGAACAGATTGGTGATTGTCAGAGGTTAGGGGCTGTGGAGGGGTGATGAAAGTATGAAGGCAAGTGGAGGATAGTTATAAAAGGTGAACACAGGGAGCGAGCCTTGCCATAAATAAAATTGTCCTATATTTTGACTATGAAATATATGCAGGGAATATATTATATACAACTGAATACCCCTATTTAGGGAACTCTGGTGGTCTAATGGTAAGGAGCAACACTGCCTACCCAAAGGCACATGGTTCAAATTCACCATGTGCTCCATGGGACAATCTCCTCCTGTGCAATTTACTGACACTACTGAATACCTGCTGGAGGGTCAGCCAGGGGTAGGTTCTAACTCAGTGGTACATAACAAGAAAAATTACACATACCAACATGACTCATTGCTGCCAAGTTGATTCTGACTCACAGCTGACTGTCAATGAAGTCTCTGAGGCTGTAAATCACCCGGGAGGAGATAGTGAAGCTTTCACCTGTGGACTGGCTGGCAGACTTGAGCCGCTAGGGAGGCATGGCATTTGGGTTAGCAGTGCAACTCTCTACAGAGTGGGCCATGAGAGCTCCTTATACACAAATGAGTTCATGTTAAGACTGAAGAAATCTGAATATTAATGTCAGTCAGCTGGTTGTAACATTATACAAGAATTCTGCAAGATGCTGTGGTTAAGTGCCATTGAGTCAGCTAAGACTCACAGCAACCTTATGAACAGTGGATCTAAACCCTGTCCTCTCCTGACCATCTCTGACATACTCAACCCCACTCTTTTCCCCTCCTTTTACACAGTTTTCTTCCTCATCTATTTCAATGCAGTATATATTATTTATCCCATCTTTCTCAGTCTCCCCTCAACCCCAATGTGAAGTCCTGTTTTACAACAGTGGCACTACGCAGTATTTGTCCTTTTGTGACTGAGATATTTCACTCAGTATAATGTCCTCCAGGCTCACCCATTTTGAATAATAGTGCATGAGTTCCTTGTTTTTCAATGCAGCATAGTATTCCACTGTGTGAATATACCACAGCTTCTCTATCCATTCGTTTGTTGATGGGCCCTTATGTTGTTTCCAACTCTTTGCTATTATGCACAAAGTCACAATAAACATGGGTGTGCATATATGTGCTTGGGTGGCAGTTATAGTTTCTTTGGGGTATATTCACAGTAGTGGAATTGCTGGGTCAAATGCTATTTCTATTTCCAACTTTCTGAGAAAGCACCATACTGCATTCCATAGTGGTTGCACCATTTTACACTTCCACGAACAGTGAATAAGGGTTTCAGTTTCTCCACAACCTCGTCAGCATTTGTTGTTTGCTGTTCTGTTAAGTTCTGCTATTCTGACTGGGGTGAGATGATATCTCACAACTGTTTTTCAAGCTCACTCTTAAGAGCCACTATGTCAATTCATTTCATTGAAGGTATTCCTCTCCTTCCTTAACCCTCCCCCTTCCAAACATGATGTCCTTTTCCAGGGACTGGCCCTTCCTAATAATATACTCAAAGTATCTGAGACAGTTTCACCATCCTTGCCTTCAAGGATCATCCTGGCTGCACCTTTTTCAAGATATATTTGTTTTGTCTTTTTGGCAGGCCACAGGATGACAGCAATTCTTCACCTATCCTCCTTATTCATTATCCAACTTTCAGCTGTACAGCAAATAACTGAAAAGATTATGGTTTGGATCAAGTGCATCCTAATCTTCAAATTGACATCATTGCTCATCAGCACTTTGGAGAGGTCCCTGAAAGCAGACTTTCCCAGTGCAATATGCATCTTTTGATTTCCTGGTTGCTGGTGCCAAAGATGTTGATTGTGGATCCATGCCAAGAATAGAGTTACTGATGATTTTTATCTCTTGTCCATCTATCAAGATGTTGCTTCTTGGCCTTGTGGCGAAGATTTTTGTTTTCTTGACACTGAGACAGAACCCATATTGAAAGCTGTAGTCTTTGATCCTCTAAAGCAAATGTTTCAAGTACAGGTCACAGTCAGCTAGTGAGTAAGCAAGACTTGGAGGCCTCTCTGCCTGCCTGAGAATGTTATCCTTACCCAGGAGTCCCAAGAAGAGCCGGCCAGTAAGTGGGCAATATTCAAAGGGCTGCCTGTATGTGTCATCTCTGTTCAGGGCTTCTGGCCACAGCCAGCCAGCAAGCAGGCACAGACCAAAGGTCTACCTACCTGTGTGCATGTACCACCCTCACCCAGGGGTCCTGGACAGAGCTAGCCAGCAAGTCCGAAAGGCCCAAAGATCTACCTGCCTGCATGAGCCATCCTTGCCAGGGATCCTGGTCAGAGCAAGCGAGCAAGAGCACATACAAGGACCTATATCTGTACTCTGCTTATTTTTATGATTTGCTATTAGAGATATAACACTTATCTGGCATTTGTTGTATTGGGCAGAGATTTGCACATTACTGGTTACTTTACAGTTTAGGTGTGTACATGCTTGACTATTTATCATTTGCTACTAAGAGTACGGCTCTTGTCTGTCAGTTGCTGTGCTAAGATGACTCGCAGGTTGCTGTGATGTTAGAAGTTATGCCGCCAGTGTTCTCAGGTACCAACAGGATCAGCTCAGCCATAGCAGAAAGGTTCCAGTGGAGCTTCCAGATTTAAGACGGACTCTGAAGCAGGACTGGTCATTCACTCCTGAAATAACAGGGCTTTATAGGGTTATGAACAATAGAAGGATACTGTTGGATACACTAGAAGTGGTGCCCTAAGATTGGAATGTCATAATGAGGAGAAACAGCTACAACATCTACTAATAATTAGAACACAGAATATACAAAGTGTGAATACAGAAAAACTGAAAGTTGTCAAAAATGAAGTGAAATGCATAAAGATTGACATCGTAGGTATTAGTGAGTAGAGATGGACTTGCATTGGCCACTCTGAATCAGACAGTCATAAGATCTATTATAATGAGAATGAAAAATTGAGGAAAGATGGTGTTGCAATCACAGCCAAAAATACCAGATCAAACTTCATCCTGACGTACAATGCTGTGCAAGATAGTACTACTGAGAAAAACTGGATGAAGGGTACACTGGATCCCTGAATGATTTCTTACAACTACATAAGAACCTACAATTATCTCATCGAAAACATCTAACTGGGGAGTGAGGAGACAGAGTTGAAAGGGGCAGCAAGCTCTGTAGTGACGGGTTTAAAACACTGGCCCACCTGGCCTAACCTACAGGTCCCGGCCCCAGTGGCAGGCTCCAGAAATGGCTGCCAGCTCCCCAAACATCCACGGACCACTTTCCGTGGTGACAGACGACATAGAGGCACTCCGATCTGCCTGATTACTTCAAGGAGAAGAGCTCCAACAAGTGATTCTTTAATACCTCCCTGTTAGGTTCCATGAAATTAACTCTGACTCAGTGACTCTCTGCACAAGAAAACAAAAACTCTTTCCAATTCTGAACCACGCTCACAATCTCTGCTGAATGCGAATGGAGTGCTGCAGTTACCATGTTAACCCATCTCACTGAAGGCTTTCTTCTCCACTGTTGACTCCCCACTTTTCCCAGCATGACAGCCTTTCCCAGGAACCGGCCTTTCCTGATAACATGTTCAAAGTATGTGAGCTGAGGTCTCGCCATCCCTCCTCTCAGGAGCACTTCAGTGGCACTTCAGGAAGCAGACCTGGCCATCTACTTCTGAAATAATGAGTCCTTTTAAAGCCTATGAATAGCAACTGAACATTGCCCAGTATAGAGCTGGGAGATGAGGTCCTTGGGTTAGAAGGTACTCAAAATGCCACTGAGGAAGAGCTGCCTGCTCAAAGTAGATTCTTCCTTAATGATATGGTTTCAGACAACAAAGGACCTTCGTTTATCAGTGCGGCATGACTCAAAATGAAGAGAAACAACTGCAAACATTCATTAGTGACGGGAATGTGCAATGTACAAAGCATGAATCTAGGAATATTAAGGTTGTCAAAACATAAATGAAATGCACAAAGGTCGATATCGTAGGTACTGTTGTGGCTAGGTGTTGTCAAGTTGGCTATAACTCATGGCAACTCTATGAACAGATCAAAACAGCATTTGGTTAGCTGAAATGGACTGGTACCACTGGTCATTGTGAATCTGACGAGCAATGGCAAAGTGAAGAGGAATGGTATCACATTCATTTAAAAGAAAAGAAAAAATTTCAAGAATCTAGGGAGCTCTGATGGCCTAGTGGCAAGAAGCTGCATTGTAATCCCAGGGGCACACAGTTCAAGACCACCAGCTGCTCCACTTGAGAAGGCTAGGCAATCTCCTCCCATGTGATTAACTGCCTCTGAAAACCCACCGGAGGGCTGGCTATGTGTTGGTTCTCACTCAAAAGGTACACAACAACAACATCTTGAAGCACTATGTTGTTGATGATAGGATGATATCCAAACATGTAAAAAAAGACCTATTAACACAATTCTTATTTCCATTTCTACACTAAAAACTAAAGCCAAAGATGAAGACATTGAGAATTTCTGCTGTCTGAAATTGATCAGCCATGCAAACAAGATGTATTAATTAATAAATGGTGATTGGAATGGAAAAAATTGGAGACAAAGAAGGACTAATAGTTTGAAAGCATGACTCTGGTGATAGAAATGAGGCCAGAGGCTGCATGACCAAATCCTGGACTACCAGGGACTGTGGAACATCTCCCTAGCTGCTGCTGATATACCAAGAGGGCAGAGAGCAGGTTCCGAGCCTCTCACAGGCAACAGACACCAATTAGATTTCAATAACTTTAATGTGCTTTCATATTTTTTAGAACTTCTTTGTTTTCATGAGAAATAATACTTGGTTTTTCATTTCAGTAACAACATCATGAGGATGGTACAAGACAAAGTTTCACTCAGTTGTTCAAAGGGTCATCAAAAATCCTACTTGACTCAATAAAAATAACTGATTTCTAGTTGACTCCAGACCTGCCCTGTAGGGTTTCCAAGACTGTAAATCTCTACTGAAGAAGACTGCCACATCTTTCTCTCCAGAGCAGCTGGTGGGATTGAACTGGCAATCTTTCTGATGTTCTAAACACTGTGCCACCAGGGCTCCTATAGTTACAGTTGTTGTTGATGATGATGATGTTGTGCAATCACTGTCTAGTCAGAAATGGCTCATAGCTGACCCTCCCGTGGGTTTTCTGAGGCAGTTAATTACCCAGGGGGAGAATGTCCATCCTTCTCCCGAAGTACAGCTGGTGGGTTGGCAATGTGTGTTCTTGGGATTTCAGTGCAGCTTCTTACAACCAGGTCACCAGAGCTTCCTAGGTACAGTTGTTGTTGTTGTGTACCACAGAGTCAGAACCGACCCATAACTGACCCTGCAGTGGGTTTTCAGAGGCAGTTAATCACATGGGACGAGATTGCCCATTTTCTCCTGTGGAGCAGCTGGTAGATTCAGTGTGCCTTTGGGACTGCAGAGCAGCTTCTTACCACTAGGTGACCAGAATGATACAAAATTTTCTTTATAAAAAAGTGCATGTAAATGGTCTTTAAAAGCATCTTTTTAAATGGAAAATTTTAAGCAGTTAATAGGATAAAGACATATTGGTGACACAGTGGCAGAAGTCTTCCATTCCCTAGCGGAGACTTGAGCTTGATCCTCAGTCAATGCACCACATACACAAGCACCATTCATCTGTCAGTGATGGTCTGTGTGTTGCTAAGATGCTGAACAAGTTTCAGTGGAGCTTCTGGAATAAGACAGACTAGGAAGAAAAGCCAGGCAATGAACTTCTAAATTCAACCAATGAAAAGCCTGTGAATCATAATGGTCTTATTTGCAACCAATCTAAGAATGGCACAGGATCAGACAGGGCAGCATTTGCTTCTGTTTCACCTGGGACCTCCATGAGTCAGGGGCCAGCTCAAGAGCAGATAACATCAGTTAATAGGATATGTGTTTTATCAAGTGGGATGAAAATCATAATAGTGGAATTGGGTAGAATAAAGTACACAATATGTAGCTCTTTCCGCCATCTTTCCATGCGGCCGCAATGGTGCACTCGAATGTCCTGGCTGATGCTCTCAAGAGCATGAACAACACTGAGAAGAGAGGCAAGCACCAGGTTCTTATCAGGCTGTGCTCTGAAGTCATAGTTCAGTTACTGACAGTGAGGATGAAGCATGGCTCCATTGGCAAATATGAAATCACTGATGATCACAGAGCAGAGGACATTGTTGTCAACCTCACAGGCAGCTTAAACAAGTGTGGCGTTATCAGCCCCAGATTTGATATGCAGCTCAAAGATATAGAAAAGTGGCAGGAAAATCTGCTCCCGTCCCATCAGTTTGGTTTCATTGTACTGACAATCTCAACTGGCATCATGGACAATAAGGAAGCAAGATGAAAACACACTAGAGGAAAAACCCTAGGATTCTTTTTCTAGAGATGTAATACACAGTGCAAATAAAAGGCCTCACAAAAAAAGTACATGATATGCAAAGTGCCCTGGTAGCTCAGTGGTTAAGCACTAAGTTGTCAACTAAATGATGCAAGTTCCGAGTGTACTCTGTAAATGTCTTAAATTTTCAGTATAGCAGAGATCAGTAAACTTTATCCCACAGGCCAAGTGTGACCCACTGCCTTTTTTAAAAAAACTAAAATTTTTATTTTTTTTACTGGTTTACTTACAAGGTTCGTATACATTACTTTTTTTTATATTTTAAGGTGGTTTTTTTTGTTTTGTTTTTTAACTTTTTATTTTTTTTTACAGAGGTTTTGGATTTCCATTCATTCATTGCCGCAATTTTCTCCCTGCCCACCCCTCCCCACCAGCTCGCTTCCTTCTCCGAAGAAAGAAAAAAAAAGGAAAAGAAAAAAAAATCCCTTCATTAGTATACAATTCCCACGTCCCTTCCCCCCATCCTCCACCCCAAGTACACTTCTCTATGCAACCTTAATTCTGGATTCCTGTGCTAACCATAATACTCAATCATATATCACTTCTAATCTGTTCTTTCCCTCATCTGTTTCAATACAATATACATAATTTATCCAGTTTTTTCTGTCATACCCCCACCCTGATGTCAGACCCATTCTACAACAGTGGCACCATGCAGTATTTGTCCCTTTGTGACTGAGATATTTCACTCAGCATAATGTCCTCCAGGGTCACCCACTTTGAATAATATTGCATGAGTTTCTTGTTTTTCAATGCTGCGTAGTATTCCATTGTGTGGATATACCACAGCTTCTCTATCCATTCGTTTGTTGATGGGCCCTTAGGCTGCTTCCAACTCTTTGCTATTGTAAACAAAGCTGCAATAAACATGGGTGTGCATATATCTGCTTGGATGGCAGACATGGTCTCTCTGGGGTATATTCCCAGTAATGGGATTGCTGGATCAAATGGTATCTCTATTTGCAGTTTTTTGAGAAAGCGCCACACCGCCTTCCACAATGGTTGCACCATCATACATTCCCACCAACAGTGAATAAGAGTTCCAGTTTCTCCACATCCTCACCAGCATTTGTTGCTTGCTGTTCTGTTATATTTTGCTATTCTTACTGGAGTGAGATGATATCTCATAGTTGTTTTGACGTATACATTATTTTTCATACTGAATCTTTACCATGGTCTTTACCCATCACTCCCTTCAGTCATCAAATTGTACAATCCTACAATTAACCACGCCCCCCACTCCACACCCCCCACCCCTGCCCATCCTCACTCCTCTGTTCCGCCCCCTTGGATCCTCGCACATGTTCTACAATAATGCTCTTATACAACTGTTTGTCCTTACGGGAATGAGTGAGTTTACTTGGCATAATGCTCTCCAATTCCTCCCAAGTTAGGTAGTGATTTATAAAATCATTGCTCCTGCATGCTGCATAGTATTCCATCATATGAATGTACCATAATTTCTCAATCCGTTCAACTGTGGCTGGACATTTGGGCTGTTTCCATGTTCTTGCGATGGTGAATAATGCTGCTATGAACATTAGTTGTATAAGTCTCCATTTGTGCCTCAGTTCTAAATTTGTCAGGGTATATTCCAAGCAGTGGAATGGCTGGGTCATAAGGAATTTCTATGTTCAGCTTTCTGAGGATATGCCAAACTGCTTCCCAGAGTGGTACCACTTTACAATCCCACCAACATTGTGTAAGAGTTCTTATCTTGCCACATCCTCTCCAATATTTATTACTTGCTGTCCTATTAAACTTTACTGCTGCTACTGAAGTGAGATGGTATCTCATTGTGGTTTTGATCTGCACCTGTCTTATTGTCAGTGAGTTTGAGTATTTCTTCATGTGTCTGTTGCCACTGCCTATTTTTGTATGTAAAGTTTTATTGGAATAGAATACTCACTTGCATACGTACATATCATTTAAAGCTTCTTTCAGACTAGCAAGGTAGAACTGAGTGACTGCTATAGACTCCTTGTGGCATACAGGTCTAAAATATTTACTACCTGTCCCTTTACAGAGAAAGTTTGCTGGCACTTGATACAGTATGCTAGAAATGGCATCCCAATTCTGACCAAAAGTCCTTTTCAGCCCTCATTAGCAGGCCCAGGTAAGGGAAAACAGCTTCTCTGAGGTCATCTATATTTCCCACTGGGAAACAATTTAAAGCATATGTTCTGTAGCGTACACCTCTCACCTAGGACCTACACCCATCCTGCAATAGGCAGTGTCATTATTTTTATACTGGCCTTGAACATGGCCACGCATGAAGGGAGGTGGTTTTAATCATCATTGTTTCTGTCTGACACAAAGAAGTTAGATGAGGCATAATATCTGTATCCCAGAATCACCACAGAGCTTTTATTTGAGAAATGTTAATGCTAAATATCTCTCAGCTAGAGGTTATAAAACAATGATCTGCCTTGCTTTTTTAAAAAAAATACTTATCTTCTTGGATTTTTGACCCTAAGTACCAACAGGTACATAGATAACACATAAATTGAGACTCATAGATGAATAGCTATATTCAATGACTATAATTTTGCTGGAATATTGGTTTGTAATCACCTTATGGGAATGGCTGGAGTCCTGGTGGCATAGTACCTAGGTACTCTGGCTGCTCTCAGAAAGATATCTGAAAGTTTGAGTCCATCAATTGTTCCACAGGAAAAAGATATGGCATCTGCACCTATGAATATTTACAGTCTTAGAACCCTATGGGGAAATTCTCCCTCCGTTGGGTTGCTCTGAGCTAAAATCAACTGGACAGCAACAGGTTTGGGTTTGTTGTTGTGTGCCATCAAGTCACTTGTAGCTCATAGCAACCCTGTGTACTACAGCTCTGAACCCTGCTCTATCCTGAGCCAACCTTATCATCTCTGACATACATACCCCCATTATCCCAGACACAGGTTTGGGAAATAATAAATAATACAATATTTTAAAATAATTGGAGTAGCTGCCTTATGGACTGGGTTTAGAAGAGGTTGTGGTACTAAGGATATTAAAACTAATGTTAGATGGATCTTGGCTGAAAGAAGAGAGTACCAGAGGAATGTCTATCTGTGTTTCATTGATTATACAAAGGCATTTGACTGTGTGGATCCTAACAAACTGTGGCTGACTACGAGAAGAATGGGAATCCCAGAACATTTGATAGTGCTTATGCGAAACCTATACTTGGACCAGGAGGCAGTCGTCAGCACAGAGCAAGGAGACACTGCATGGTTTAAACTCAGGAAGGAAGTACACCAGGAATGTACTCTGTCTCCATACTTTTTCCAATCTATATGCAGAACAGATAATCTGGGAGGCTAGGCTGTATGAGGAGGAATGTGGCATCAGGATTGGAGGAAGATTCATAAACAACCTGCGTTATGCTGATGACACAGCTTTGCTTGCTGAAACTGAGGAGGACCTGAAGCGCTTGCTGCAGAAGGTCAAGGACTACAGCTTTCAATATGGATTGAAGCTCAACATCAAGAAAACAAAGATTCTTACCACTGGACCAATTGGCAGCATCATTATGGATGGTGAAGAGACTGAGATTGTTAACAGTTTTAGTTGGCTTGGCTCCATAATCAACATTCTTGGTACCAGGAGACAGGAAATTAAGAGACAAATTGCACTGGGAAAGTCAGACGTCAGGGACCTCTCCAGAGTAATGAAGAGCAACAATGTCAGCTGGAGACTAAGGTACACCTGATCCAGGCCATTGTTTTTGCAATTGCTTGCTATGCATCAGAGAGCTGGACAATGACTAGAGATAGAAAGAGAATTGATGCCTTTGAGCTGTGGTGCTGGAGAAGAGTTTTGAATATACCATGGACTGCTAAAAGAACAAGCAGGTTCTTTCTGGAGCAGGTGAAACCGGGATGCTCCTTGGAGGCAAGGATTTTGAAACTACATCTGACATACTTTGGACATGTTACAGGTGGGATTGGTCCTTAGAGAGGAACATCATGCTCGGGGGCGGGGGGAGGGTGGACAGCACAAGAGAGGAAGACCCTGAATGAGATGGATTGATTCAGTCACTGGGGCAATGGGTGTGGGTGTGTCAGAGACAATAAGATTGGCACAGGATAGAGCAGGGTTCTTGTACACTGGGTCACAGGGGACTCAATGGCACATAACAACAACAACCTAAATAATCTACCTTAAATCAGAAATCATTTGTGTTGTTTTTCAGAGCCTAAACTCTTCACTTAATCCAGGTTTTTAAGTAAGTACATGCTATTTATGTGCTGAAATCTTCAGACAAGAAACTTTGTCATCATCTAGCAAGAAAAGGGATGTTGTCATGAGAGGGAAGATGAAATGAGGTAATTCTCTTAATCTATGCTCAAACACAAACGTCAATTTATTGACATCAGTTTGAACTGACTTAAAGACCCTCCACTGGGTTTCTGAGGCTATAAACCAAAAGATTGTCCATCTTTCTGCCAATGAGCTACTGGTGGGTTCAAACCAGCAAACAAGAGCTGCCTTTGGGTTACCAGCACAACTCCCTACAGACTATGCCACCAAAGCACTTATTGACTCATTCTTTCTACAAAGGTCAGAGGTTCTGGAATCTTCTTTCATAGAACCTAAGTGAGGTAACATCACTATTCTTTGGATGCTAATAACAAATCTTCATGATAGAAGAGTAGCAGGCAAGCCAGCAAAGTTTTGTGATCCAATAGAGGTGGAAAATGCTGAATTCAACAAAGTTTACCTTTGGAGTTCTTGATGTTGTTGTTATTATGTGTCACTGAGTTGCCTGCAACTCATGGTGACCCTAAGTACAACAGCCCTATACTCTGCTCTATCCTGTGGCAATCTTATTGTCTTCAACACACCTACCCCCATTGTCCTAGTCACTGAATCAAATCATCTCATCGAGGGTCTTCCTCTCTTGCGCTGTCCCTCAACCTTTCCAACCATGACATTCCTCTCCAAGGACTGGTCCCTCCTTGCAACATGTCCAAAGTATGTGAGATGAGGCTTCAGAATTCTTGCCTCCAAGGAGAAACCTGGTCTCACCTTTTCTAGGACTAACCTGTTTATTCTCCTAGCAGTCCACGATATAGTCAATACTTTTCTTCAGCAACACAGCTCAAAGGCATCATCAATTCTCCTTCTATCACACCTAGTTGTTGTTTAGCTTTCTCACACATAACAAGTAACTGCAAAGGCCATGGCCTAATTCCAGCACACCTTAGTCTCCAGACTAACATCATTGCTCTTTAGTATTTTGAAGAGGTCTCTGACAGCAGACTTTCCCAAATGCTTAGAACCTATAAAATGTTTCCACATGGGAAAATAGTAGGGTAGTTCCTCAAAAAGCTAAGCATAAAATTGTCCTATGACCTCACAATTCCATTCCTAGACTTGAAAGAAGAGCCTCAAGCAGATATTTATATACCCAGGTTTATAGAAGCGTCATTCATAGTAGTATCATTCACCAAAAAAAGGTGGGAACAACTCAGCAGTCAGCAATAAAAGGATGGATAAACAAAATGTGATACACACACGATGGAATATTACTCAGCCATAAAGAAAAATGAAGTTCTGATACATAAATGAACTCTGAAAACATGCTGAGTGAAAAAAGTCTGACACAAAAGACTATTATTATATGACCTCACTTATACGAAATATCTAAAATAGGCAAAATCAAAAGACCAAAGTTTATTAGCAGTTGCCAGAGATATAGGAAGAAGGGGGAAATGGAGAGATACTGCATTTCTGTTAAAGGTTATGCAAAAGTTGAAAACAGTGGTGATAGCTGGGTAACACAGGGAATATAATTAATGTCCGTGAATAGTATATATAAAAATTATTACATTTGGAAATATTTTGTTAGACATATTTCAGAACAATAAAACAGCTTTTTTTTTTCAATGAAAAGTATTTTTTAAAGGTTTCACGCAAGTTGTTTATTCAGCGTGAATCTCACCAAATCAGTGTCCTATGCTACAACCTTTGAGAAACCTAATTCTAGTCCACTAACTCCAAAGTGCTGTGCTATGTAGATGCTATAACAGACAAAGGACGAGCAGTGGTGTGCTTGAAAGTTTTTTTAAATTGACTCTCAAAAAAAGGAAAATAAAACACCAATGTTTGCTGATAACCGTGGTGTAAATTCTCCTGCCACAGCTTATCCCAATGGTTCCACATGACTCACTAAACACAATCTTTAGGAAGAGATGCACACAATTGACTCCAGTATACGACTGATGTTTAGGAAAGGAAAAGTAAGCTGTCAACTGGAAGAACAGTGGAGGAGGAGGAGAGGGCGGCTTGCATGAATTCATCCCATCTACTTCCTCTGATTTTTCTTACAACCAACAAACATCCCATAAAGAAATGAAGACTGAGGTGGTGTTTGCTAACTGCTCTCAAGTTGACAGGTCAACTCCACCTCATGCCACGACACATATATAACAGAGAGCAACCTCGCCCGATACTGTGTCATCCTCATAGCACCAGCATATTCAAGTGAACCATTAGGACTCTTGTACAAACTCATCTCACCAAGTGTTTTGGTTGCCTTTATTGGTTATTCCACCAAACAGGAAATCTTCCTTTAATAAAGGATCATGCTTGATGACATGTCCAAAGCAAGCAAGTTGGACAGTGATGAGCTGAGAAAACCAGACAGAATCAGAAGACACTATATGAAAAACTCTCCCCCTTTTTTAGAGGATTTGTGGACCTTTCTATGAGGAGTTTTCTACCTTAAAGATTCCGCCACTCCTAGCCTAGGTTTTCATTTCAATGTGCCAGTCATGTTCTGAATGTTTAGATACACTGCCCTATGATTGGGATAGGGAGAAAAACAGTCCTTGATGAGAAGCCATGGAATAAATATAATGACCAGTACAGCCCAAAGGCAGCACGTCTCTGGCAGTTCTAATCCACCAGGAGCTCTGAGGGAGAAAGGCGGGCAGGCTCCTCCTTTACAATTTATAGCCTGGGAAACCCAAGCAAAGGTCAGTATGAGTTAGAACCTGCTCAACCACAGTACATCTGAGTCTACCACACTTACCTGCCTGGCTTTTTGATAAATGACCCCGAACTTGAAAGTGTTGTTGACCTCATGTTCATCATATGACACAATCATTTGGGAGGCCTGGAAGACATGGGAAGAAGAAAAAAAAATCAGACTACTTGTCAACATTTGAAGGTATTTAGGGAGAGAATGTGCCTCCTGATAGAAGAAATACATACGCAGGGAGAGAAAGGGTTGAAAAAGAAGTAAATGTTTAAGATGTTATTCTCGAGGCTTCTTAGTTAGCCATCAGCACCTGGGCTTCTCCCAGTAGTGGTCAAACCCTCGGATCATCCATTCTATTCCATCGCCAGCCACGTCAGTTGGTATAGCCTTGGGCACTCAAGAAGTTCTGCAGAATACAGGGGACTGACTGACCATGATGCTTTAGCTATGGTGTGAAAAGTGAAGTCAGGAACCTACAGTCTAGTAGTGAGCACGACTCCAGCTTTAAGCCCACCTCTAACCGGCAGTGATTCTATACAAATCACAGCTCCCACTCAGACTTCAATCCCTGCATCAGTGGTGTCCCCAGGTGACTAGGGAGTGTGCAGACCACACTGGGCAACACTATTAGAGGGAAAGGTTTTTGTATAAATTATTTTCATATAAAGTTCTTGTGGAGTGTTTCAGCAGAATTTTTTTTTCTTTTTTATAAAAATATCCCTATAATTAGTTGTATTTTACACCCACACGTTGGCAAACTCTGGGTCAGAGACTCCTAATTCATCTAGCAAGTCCACTCTGCAGCCACCCACTTGGGGCAAAAAGAAAGCCACAAACGCCCCAGCGTTCCCCACTTCCAGGCTCAGGAGGCTGTATTCACCCAGCTGACACCGAGACTCAGGAGAGACACTCGTTCTTATCCTCCAGCCATGACCATACATTTCAGTATTTTACCATTCCGGCATGCCCAAACGCTGGCAAACTCTGGGTCAGAGACTCCTAATTCATCTAGCAAGTCCTCTCTGCGACCACCCACATGGGGTAAAAAGAAAGCCACAAACGCCCCAGCATTCTCCACTTGCTAGCTTTTAATTGTTTTGGGTCAAACATTCTTCTAGGTTGTATAGCCCTGGTGTGTTCACTTGCTGTACAGAGGTAACTCGTGGTTGCAGTGAAGCTGAACACTGTGATACTGATGTGTCAAATGCGATACGGTTACCCACAGTGTACAGTGTTTGGTGGAGCTCCCCGGTTAAAACAAGCTTGGAAGCAGGAGTGGTACCCACTTCCATAATAGCTTGCCTCCGGAAACCCCATGAGCCTGGAGAAAGGATGAAAGTCACGTAGTATCGAGGACTTTCGTTCACAGGGTCGCTATGAGTCACCTATGACTGGATGGCACTTAACAACAACAACATAATTAGTTGTAACAAAAAACCTGTTTCATGAGCCCAGCTAACACACACCAATATACCAACAAGGCTAAAGCTACATCTTAATCTAGGAACCTCCCAAGGCATTCTGGTTAGTGTTGTCTTTATTATTCAATTATGATGACACTTTACCTCACATGGTTTTGTCTTAACGTGCTACCAGCTCATGTTGGGTTGGGTGGGTGGGTGGGATATTTTTTTCTGTTGCTGTCAATGTTTTCATAGTTATTAATTTGGCCAAATTTTCTGATGTTCTAGCTATAATACTGTGGTAATCAGTACTTGTGAGCCTGTATCAATAAGTTTCTTAAGAACTGTTGGGTTTTTTTGGTTGCTGTGTCTAAATAAGTTAGAATTGACTCATGGCTGACACTTCAGTGGGTTCTCAAAGACTATAAATCGGATGGGAGAAAATTGCCCATCTTTCTCCTGCAAGAAGCTGGTGAATTTGAGCTATCTGCCTTTCAACTGGTAGCACAACTTCTTTCCCATTAGGCCACCAGAGCTCCTTGAGATGAATTAGTTCATTAAAGGAGAAAAATTTTAAAGTCTTCTACTGTTACTGATAACACTGTAAGTAATAATGTAGGTCAATGTAGAAAGAGTTTACAAAACCATTTTGTTGTTAGTACTCACATTAAAAAAAATCCCTACATTTAAGCAGTTTATAACTATATCACATAGTATTCTATGATTAAAATTAATAATAAGCATTACAAAGGTTTCTGTATGGTATAATGCAGGCAGTCCATGAGAAGGGGGATGACATAATGAGTTACATACTGGGTTTCTCTAAGGAGAGTCCTCAAAGGAATAACATAGCACAATACAACATGAGGAGCCCTGGTGGCGTAGTGTGTAATGTATCAGTCTGCTAACCAAAAGTGTGGGAGTTTGAATCCAGTAGCTGTTCTGCAGGACAAACATGGGCAGTCTCCTCTTGTAAAGATTTCCAGCCCCAGAAACCCAATAGAAGGCTGCAATGAGTCAGACCTGACTTGATAGGAGAGGGTTTGGTATAACATTACATTGGTACAATCTGACACGAAAAACAGGGGGAAATGTGGCCACTGGTTCTACCTAACTTTCTATTACTCTTCAGAGATCTGTCATCCAGGGTTCAGAAATACTACACTGTAGTTTAAATCTTCTGCTCTTACTCTGTACATTCGGTTGAGCCTACATTTCTCCTCCATTATCTGGAAATGTGAGGTTGTGATGCTTCATTGAAATCAGGCACATAAAGTGCTGGGCAGAGAGCAATTGACATCAATATCATCATCTATATGTAGAGTCCACTTGTTGGGAAAGAGATTTTGGAAGTTGTCAGGAGACCCCTTGTGAAGGCTAATTTTAAGTGTCAGCTTGGCTAAGCTATTGTTACCAGTCACTCTTACCTAGTTGCTATTTGTAATTACCTGCATTGGAATCATCTTCCATAATATAATCTAATCTAACGTAAAGGAGCTCTGGTGGCTTAGTGGTAAGGAGTTACACTGCCAACCCAAAGGCACACAGTCTGAATCCACTAGCTGCTCCATCGGAGACAGATGGGCGGTCTCCTGTGTGATTGAAAACCCTCTGGAGAATCAACTATGAGTCGGTTCTGACTCTGTAGTACATAACAACAAAGCACCTAATGAAAAAATCATTCAGTGAAAAGGGGAGTCTCTTAGGATGTGGTCTGCATTCAAACTATGAAATAGTTCTTTTAGGTGCTTCTCTTTCTCTCTCAACTCTGCACTCTTCCCATGACCTGACCTACAGATCCTGGGACACCAGCCTGCAGAGGTCTCCAGTCTGTCACATGACAGACAGAATCTGGTTTTCACTGGTTCTGTTTCTCAAGAGAACCCTAAAATATCATCTGTAAAAAAAGGAGGAATCTGGTCACGTATGTGGCCACCAACTGTACATCTCTTTAAGCCTTTAAGGGACCTTGCTGGCATTATGGCTGCTTATAAAAAAGCTAGCAGTTTAAATCCACCAGCTACTCCATGGGAGAAAGATGGGCAGTCAACGCTCATAAAAACTGACCACCTTAGAAATTTGATGAAAGGTCACTAGGAGTCTGACCCAACTTGAAGGCAGTAAGTGGGTGAGTGCTGTGAGGTTTTTAGCTGCCAGAGGAAACGGACTTTTCTCAGCCTCCACAGTTAGAACATGGCCACAGACCTGGGAGGAAGCCCTCCACTTGTGCTCAGGATGAGTCAAAGAAAAGAACAGCTGTCCTGCCATGGACAGGCTCCAAACTGTGGACATCTTCCAAGAAACACTTGAAACCCTGAGAATTCTGAACACACACCACACATGCCACCCAGATCAATGTCCCAGTTGTACCAAGCAGTCCTTCAAACATAGAAAACATGAAAATATCACTGTTCCGTCATTATTATAGGGGCCAGAGGCCTTCCAAGTTATAGAGAGTGATGCAAATAAACACCATGGGGTTCTGTCAGTACATACAATTTGACAACAAAATTTGCCAAATTTGCAGTTAAGCTAAACTGTTCTTATAAGGCTGTATGTTTGATTAAACCTCACTAATTCAGTTTTAATTATAAAGGCAGAGTCGGTTTGCCTGACGGAAAATGATCAGGGGAGTGCAGCATGTTAAAGTGCCTATAGATACTAAAATGGTTAAAAAGAGGCATCTGAGAGATGGGCTTTGGCACATGCTCTGCTCAAGGGAGAGATGTTATTAACATATCAACTGCATCTGGATAAATGATGTTACTGTAGCTATAGCTGCGACTACCAATCTGCCTTAACCCGTGGTAACTTCACATGCAACAGAACAGAATGTTGCCATCTGCTTCACAGTCCTTGGCCGACTTGACTCCACTGCTGTAGCCATTTTTCTTTTGCATCTTCCAAACAAGGGCTCCA
The DNA here is from genome assembly GCF_000299155.1 of Elephantulus edwardii. Classification (NCBI taxonomy): domain Eukaryota; kingdom Metazoa; phylum Chordata; class Mammalia; order Macroscelidea; family Macroscelididae; genus Elephantulus; species Elephantulus edwardii. The sequence continues at coordinate 13,046,385 of NW_006399844.1, read as the reverse complement.
TCATCCAGCACCATATTGGGCAATATTCTGTTGTGACCCATAGGATTTTCACTGGCTAATTTTCTGACCCGGACCTCCAGGCCTTCCTTCCTATTCAGTCTTTGTCTGGGAGCACCACAAAAACCTGTCCACCATGGGTGATCCTTCCGGTATTTCAAACACTGGTGGGATAGACTAGATCAGCAAGTCTTTCTAAGAGTCCTGCTCTGTGAGAGAAAGATGTATAATCTTCTGTGCAGTTTAATGCCTCTGAAATTCCACTGGAGGGTCAGCTATGAGTCGGTTCTGACTTGATGGCACAAAACAATATGTCAATTAGGAGCATGTCAGCATTTATTACTGGGAGTTTTTTATGTCCCAGCCAGAACACTGGCCTCTCTTCTCCACAACAAATGTCTCTCACAGATCCCAGCTCAGAGAACTGACTCTGAGCAGGTCTCAGTGGCCAGAGCCACGAGCCACAGCAGGAAACTTCAAAGCAAGGCTCTGAGATTTCTCTCCCAGACTCTGCCCGTTCATAAAAAGGCAATGAAAGCCCTGGGTCTTTTCTGTGGTCAGCTTAAAGCAATTTGCTAACAAAGGTGATTTAAATCCTGCCTTGCTGTTACTACTCTTGAATGGATTTGTTTTGTTATTGTTTCTCTTTTCTCCACCCACAAGTCCACACCAGAGCAGGGAGTTAAGATCTGGCCACATCCTTAGGAAAGCAGTAACAACTTAAAAACAAAAACAAAAATCTCAAACTCCTTGCCCTCCAGTTAGAACAGACTTATAGCCAAGCCTTCAGCCAACACTGTAAATCATATGCGAAGAGGCTGCCAATCCTCCTTCCATGGCGCCACTGGTGGATTCAAATGGCTAGCCAATTAATTAACCAAGGTTGGAGCCGGGGGACTTCGGAGCAGGGAATGGCTGGCTGGCCTTTTATTTCTTGATAGGTTTCTGCCTTGGCCATCTCTAATCTCCATGATGGCAGAAGACACCTGCACCAGCCCTCCAGCCACAGACAGGATCCTCTCCACCCAGCTGGCCTTCGGTAGACAGAACTGGTTCAAAGCAGAGAAACTAAGGTGCTGCTACATTTTCCCTGTTCAACAAACAAACAAGCTGATAGACAATCCAGGATGACTCCAGATGACCATTTATGAAGGAGTGGATAAGCTTATCATGGAGACCCCCACAAAGCCCATGAAGATGCAGGGAACCTCCCAGTGAGTCACAGGTGTGCAAACTCATACTAAGCTGCAAAGACCCAAGCAAAACAGAAGAACAGGAAGAGCTCACCTTGGGGTACAGGACAGGGTTAAATTTCAGCCCCAATGCATCATCACAGAAAGCCTGCATGGGAAGAGAAACACACAGCTCAGGGGTTATGTCCTGAGAGTACAACCAGGCTTCTCTCCCTATCAACAGGAAGCAGCAAGGGAGGCAAGACACACAATGGGTTGGGGCCTGGGTTCAAATCTCAACTCTGCTGGTCACTAACATGTGCCCAGGTAAACTGACTAAACTTGTTGAAGTTTCCTGAGAAAGGTAGGGATGGAGAAAGTAAAGACGAAGCTACCTCTTTCTATGCTAGTCCCAAATGGTACAAAGCTATTCACTCCACCTCTCACTTTAGGTATCTGACATCCAGAGCACCAAGCCAATCCAACCTGGACAACTTCCCTTTTCCCCAGCTTGGTCCCAGGTTCCTAGTATCCTAGACCAGTGATACGGTCTCCCCAACAACTGACTGGTCCTTATGCCTAGAAAGGTTTTATTTTGGATCAATGGCATGGCCATCTCTCAATCCAACTCAGGCTTTTCTCTACTGTGAAGGCTGCTCTGGTGATTCCCAATCTACTCCCCTATCTTTGCATTTCTCGTGTCTCCTGAGCTAGCTGAGAATGACCTGGGATGCTGGTGATGCTGGTCCCTCAGCAACATCAGCAGGAAGGATGAAATAGGGATGGTGGAGGGAGCATAAGATGTCTCCCAACAGCCCTTCTCACATCCCTAACCATGCAGACAAGGACCAGGGACAGGAGCTATCCAGGGCAATCTTATGCTCTCACCCAAAGGCCAGCCGTGGGCTGTATGTATGAGGGGCCTGTTTTTACCTTTGCAATCTGAGGGACACTGGGCAACTTGCCGAGTCCGGCCAAAGGAATCCGCTCATGCACTGTCTTCACTTTAGACCTGTACAGGGAGAGGAAAGTGAGAAAAGGTGTCCATGAGAAACTGAGTGAATGAAGAAGGGATCGGAGATCACATTAGGCCACAGTGGTCAGTGCATCTTGTTTCCTGTCTTTGTAGAACCAAATATAGTTCATTTCACTCAACTAGTCAAATAACTAGAAGGTTGTTTTGATTTAACTGAAAGTCAGGTGTAAACTGATTGGTTGGTTGGTTGTTTTTTATTTTATTAACAATCAAGTGTAGCTAATTTGTCTTCTGTACTTAGTGAACAATCAGCAGTGAGCTGGAAGCCCCTTGTTTAAATCAATCAGGACCTGATGGGCGGACCTTTGTATTTAAAACTCAGCTGGGCCCTTCTACTGTTAATTGTGTTTGGGAGAAACTGTTCTGTCTGATGAAGCATTTGTCAGTCAGTATGTTGTGATACTGAAAGTTGTACCACTGGTGTGTTAAAGGCCACTAGGTTACTCATAGTGGAGAGGGTTTGGTATGGCTCCCAGATTAAGACAGACCTGGAAGCAGGATTCTTAAATAACAGGCCTTTGAAAACCCTATGGATACTAGAGAAACGACAGGATTCAGATCTTTTGTTCATACAGTCGCTATGAGCCATACTCAACAGCACTTAACAACCACAATAACAACAAGTCAAATAAGGGAGCTCTGGTCAGTAAGAAGCTGTGCTGCAATCCTAAAAGCACATGGTTTGAATCTACCAGCTGCTCTGGGGGGAAGGATGGGCGGTCTCCTCCTCCTGTGTGATTTACTGCCCCTGAAAATCCACTGGAGGGTCATTTATGAATTGTTTCCAACTCAACAGTAACAACCGGAGGTTAGGGATGGAATCCTTCTTGCATATCCTGGGGTGGCACAACTGAAAGGGTGCTGGTAGTGTAGTGGGTTATGTGTTGGGCTGCTAAGCCATTTTGAGGGAGAAAGATGAGACTGTTACATCATGCTTAGGTGTATCCAATGGAGCGTCCGCATGATTTAGAATGAACTCTAGAATAACAGTATGTTTGTTGTTTTCAAACAACCCAAACTCACTGCAATCATGTCTCCAAGGCTGTGAATCCTAACAACACACACTCATCTTCCTCCTGCAGAGCTAATGGTAGATTCAAACCACTAGAGACACACAGTTTTGTTTTTTTTTTTTTAACTAACAGCACAACTCACTATGGACTAAGCCATCAGAGCTCTGAGTGGTACAAATGGTTATGTTCTTATTTACTACCTAAAAAATGTACAGCTCAAGGGAGCTCTGGTGGCCTAATGGCAGGAAGCTGCACTGCAATCCCAGAGGTGCACGGTACAAATCCACCAGATGTTCTGCTGGAGAAGGAGGGACAATCTCCGCCTGTACCACTAAGATCCGATTTGATGGTACACACACAAAATCAAATTTAAATTTTTTTTTTTAAAATGTACAGCTCAAACCCACCAAGAGATGCCTCAGAAGACAAGGTAGAGTCTTGAAAGCCTTATAGAGCAGTTCTACTCTATACACAAGGAGTCACAAAGGGTTATCGATGACACAGTGGCAACTAACAACAACAATAATTTAGGTACCCCAGGGGAGGGGAATACTTAAGGAATCTCCCATAAGTGTGTCTGCAACTGAAATATTCCCGAGAAATGCAAATTACTGCCTTCAACACCATCATTATTTTGGGGGGGGGGGGTTGTCGAGTTTTTGTGTTCATCCAAAGAACTGGGTACATTTTTCTGGATATATTTGGGTTCTGACATAATTGAACCTCTATGAAAAAAGAAAAGCTAATATTTGAAAATCTGGATTCACTCAAAATATAAATAGGATGAAAATGTGCTTTATAAAGGGATTCACCATAAGTCTCTAAATTTAGCCAGCTCCCCGGATTCATCTAGCACATTATGAAAGCATTGAGTTTTACCAAATGCTTTTCTGCATCTGCTGAGATAATCATGTGGTTTTTAATCTGTTTCCCTGGTGGATTATAATTCTGTTTAACCATATTTTCATTCCATGAGGAAGTGTCTACTTGATTCTGATGTATTGTTTTTAATATCTTGCTAAATTTAATGTATTAATATTTACATTTTCATATTTATGTTCAATAGCAACAATGGCCATTTTTCTTATACTGTTCTTGACAAGCTTTAATATGAAGGTATTACTCCAGTCTCATAAAATTGCAACATAACTTTCTTTCCCCCCCAGGTAAGTTCTTATCTTTTGAAATAGCTTGGATAATACAGGAATTATGTTTCTTAAATGTTTGTTAAAATTTACCTGTGAAATGCTTGCTGATTTTGATGGGGACGGACAATACTTTTGATTATCAATTTAGTGCTTTAATGGTGAATGGTTAGGTTTTCTTCTCTTTATTGAGTCGATTTTAGTCATTTTTGCTTTCCTGTACAACTATTCCCCAAACACATTGGTATAAAATTAGTTGTCCATGGTATTATCTTGAGATATTCTCTCTTTCTAAAGTTGTGTCTCTTATTATTATAATACTATATGCTCATAATTTTAGTCATATGCAAATGATTAATATTCTATATACTAAAAAAATATATGTGTGTTTGATTCAGGAGTTTCTGCGAGCTACGTCAAAATCCACCTGTCGGTTAAGGATTTGGCTATTTCTCCTATATTTCTGTTTCTCTTTTTCTTTTTTTTTTTTTTGCTTTTCTATTTTTTAATTCAAGACTGTGTTTGGAGTTTTAATGTTTGCTCTCTCTCAAGGCCCCAGTGATTCAGTGGTAGAATTCTCACCCAGAAAATCTTATTTGTACTCTTTTCTTCTTTTTAGTTTCTTCAAACAAACAGCTTTTCATTGGCTAATAATCTGTTACTTTTTTACTTTTGCTTCACTAGCACCATTCTTGACTTTTTCCATTTCCTGCCTTCTGTTTTCTTTGGTGATATCCTACAATTCTATTTCTAACTTCTAGGCTTCATGCTTACTCATTTGGTCTTCATTTTGATTAGTGCACTTAAAGTTCAGCATTTCTCCACAAGTACTACTTTAACTACATCCCACACATTTTGATAGGTAGTATTTTCATTGCTGCTTAGTGCTAAATATTTTGTCAGTTCTTCTATGATTTCCTCTGTGGTCCATGAGTTATTTAAAAGGGATTCCTTTTTATTCCCAATTTTCTAAATGTGCAAGGTTGTTTTTTTCCAATCTTTTAATTGTTGAATTCTATTTTAATTGACTTACATGTAAAGAATATGATGTTTATGATATAGTTAAAATTTGCTGATTAAACATGAACTTTTTTTCCATTTCCCATGTAGGTTTGAAAAGAATGGGTCTTTTTCAATTGTTGGAGAAATCTGTGTTCATGACATTGTTCTTATTCATTAGCTCATAATGTTTCTATCTGCTTGATCCATCTGAGAGATGTGTCAAATTTTTTTCCTTTTTGTCTATTGAGGATTTAGCTATTTCACCTATTAAGTAGTCTGGCTTTTTTTTAAAAAATCGACACTATGTCTTTTCCTTTTTTTTTTTTTTTGAGGCAGTGGTGGTTTAGTGGTAGAATTCTCACCTTCCATGTGTGAGGCCCGGCCAATGCACCTCATGGGTTTCCACTGGGCAAGCTTCATAAGACCTTCCAGACCATGATAAACTAGGAAGACCAGTCTGGATATATTTCCAAAACATCACCGAATGGAAACTCTGTAGATAGCAACAATCCAATCGACAACTGAGAAGTTTTCCTTTACATTATCCTTCTATTTCTGTCGTAGTTCCATCTTCTTTTAAACACACACGCACTATTACTTCGTTCTTCTCATCTATTTGATAAATCTTGATAGTTGTTGAGGGGCTTCCAGCCTTTTGTTCATAGGGTCACTATGAATCGTGCTCAACTCGAAGGCAATCAGCAACAACAGCATAATTAGATATACCAATGCAGTTTACTTATTTATTGGTACTTTTTAATTGCATCTTTTCTCTAAATTCATTTATTTTCTGGATGAAGTTCATCCTTAACTCTTTCAGAAATGGTCTGTGAGTGGCATATTATTTTCATTTCTTTACATCAGAAATCAGTTTTCTTTTGTCTTTACTGATAGTTTTTCTGAATATACAATTTCATTTTAAAATTTTACCCCCCTCTTTTTTTCTACAACTTTAAAAGTAGTATCACACTGTCTTCCAAATAGAATAGAGGAGAAATGTATTTTCAGTCTAATTGCTACTACTTTATAGATTATTGCTCTTGTTAGCCACTCTCAAGTCAGCTCTGATTCACACTGTTGTTGTTGTGAGGTGCTGTCAAGTCAACTACGACTCACAGAGACAATATGATTTGGAACTTTGTCCCTAATCCTGAACCATTCTCACCAAATCCAACATCCTTGAGTCCACTGTTACAGTCACTGTGTCAATCATCTGGCTTAAGGTCTACCCCTTCTCTGACCTTCCACCTTTCCCAGCACTGTGTCCTTCTCCTGAGAATGGTCCCTCCTGACAATAAGTCTAAAGTATGTGATACAAACGTTCACCATCCTTGCCTCTAAGAAGAACCTTGGCTGCACTTTCTGCAAGAGAGATTTGTTTGTTCTGTTGGTAGTTCATGGGATAATCAGCAGTCTTTGCCAACACCACAATTCAAAGGCTCCATGAACAATAGAATTAGTCTATTTTTCCCTCCAAAGAATTTTCATTGGCTGATTTTTCAAGAGTAGACTATCAGGAATTTCTTCACAGCCGATGTTAGTCTCGAGCTCCACTGGAACAAAGCTGACGTCATAGCTGTAAGAATCAAACTTCAGCTTATGCTAAAGTGCAGCTACCTCTGCCCCTCCTCCTTCAGACCAAGTGCATTGTTCCCCCTCCTTCCCCCTCCTTCTGCCTGCGTGGCTACCTTATCTCATATAGAGGCAAAATGTTCTTCTTTGTAAAGGCATAAAAAACTTCCCCACATTCCTGTACCTAAAGATAACTACTCACCAATCAGACCCCAACAAGTCTCCAGGCTACCCCCCTGCGCAATGGTCAACAAATCGAATGCAAGCCATTATACCAGCTGCTCTAAATAGCCAACCATAGCTCAATTAGTTAGACAAAGAATTTAAAAAGGTATAAAAGAAAAGGCTGGCTTTGTCTCGGGGCTCTCTCTCACATGGATGCTGCTGTTTCAGTCCATGAGGGCCCCAGTTCGAACGTGGAATAAACTTTGTTAATTTGGCTAATTGGCCAGGTGATCTTTTTGGGGACTCGCTCTGTTACAATAGCAACAAGCAAGCTTCCACTGACAGATGGGTAGGGACTGCACATGAGCTGGGCTGGGAATCAAATCAAGGTCTCCTGAAGGGAAAGCAACATTCTACCACTGCACCACCAATGTTTTCATTTCATAGATACACTCTCTTTATCGTCAGGTATCTTTTTGTATCTGTTAGCTTTTATCTTTATTTGGCGGGGGGGGGGGGATGCTTCACTTCAAAGCGGATAGAGCATTGTTTCTGTTTTAAAATTATGCTCCACATCATGACGTGTGCTTTCTTTAGTTCTAAAATATTCTCAGCTATCACCTCTTTGGATATTTCTTCCCCACAAGTCTCTGTATCCTTTCCTCCCAGAACCCCTCTAAGATAAACACCAGGGTCTAACATATTCTATGAACAGACTAGCTTTTATCCCATGTGTTTTGTTTTTAATTACCACAACTTTTTTATTTTCAATAACTGTAATTTATTTTCTTTTAAGAACTGTGTGTTCTTTTTCTTGTAGTTTTGATAACAGGTTACATAGCAAACTAGTTGCCCATACATTCACTTATATATCTTTTGTTATGTGACATTAGTTTCAATCCCCTCAGCATAACAGTGCTCTTCCTACCTGTGTATTCTTGATTCATTCATCTATGTCATAACTTATTCTCTTTTTTATAGATCAGTCTTGATCTTTTTAGGATCTTAGCATTTTTATTTTAACTCCTTTTTTGAAAGTGTACCCTTATTTACATTTCATCAGCAGTAAATCTGTCTCCGATTGGTTGGCATTTTGGGCTGTCATTCTTAGTGCCAGTTTTCCCCAGGTGTTTTGAAGTTTTCCACCCACTTTCTTTCAGTGCCAGTCACTGTGGTTCAGGTCTCACTGCGGCTATTGCATTGCACAGCGTGGGGGTGGGGGGACTGCACACTTTCACATTATTCAATCTGGTGGTCTGGCTCCTAACTGCAACCTCCTAACTTTTTTTTCCTTTTATCTTGCCTTTCTCCAAGCTATTTTTTAGCTTGAGTCAGAGTGATCTTTCTATAATGCAAATGTGGTCATAATATCTATCCTTCCACAGTTCTCCCTTTTAAGAATAAAATCCAAGCTTCTAAAGCATCTATACATATGTATATAGCCTTTTCTTTCCTCTCCAGCATTATGACTCAACCTAACATCCACAATAGGTAGAAAACGAGTAAGTGTAAGAACAGGAATAAGAATAGGAAATTCGTATTAACTGCTTTCTATCTTCAAGTAACAAAAAAGTTTATTACCTATAGTAGCCCTTCCTATAGAAAACCACCACCACCACCACCACTAACACCTCAAATTAGGCTTTGGTTTTGTATGGAATAATAATTTCCTAATGTTAACCATTTTTGAAACTTAAAATAACATTTTCTTTGTTGTTGCTGTTGTTGTTAGGTGCCGTCGAGTTGACTACAATTCATAAAGACCCTGTAAACAACAAATGTGAATCTCGCTCTATCCTACACCATCCTGATGATCCCTGTCATGGCCAAACCCATCATAATAGTCCAGCATCAGTCCATCTCGTTGAGGGTCGTCTTCTCTTTCACAGACTATCTTTCTCAACACGGTGTCTCTCTCTAGTTTCTCCTAAAAATATGCCTAAGTGCAGTGAGACAAAGTTTCACCATCCTTGCTCCTAAGGAGCGTTCTAGTCACACGTCCTTCAAGCTAGACTTGTTTGTTCTTTTGGCAGTCCATGTTATATTCAATACTCTTCTCCAACAGCACAATTAAAAGACATCAATTCTTCTGTCTTCAATATTCAATGCAGGAAGCAACTGAAAATGCCAAGGCTTGGATTAGGTGCACCTTAATCCTTTAACTGACATCCTTGCTCTTTAGAACTCTAGAGAGATCCTTGACAGCAGGTTTCTCCAGTGCATCACATCTTGCTGCTAGCAAGGGTGTTGACTGTGGATCCACATAGAATTAAATCACTGACAATTTCAATCTTTTCTCCAACTAGCATGATATTGCCTATTGGTTCAATAGGGAAGAGTTCTGTAGTCTTGATGTTTAGATAGAATCCATATTGAAGACTGTAATCTTTGATCCTCTGCAGGAAGTGCTTCAAGTCTTCACTTTCAGCAAGAATAATGTGTTCTCTGCATAATACAGGTTGTTGATAAGTCTTCCTCCAATCCTGATGTTACTTTCTTCTTCATATATGCAGCTTCTCCAATCATTTGCTCCACATGTAGATTAAATAGGTATGGAGAAAAGATACAACCCTGACAAACACTTATCCTAATTTTAAATCATGCGGTGCTCCCTTATTCTGTTTAGACAACTTCCTCCTGGTCGGTGTACGAACTCTTTTGTAGCTACAGTGAATTATCCTGTTAAGAAATGGCTTAGATTTGAGTTGCTGGGATTGGTATTTTGTTTAAAATTCTTAAGGCATACTGGTATTCTTTTTTTTTATCTTCTGTTTTGTTTTTGCTTACATTATATTTGTCTGATTTTTTTTCATGAGGCTCTTTTAAACATTGCTACATTAATTGGAGGGCTTTCTACAAGTCTTTTCTTTTTAATATTATTTTGATGTTATTGAGAATACAAACAGGAAAATGTACACCAATTCATGTTCCTATATGTACCCTTTAGTTACACTGATTACTGATTACATTCCTCAAGTTGTACAGCCACCTCCATTCTCCTTTTCTGAGTTGTTCTCCTATTGACATAAATTAGCTGGTTTCTATCTAATCTTTCAGGTTGCTTCCCAGCACACCACCTTAATCGGATGGCCTCAGAACCAATCAGAAGTAGGGTAAAATAAACCTAAATGATTCCCAGAGAGGTTTGTGCTATTGGCTTCAGGGACCAGAACCACAGGATGTAAAGGGAAACAGACCCTACGCACAGGCTTTCTAGAGAAATTCACAAAAGCCTTGCTGCCAACATTGTCTGGATGAGAGAGGTGCTAACCCACTCCAAACAGACCCCAAAGAGGTCTGCCATATTGTTGTCAGAGCGATCACAGTAATAGGTTGGCTTGGGTGTAGCTTGCTCACTGAAGAGAGCTCACAGCTGCCTCAGTCAGCAGGACTTGGCAGCTGACCAGAAGGTGGTACAAAGATCTCAACTGATTCTCCAAAATGCTCGCCCTACTGGTTTCAGAGGCCTGCATTTGAAGTACACAGAAGTCAGGTAGAGTGCTGACTGTGAGAACAGACGTCATGACACTCATTTCCAAGTTGGCTTGTCTCAAACAATGTCTTGTGTAGCAGGAGAAATACTGATATATTCCAAATAAGACTCCCAGTCAGGTCTGCCTTGTTGAGTTTAAAGCGGAAGCTTGAGTGAGACCTTGTTTCCTTAGATAGGCAAGGGTGTGACACTAATGAAAGCAGGCTCCTTTCTAGGACTACTTCCCAGATCACAGGATGTGATGGCAATATGGCTGAAGGGAGGGGAAGGGAACGGGAGTCGTAAGGGTGGGGATGATGTATGTGCCATCAAATTGACTGACTCCATGATCCTATGGACAACAGGTCAGAACTTTGACCTATCCTGCGTCCTCACAATCCCCAGCATGGTCAAGCCCACTGTTACAGTCATTGTGTCTGTCAATCCATCTTGTTGAGGGTCCTCCTTTGTTCTGCTAACCCTCTACCATGATCCTTTTAATAATTCTGCCTACCCTGCCCCTTAAGCTTTTACACATTATGTGTCTTGCCAAAAGATCCTTGGCAGCAGATTCCCTAAAGTAGTGCATCTTTAGATTTCTTGACCACTTGCTACCATGGCTTTTCATTGTGGATCCAAGTAAAATGAAACCATTGACAATTTCAATCTTTTCTCCAACTAGCACGATGCTGCATATCAGTCCAGTGGTGGAGATTCTGGTCTTCTTGATGTTGAGATGTAATCCATATTGAAAGCTGTAGTCTTTGATCTTCTGCAGCAAGTTCTTCAAAGCTTCTTCACTGTCTGCAAGCAAGACTGTTACCATCTGCATAATGCAGGTTGTTGATGAGTCCTCCTCCAATCCTGATGCCACATTCTTCTCCCTATCATCCAGCTTTCTGAATGATTTGCTCAGCACACAGATTAAATAGGTATGGATAAGAATACAACGTGGTATACATACACCTTCCCTGATTTTAAACCACACAATGTTTCCCTATTCTGTTCAGACAAGTGCTTCTTTGTCCATAAATAGGCTTTAAAAGACAGTTTTCCCTGTACACTATAATAGACAAAGTGCTAGTCTACAGGCCTTTTATTTTAAGAACCACCTTCCCTCTGTAACTTGATTTGTGCCACTACTAGAACCTCTACTCAGAATATTATTGCTTGTTAATTTTTGACTCATGTACTTTTAACTTGTTAGTTAAATTTGTGACTTCTAGGTTGCAACACCTCCTCGATACATCTTCAAGGATATGAACATGTACGGCTAAGCACAATTAATAACAGTGCATCTAAATTCCAAAATCAATCTCCATAATAGTCTATGTGTTTCCTACTGCCAAAGGGGCCCTTTAGAGTAGTGAGAGAAGATCTTCACCCTGAAACCCACAGCGTCCCTTTTCAGCAGGAAGTAGCTAAGAGAATACGCTATCCCCTTTTCCTTATGAATCAGGGTGAAGTCTCTCTCAGGGAGGAGTGATAGGGAATGGCAAAGGGCACACTGACAAAGGAGATTAATCAGAACTGGCTTTGACAAGCACTGCGTCAATTGGATAATTAAAACAGACATTCGGGGGGGGGGGAGAAGAACGAACTGGGGAGGAGGGTAGAGAAAATAGTGTAACAATGATGAATGAGAACCCAAAATCTCTGTAAATGTTCATTAAAACTGATAAAATTTAATAATAATAATAATAAGACAGTTTTCCTTCTTGACTCACTGATTCGTGCTTGCCTGCTCTTTCTCCACTACTTTCCTGTGCTCTTTCAAAGCTGAGTCCTTTAAAGCTGAGTCTTTCAAAGTCAAGCATCATTTACTTGTTTTGTTTCTTGTAGTATTTTGTGGGGGAAAGTCAAAATGACGATCTGTGCATGCCGCTATCTTTCCAGAACTCTATATTTTTATCTTAATTTGAACAGTTTAAATAGTATGAAACCTGTTCCTTGGAAATTTGGTGTATCTGCCTGAAAGCATTCTAGATCTAGAAACTTCTGGAGAGATATTGTCTCTCTGACTCTGAGAATGTTTTCTGTTTATTCCATTATTGTTGATCCACCTTCAATGGAAAGTCACTGAGTCAGACCTTAACTTGATAGAAACTTTGGTTTATGGAGTTTGACATATGAACCGGATACTACTATCTAACAATCACAAATAATATTCTTTCTTAGAGATCATTAAGGCTTTGGACACAATCAATAAGGTTTTATATGTAATATTGGTTTTTGTTGCTGTGTGCCATCAGTTCCTCCTGAGTGATTAACTGCTTCAGAAAACCCTATGGAGTGTCAGCTATAAGTCAGTTCTGACTCAAAGATATACAACAATACTCGCACAAGAGGAGACTGCCTCTCCTCCTGCGGAGCAGCTGGTGGATTCGAACTGCATGCCTTCAGGATTGCAGTGCAGATTCTTACCACTAGAGCACATGAGTTCTAGTATGTAATGCTAGAAAGGTAATTTTTTTTTCAGGGTCAACTGATTGGAAACTGTATGGCGTAGTCCATAGGGAGGTGTACTGTTAACCCAAAGCCATGTCTCTTTGGCAGTTCGAATTCACTAGCTGCAACTCAGAAGAAAGATGGGCAATCTTTTCCCATGCAATTTAGTCTTGGAAACTCAATGGAGGGTCAGTTATGAGTTAGTTCCAAATCAATGGCAATAAGGTGAGGTGTGAGATAGATAAATTTGATTTTGTTGTTGTTGTTGTGATAAACAGATGTACTGTTGTTGCTACATGCCATTGAGTTGCTTGCAACTCATAGCGACCCTATGTACAAGAGCCCTAAATGCCATTCTATAATAGATGTACTAATATATTTTAAAGTTTGATTTGCAACTTGATGGCACATAACAACAACAACAACAACATATAAATATACCAATATTTCCAATTTATTTGAAGATACAACATATATATACACATAAATATACATACATATATATAAACACACATACACATACACACACATATACATATACACACACATAATATTTGTTGTTGTGTTGCTGTGTACCATCGAGTCAGAACCAACCCATAGCTGACCCTCCCAGTGTGTTTTCAGAGGCAGTTAATTGCACAGGAGGAGACTGCTCATCCTTCAAGAAAGTTTGAGATTGCTTATATCTAAGAGGTTTTTAAAACTATTCTTTTGTTATTAAATTATGCTTTTATTATCTAGTCAAAAGTTAATATATCCAACATCTTACCTCTTTTCTTGAAAAAAATATGGCTTTAACTTCGTGGCTCAAAAATTGGTTCCTAAATCAATCTACTATCAAGAATTTCTGTTTCAAAAAATAGAAACTTAAGTGACTATCAAATTATGAAAGGATCAAAATTGTGAGCCACTGACAAAAAGTAAAACCAGGCAGTCCTTAAACATATGAAGAAATCACCAACATCATTTATAATGACTGTAAATATAAATGACACTAAAACACCATTTCCCCCATCAAATTGGAAAAAAACTCAAGTGTTTAACAATTGAGTCTACTTGCAGAGCCTTTGAAAAACAAAAAACAAAACACCAAAACCAATACAACCCTAGCATTCTTTACAGTGCTGGCACAGTTTCCCATTTACACAGTCCTACAGAGGGCACTTCAGAGAACTCACTTAGTGGGCTCATCCACAAGGAACTGCACTGCCAACTCAAAAGTGAGGCTGCTCGGAAGAAGACGCACAATCTCCTCCTGTCCAATTTGTTGTTGTGTATTGTGGAGGTGGAACTTACTAATCACTGACCCTCCAGTGGGTTTTCAGAGGCAATAAATTGAACAACAGAAGATTGCTCGCCTTTCCTCCATGGAGCAGCTGATGGATTTGAACTATATGCCTTTGGGTTGGTAGCACAGGTCCTTACCACTAGGCCACTAGGGCAGGGTCCACTGGGAGTTGACTGGTCTCAACAGCAATAAGTTTTTCTGACTCAGAAGAATTTCTCTTACTCTGTACAAAGAGGCAACTGTACAAGGCAATTCACTGCAGCACCAACTGTGGTACTAAACGATTATCAATGGCTCAATGGTCATCAATAGGGGATCAATCAAACTATTTCATATCCATACAGTGGCATACATGTAGAGAAAGGATAAAGAACTGAGAAGCTCTCTTGATTAAAAGAAGCAAACTATAAAACACTGTTCAGGGAGCTCTGGCGACTTAGTGGCAAGAAGCTGCACTGCAATTCCAGAGGTACAGTTTGAATTCACCAGGTGCTCTGCTGGAGAAGAAGGGGCAATCTCCTCCTGGACCAGTCAGTTTCAATTTGATAGTATACACACAAAATAACAAAATAAAATAAAAAAAAACACACAACACCCCAACACTATGTTCTATAGAATGAACTTTTGTGTTAGAAAGGGAAGGAAAGAAAAGAAAAACATATATTGTCATTTAAACATTATATATTTATATGTAAAGTCTGCTGTCAGAGACCTTTTCAAAATGACAAAGAGCAAGGATGTCAGTCTGGAGACTAAGGTGCACCTTATCAAGGTCATGGTTTTTACAATTACTTGCTATGCATCAGAGAGCCAGACAATGACTAGGAATGATCGAAGAATTGCTGCATTTGAACTGTGGTGCTGGAGGAGAGTACCAAACATATCATGGACCTCCAAGAAAATTAATAGGTCTGTCTTGGAGAGGGTTAAAACAACTTTCTCCTTGGAGGCAAGGATTTTGAAGCTCCATCTCACACACGTTGGGCACGTGGCCAGGAGGGACTAGTCCTTGGAGAAGGATATCATGCTTGGAGGAATGAAGGGACAGTGCAGGAGAGGAAGATCCCAGATGAGATGGATTGACACTGAGATAATGGGAGTGTATCTGAGTCAGTGAGACAGGCTCAGGATAGGGCAGGGTTCAGAGCTATTGTACATAGGATCGCTGTGAGTCATAGGCACATAATAACAACAAAAAATATACCTTTATGCATGTACTTTTCAAATAGTTAAGGCATAGAAATTTAAAGTTTGTGGGTTTTTTGTTTGCTGCTTTGTTTTGCTTCATTTTAAATTTTCAAGATGATTCTGATGTAACAAGATCACAAAAAACCCCACTAAGTTAGTATACAAGTGTTTTACAGAAATATTCAACATACACTTGAAGCAGAAAGTCCTCTTTAAAGGATCAAAGTTTGATGATCAGATATAGCTAGATATAAATACATATCATTGACATAAACATTATTTAATATGATTATCCAAATCTTTTCTAAGTTGATCTGTCAAGTGACGAAGAATTTATTTAACTCCATAACCACAATTGTGTTCTGTGATTTATCCCCTACATATGTATGACCATACACATGTGTATATCTGTCTGTTACATCATAAAATAAACTACTGACAATATAAAGGCTTATAAAATACTTTCGTGGGGATTTTCTCTTTTATGAATATTCAACAACCCTCTATGCCACATTGATTGTTGTTTTGTGTTAAATTCTACTTCTCTGTATCAGCTGTGAAAACTAGGCCAGGAGCTGACTGTGGAACAGACCACCAACTGCTCATATGCAAGTTCAAGCTGAAGCTGAGGAAAATTAAACTGAATCCACAGGAGCCAAAATATGACTTTAATTTTATACCACCTGAATTTCAGAATCATCTCAGGAACAGGTTTGAGGCCTTGAACACTAATGAGCGAAGACCAGATGAGTTGTGGGAGGATGTTAAATGTATCA
>NW_006399844.1:13014393-13026801 GCF_000299155.1 Elephantulus edwardii | reverse complement strand
GTATCTCTATTTGCAACTTTTTGAGAAAGCGCCATACTGCTTTCCACAGGGGTTGCACCATTTTACACTCCCACCAACAGTGAATCAGGGTTCCAGTTCATCTTTTTCAATTGGAGTGGTTAGTGAATTCCAAACACTGAGCTTCTGGTTCACAGCACAACATGTAGAACATTATGCTGCCAAAGGAGCTTTGTTGTATAATGTTGTTGTACCGTAGAGTTGGAACTGACCTATAGCTAACTCTCTGGCAGGTTTTTAGAGGCAGTTAATTGCATGGGAGGATTAACAGTGAAATTTAATTTATTTATATTCATTATTATCACATCTTTCTTTCAATATATTTCTAATTCCTTTATTTTCTTTTCTTATATGAATAAGCTTTCTCTGTCTTCCTGTATAATCTGGGATGTTTTCTTCTTCTGTCAGTCATTATATATCTATGAAATACGAGGTGGTTGTTGTTGGCCATCGAGTCGGAACCAACAGTAGCTGACCCTCCATTGGGGTTTCAGAGGCCATTAATCGCAAGTTAGGAGATCGCCCATCCTTCTCCCGCGGAGCAGCTGGTGGATTTGAACCCCATGCCTTTGGGATTGTAGAACAGCTTCTTACCACTAGGCCACCAGAGCTCTATTTTCATCAAAATATGTGTAGCTATTATTTCACTGTCATTGATTTCTGTCTGATTTTGGAAAGGTCATTTTGACCTGCAGATTTAAGTTTTTAATCAGCTTAAGAACATCAATTTGTTTGCTGATAATACAAGGTTAGTAATACTTAAATTTTCATTTACTTTCTGTAGTAAATTCTCTGAAAGTTCTTTTCTTTCTCTACCTAGCATTAACTATCCCCTTTTGTAGATGTAGAATCTTTTTCTTTTACAGCCCCATGATGGTTCACCTTCATCCCCACCTTCTCTTTACTTTCACTGTTAGAAGAAAAGAAATCTACTCAGGTTCATTATTTAGCTCCAAATTGGATGCTTCTTGTCTATTCTCTTGGCACATACTGGGGATGTCGAATACACTGTCCAGATTTCAGGCTGGAGAACTGGTTGTCAGAAACTTGTGATATCAATTAAATCCTTCAGAAGCCTCCAGGGAATGAGGAAGAACGTGGAACAGTAGTCAGTGCCAATGGGGAAATTTCATCTCTGGATAATTTCTTCATTGTGTCTAAAGCTGCTAAGCCGTGGGCCAATTTTTAATGTCTCAAATTTGGCCTGATCATCACTTCAAATACATGATATGATTGCCCATCTTCCTAGCTGCTGCTTGATTTCTTTCTGCCATCCTACGTGCTGGCTTTCTATTTGGAAGTGCTACATCTGAGCCCACCCTTGGGGCTCCCCAGGACACTGAGTTCAAATACTATTGATTCAAAAGCAATAAGAGCGGGTCCATATGTAAACACTTCTGCTTGTTCTAGGGCTGCCCCTAACTCCTGAAAATGAAGAGGTTCTTCCAGAATCTCCAATTTAATAAATTCCCCACATGATGCTGCTTTCTCAGAAAGGCATTTTGGGGTTCAACTTTTTATATTCCCTTTATTTTAGTACTAACTGCCCTTCAGATATAAAAAAGGGGACAATCATCTTCAATATACATATGTGTTCAAGCCTGGCATCTTTCCCTAGCATTCAGTCCTGATACACTATTTCAGATAGAATATAGTCATGGAATAAAGGGGTTAGATGTATGTTTCGATTGTCATCTCACTAAGAAATCCTACAAAACCTTGCTTTGATTGTTATTAAGAAAGAAAGGAACCATGTTTACAGAGGCAAACTTAGCTGGAAATTCTATTTGGAGACAGGGATCAGGTATTATCCCTCAGAAAATTGGTTGTGCCTATTTAATTGACTCTTCCACACCTTGCAAATATAATTTCTAGCCAGGTGGACCTCTGTGAAGAAAATTGCTTCCTTTCTTAACGAAAATGAAATCATAACTGAATGGATGTTGAAAACTTCCTCATATCTTGCCTTTACCACCTACCCCCGCCCCCCAATCCCAACTACAGAGCTCTATATTCCTGTTTCCTCCCGTATTTATCTCAAAATTTAGGGAGGAGAAAAAACAATGTTCTTTCTCTTTTTACAAGTACCTTCAGGGTGATCCAATTCAATTCAATAAATGTGGATTGAGAACTCAATAAGTTCACACTTATGGCCTTCACACTTGACCTTCCCAGCATTTCCACCACCCCACCAGGAACAGAGATGAATGAGACACGGACTCTCCCAGAGTATTCTGTGCCCATCACCAAAATAGTACCTGTGACAAATATTAAGAGTCTCCCTTTTCCTCTCCCACAAGATCATAAGCTGAGAACAGAGAGCAATGTAACTATCAAAATGCCTGGTACACAGGTGGTTTTCAACACATGCACACTGAAACAGAAATCAGCTCTAGCGCCTTCCCTCGAGCAGGTCACAGGCAGAGAGGCACGCTGGCTTCTGCCACACATCAGCGTGCCCTCTCACCACTATGGACATCATTCCACTTCAGGGAGACCAGCTGACCCAGCAGATGCTCTGGATTCTACTTTTCCTGACGGCATGTGCACTGGAGTGCATCTTTCTAGTGCACTATCCTAGAAGGATGTGGAGTCACACTGCACCACCCCCTACATATTATTTCCATTTTCCTCAAAGTCATGGCCTCCTGTAAGAAACAAAGGCAGGCAGAAAAACAGTCTATCTAGGTGACCTTGGACCCAAGACACCACTCAGACAACAGCTTGCTGGCACGCCTGGGTCTCCTTGTCTGGCCGCTTCAAACATGAGGCTTAGTCTCAGGATCCAGGCCAGTCTTGTCCACTCCCCCCTCCAGTACACACACAGATGAGACTAGCCAAACTGGTATTTCTGGGTTCCCAGTCCTTATGGAAACCCCGCCTCAGAGAGGCGTGGCCTCAGCAAGTGCAGCGGCCCCACCTGAGGATGATCCGGAGGTATTCGATCCCCTCTGCCTCCTCACACTTGATGGACAGGATCAAGTTGCCCATGCTGCTCCCTGTACAGTAAAAGTTTAGATGGTCCTGGAACAGAAAAAACAGATATTAGAGCAGAGGAGAAGACTCTCCGGACAAGCCCCCTCAAAGCACCTCCCTCACCCAGAATTATCCCAAGGGCTGCCCAGCAAGTCTATCTGGGAAAAAGTGCAACCAAAATGGTCCGTTGAGGCAAGGATAGTGAAATTTGGTCTCACATACTTCGAGTATGTTATCAGGAGGGGCAAGAACTTGGGAAAAGCTATCATGCTGGGAGAAGAGGGAAGACACTGGGCTCCCCATGCATGTGTCCCTTTGGGCAGCTACTGCCTTTTAAGTCTCACCTTCCCCAGGAAGTGCCGGCGATAGGCCCTGGCTTCACTTTTGCACTCAAGCTTGTAGCCAAACGTATTAGGGCTCAGGTTGTCCTCTTCCTCTTCCTCACAAATGCTGCTTCCCAGTGATGTTGGTGTGCCCACGTTCTCTGGGTCCTCAATCCAGTAACCCCCAAACTGAGGCAGGATGACCAGGGGGTACGGACCACCCTTCTCCACAACCTGAAGGAAGATACACAGGATGGTCGCATACCTGAGCCTGCCTTGTGATGGCAGGGTGGCAGAGAGAACACCAATGGCGTTTCCCCCACCCACTTCTGAGCAACTTCAAAGAGGAGATCCTTTTACTTGTGGATGAAGGGAGTCAGGTTAAACCCAGGGCTGCAAATCCTGGACTGGCAACTCCAATTATGTATGGAAACATGAGGGTCACAAAGAGAAGACAAGAAGGGACGGCTGAGCCTCAAGTTCCAGGTACAAGGTGGAACTAGACAGGGGCCATCACTATTATCTCCACAGACAGCACAACGGCACAGGCCCAGAGCATGCTGGAGGCCACTGAGGGTGGGATCCTACCTCGTCAATGCTGGGATACGGGATATAGTCGTCCTGCAAGACAAGCCAGAAAACCCACAATTAATCCCAGCAGTGCCCATAAAGTCTAAGCAGTTTCCATCTCCCTCACCCATGCCTGGGAATAGGTGGGTGGGGCCTGGCAGGCTGCACCAGGCAGATCCACAGGTGGGAGCGGAGTATAGAGGCAGCTCTGAACTCGGCCTCCCCTTGTGCGCTCAAATCCTCTGGCTGGAGATGCAGTGACCAGAGGTGCAGAGCACTGCACTGCTGGTGACACTCACTTCTCACTCAGGACGTCATCTGTCACAGGTTGAAATGTATGCCCCAAAATATGTGATGAAGCTCAAGCCTGCACCTGTAGTAAACATGAGCCTGATCGTAAACAGGGGGTTGGTTCTCTTTTGTCATGTGAATGAGGTCGTATCAGTGTAGGGTGGGTTCTAAACCCAATCACTTCCAAGTTAGAGAAAAAAACCACAACAGACAGAGACATGCACATGCTGGAGAGAAAAAACATCATGCGAGGGACATCTACAAACACAGGAATGCCAAGGACGCACCAGATATTAGGAAAGAGGCTTACGGAAGGAATCAGCATGGTTGAGACCCTGATTAGGACTTCTAACTTCCAGACCATGAGAAAATAAATTTTTGTTCATTAAAGCTACTCACTTTTGGTGTCTATGCTAAGTCAGCATAAAGAAATGAAGGCACAGCCACTGAGTAAGCCCTAGACTCCCCAGCTTTCTCTGAAACCCATTTGAAACTAACCAAAGGGGCTGGTGGGAAGGTTGACTGGCTCTGCTGGGCTCTGGACATTGGACGTGGAGCAGAGACTGCCCACTGGAGCTGAGGACAAACTGATGCCCTATATCACATTGGGTCTATAGGGTGAGGGAAAGGCTGAGAGGACTCAGAACAGCCCTTAGTCTTACCAGAGGCTTCCATCTATGCCCAGCCTGCTCTCAACTGCCCCTAAAGGCATCAAGCCCAGGGGCGTCTCTGCTGTCACCATACACCAGTCTAACAAGAATGTGGTCTGGGTGAAAATCAGAGTTAGGCAGCTCACTGCTCTCTCTGCCTTCCTCTCACCTTGGGCCCATCTAGAGGCCCCTCACCCACCCAGCCCACCTTGTTCTTCTGGGGTCCCGGCTTCTGCTCTTCAAGCTTGATCCCCTGTGGAAACAAGGAAAAGAGGATCCATGGACAAGCAAAGGTTACAAAGAAGAGGTCAAGCAGAAATGCAAAGCGCCTGGCCTTGCTGAGGGTTAGTAATAACAATAACAGCAACAGCTAACATGAACTAGACCTTGACCATGTGCCACACGCCACGTTCACTGTCATCCTCAGCCCTCATGGCACATCCGGGCAAGGCAGAAAGGCAAAGTGGTTAGAGCACAGACTCGAACAACATCCTCAGGTTCAAATCCTAACACTGCCACTTGCAAAACTTCCCTGTGCTCAGTGTTCTTGTCTGTAAAATAGAATGCCACTGGTGCCTACTGCTGTGGTGACAGTTATATACTGATGTGACTCAGAACAGTGCTTGCTACATGGTTTATGCTATGTGTCTGCTGTTGCAATTGTGAAGTGAAAAATATCAGCCTGGAGGTTAAAACAATGTTCCCAGGACCAAAGAGCTAGAAGGTAAAGGGTGATGATATCAGAGCCAAGACTTGGGGTCCTCACCCCTCACTTCTCTAGCAGGATGGTCTATAGCTGGCCCTAAAATCGAGTCAGTCACTTACCATCGTATTTGCAACCTTTGATAAAGTCTCGAGAGCTCTGGTGGGGTAGTCCACAGAGAGCTGCATTGCTAATCCAAAGGCCATGCTTCCCTGGAAATTCAGAAGCACCAGAAGGAAGAAGACAGGTGTCTCCTCCCATGTGATTTTTCTCTTGGAAACTCGCCGGAGGGTCACCTAAGAATTGGGCCTGATTCAACATCAATGTGAGAGAGAGACAGACTAAAGTCTAGCCTCTTGGTGCCTCCCCTCCCACCTGCAGCATATATCACCATGGGCACCAGATAAGATGCCAGGGGACTACTGTAAGAGGAATTCACCTACAGGTACCTGGACCTCAGCTTCTGAGGAGCAGTGTTTGCTCACTGTCCAGTGGTTCTGTAAAGTTCTGGTTTACCTGGGTCTTGCTAGAGGGGAGCGTAGAGTACTGACAAAACTGAATAACTCAGGTGAGGAGGGAGATGAAGGGACAAACTGAGAGAAACAGGCTTAGAAATTCCCAGCTTCCCTCTGCAGAGAACAGAGTTCTAGAAACCACTCCTGCCTAATCCTAATCCAGATGCACCAGGATTTAACTTTCCAAAGTGCACTCACTCCCTCTGTCACTTTCTACGAACTCAGAGCACCATTTTACCAATGAGCAAACTGAGGCCCAAAGAGGGCAGTTAATGTTGCCCAGTACAGAAGGTAAAGGGTTGGATCTGAAGCCCAGCCAATGGCCCCTGAGCACACGCTCTCATTTGTCATCCTGGGAACCAGGGCTCCTGCTAACTGAACACTGAGCTGTGGTTGTCTTGGGGTTGAGTCACCACACAGCATTGTAAGGAGGGTGTGGGAAGGTCCTTTTCATCGACAAGTGGGAGAAAACTACCTGGGTGGCCCTGCAGACCCTGTCCAAGAAGGCAAACTGGGCAGAGGGGAAGAGGGGTGATGTCAAGAGTTGATTTTGTTGGCCCTGCATGAGTCATGCCCCATCTGGGAACAGCCTAGGGGGCCAGGAGCAGAGAGCAAGCCTCCTCTCTTCCCAGTCACCCCACACCTTCCCCATGGCAGAGCTGTCTTTAGGGCACTGTACCCTCTCGCCCTCCACATGTCATCCTCCATGACAGGCATTGCCATCTTCCTCCTTCTCCCCACAAAGGAATGGGGGATCAGGGAGTACAGGGACTTGACCAAGAACACTGAGTTGCTAAGTGCATGGTTAGACCCTGAACCCAGGACTGACTCCCACTCTCTCAGAGGGGTTGTTCCTTTCTTCTAATTCCTCCTCTCTTGAGCTGGAAGTCAGGAATCCTAGGTCCTAGCCTCAGCCAACTCTTCACAAACTGCAGACTAACAGAAGCATCTTAACAGCTCTGAGCCTCAGTTTTCACATCTGCAAGAACAGGCGAAATGGCACTCATGCTGGAGCACAGAATCTGGCCCATCACTTCCTTTAACATCCTAAGTTTCCCATGGTGTCCTGTGTGAGTTTCATACACACAGAGGAGTTGGAACTAGGACCCCTGGGGGGCTGGGTCCCTCCTTCAATGTGCACATGAGAAGCCAAAAAGCATTTGTTGTCAAGTCAACACCAACTTACGGCAACCGTTTCTATGTCACTGTGCTTCACACGGCTTTTCAATAGCTATGTGTCATCTGTCAGAAATAGATGGCCAGGCTTTTCTTCCAAGGCACCTCTGATTCGACTCAAACTTCTGACCTGCCATTATCAGCCAACTATATTCACAGTTGTGAAGGGATTCATGAGCACATGGATTTAATAGACACTGGGAAGTCTGGTTTCAACTCCAGGAAGTCTCTAAAGAACAGAACGATGTTACGCCAGATAAATGGAGCTGGATTATGTGCTCAGACAGAGAAGCTCTATACAGAGGAGGCAGGGGATCCCAGCTGGGCATCAACACTGGGTAAGCTTGTGGGAACAGCCAGAGAGAAGGCGGGTGACAAGCACCGGGTAAGCCGTCACCCCCTGCCAGCTTTCAGGGGCGCAGGGATTCTGTAGCTAGAAGGTGAAAATCTTCACTTTGCTCCCAGCAATTTCACACTTAATTATACCCTGTCTCCCACCTCTCGCTGTCATAGAACATGCCATCCTCATTTCCGCAACTTGATTACAAGTTCCCTAAACGCTGCAAAATTAGTTTGTATTCCACATGCGGCTGGGCACAGAGGAGGATCCTAATAACTTGCTGTGGTAATGACACACCACTAATAATAATTTCCCCTTGTCCTTCCTCCTCCCCGCCCTCAGGGAGTCCTGGCTTTCCTTGTGGGCTACACTCTCTCACATGGCTCAACACCTCCGCCTGCAACTCAGCCACTGCAGTGAGGGCAGAATTTGCCTCTCTCACTTGAGCTTCGGGCGGTGTAGTGTGTAATGTGTCAACAGTCTGAATCCACCAGCTGCTTCAAGGGAGAAAAATGGTCCGTCTCCTCCCATAAAGATGTACAGTCTTGGAAACCTGACACAGGGTCCCTGTGTGTAAGAACAGGCTCCAACTCAGTTTTGTTGTTGTCATTATGTTTTGTTTTTAGTAGAGCTTTCTGATCCTATTTGGGGAGCACTAAGGTGCACCTGATACAGGTCATGGTCTTTGCAATCACTTGCTATGCATCAGAGAGCTGGGCAATGACGAGGGATGATAGAAGGAGAGTTGATGCCTTTGAGCTGTGGTGCTGGAGAAGAGTATCAAATATACCATGGACTGCTAAGAGAAAAACAGGTTCATCCTGGAGAGAGTGAAGTCAGGCTTCTCCTTGGAGATAAGGATTCTGAAGCTCTGTCTGACATACTTTGGATATGTTGCAAGGCAGGATCAGTCCTTGGAGAGGGACATAATGCTTGGGAGGGTGGAAGGACAGCGCAGGAAAGGAAGACCCTCGATGAGAAGGACTGATTCAGTCACTGGGGTCATGTGGGTAGGTGTGTGGGAGACAGTAAGATTGGCACAGGACAGAGCAGGGTTTAGGGCTGTTGTACATAGGGTCACTATGAGTCGCAGCAATTCAACGGCACATAACAACAAGTGGCCTAGTGGTAAGGAGTCGCACTGCCAAATCTAAGACACACAGTCTGACTCAACTAGCTGTGCTGCAGGACAAAGACGCACCATCTCCTCTCATGTTATTTTATAGCTTTTGAAAACCCACTGGTGGCTCGGCTATGAGTCAGTTCCCACTTGACAGTGCAAAACAACACTCCGACCCTATTATATAATCTTCACTCAACAGTCCCTCCTTCCTAGAGCCTGCAGCATTTACTTAAGGTAAAAAGGCATCAATCAGAGCCCTCTGCCTCTGAAGTCACTAACCAGTGGCATAACAACACTTGGCTGCTAACTGAAAAGTTTGTGGTTTCAACCCACTCAGGTGCTTTTTGGGAGAAATATACAATGACGTGTAATGAGTAAAGATTTTAGCCAAGAAAACCCTAGAGGCAGTTCCCCCCATCACATGGGTCTCTGTGCCTCCAAGCAGACTCCACAACAAGAGCATGCCTCAGTTTTCTTATTTAAGAAATATGGATGATAATAACAGTCACGCTAATGCCTGAGGGGTTCTTGGATATAAATGAGATGGCATCTGTCAATCTCTGGCCCAAGGAAGTATCTGAAATTGGCATGATACTACCAGCCTCTTCATCCAGTTCTTTTTACTTTTATCAATTAAACCTCCTAGACTTGTCCCCTAATCCCTGGGCAGCTGTGATCTCTGATCATCTGGGGCAGGGCAGGTAATCATAAAGGATCCCCAAATTCACAATGAGTGCAGTTTTTTACATGTGTGGCTGTTAAATGAAAATCTACGCAGAGGCACCTTAGAAGAAAGGCTTCACCATCTGGTTCACTTCCTTGACAATCCTGTAGCGAGGCTCTACTCACATCCATGGTGTCATCAACAATCAGAACTGGCTCCAAGACATCCAATAATAACTACTACCATTTTGTTTCAGCCTAAAAACAACCTAATTGGATCTTTTTAATATTGTGTGTGATTGAATCAGAACCGACTCATAGCGGACCTTTCAGCAGGTACTCAGAAGCACTTAATCACAAAGGAGGAGACTGTCCATCCTTCTCCCACGAAGCAGCTGGTAGATTTGAACTTAAGAAGTTCAAATGCCTTAAGTGCCTTAAGAAGTGCAGCTCAACTAGCCCACAGGATTTGAACTCCGGTCTGTTTGAGCCCAAAGTCTGTCTTCCTCCCACTTCACAGTTCTGCCCTCAGACCCAAAACACTTCCTCGAAGCAAAGACTTTCTTTCAGGAACAAGGGACTCTTTCAAGCCCTCCACACACCCATGGGTTCTGTTTTTCTGTCCTTTCCTTGTTGCTCAGGCAGTTTTCCAGAGTCCCCTGTGCTTTTCAATAGTGAAAGGACCTCAGGCTGTCTGGGCCCATGGGCCTGTCTGGGGTCTCCTCCCAGCCTTCTTTCAGAGGCACCCAAGGTTTGCTGGTGGGCCATGCCTGGTGCTGAGTCAGCTGAGGTGACTGCAGCCCCCACCTCAGGGTCTCCGCTTTGTCCTTTGAAGACACTGACCTGCATTTTCTCCAGCATCTCGAAGAACTCCGCAGACTGAAAGACACAAAGAGGGTGGGGGAGAAAGGTGGGTGGTCAGCCACTGATCTGCTGAGAAAGCTTTCTCTTTGCCAACTGTCCAGGCCTCCCCTGAGGGACAAGATTCATTTGGATCCAGAGAGAAGATAATTTGATTTTGTCTTTGCAGGGCTAGAGGGCCAGAATACTCCATTCAACAAAAGGAAAAGAAGGGGGAAAAAAACAAACCCAAACAAACATAAAACCCTGATGCTGCCAAGTGGCCCTTAGGAGAGCAGCCACCAGGTCTCCATCAGAGAGGAGAGGCCTAAGTTCCTCAAAATGCCTGGGAGCCCTGGGATTCATCCAGCCCTGCAGGGCCTGTCTCTGGCACAGGTTCAGTCCAACAGTGGAGACAAGGAGATGACCAATACATGTCATTTTCCAACTTCTGGGATAATACTTTTCTTGTCTGCTCATAAAAGTTCTCACTCAGACCTCAACACATAGAACGAATAAAAGCTGAGCCCTTCTGGCCCAAGCTGCCCTGAAAGTCTGCGCATGTAAGGTGCCGCTTCACCTTCCTCCGTCCCTTGCCCTCAGGTGACCCTGAGGTACCTCTTCAACACCCTGAGGCGCGTAAAACAAAGCCTGAAAACCACTGAATTTCAGGCTTCAAAGGCTCTTTTAAAAATTTCAAACCACACTTGTCTGAACATTTAACCTACTCTGGTGCCACCTTTGTAAGCTCCAGGTAGAGACAAAAAGGAAATAGAACGAAAGGGTGAGGAAGCTCTTTCCCCAACAAAGCAAATGTAGTTTCCTCAGAAAAGCACCCCACGTGTCACATCCCTGTCATAATATCACCAGCCACATCTGGTCATTTGCACACCATGAGTTAATGGGTGCTCGGAATAGTCAGTCCCCAGACAATAGGAGAAAGGACAGGATGATAGAGAGCAGTGATGACGTGCATGTCTGTCCTCCCCACTTTTTTTATGTAGTGACAAGTAAAACATCCTACTTCTCTCTTCCTCTAACTTCCCAAAATAGAACCACCAAGGGGAGGGCCCCTGTGGGTCACCTGGGGAGACGCAGCTCTGCAGCAGACGCTAAGCAAATCCAGTCAGGACAAAGATGGGCTGTAAGAGACAAAAAGCCCCTTTCCGGGCTGTCAGGTTTGGACCCCCACAGATGAACACAAAGGGGTGGGGACAGGTTGGGGCATGCACTTTCCGCACCTTTGACCAGAATCAGCCATCAAACACCCAGTTACCAAACCCACCACTCCCACTTGTTCTGGGTGTAGCTGTGCCGTGCACACTTTGGATTCTGACCAATCCCAGTCTCCAGGGAACCATAGTTATTAGACATAAAGAGTTTGTACAAAGCAATAGATGGAAAAATGAGCAGAGAGATGTTGCTGGGCAGACACATAAACATTTTAAGCATACAGACCTTTGACCCAGCAATTCCACTTCTAAGATTCCATACTCTAAACATACTTACATGCAAGGCACAGAGATAGAGACACTCATATGTCATTGCAATACTGTTTGTAACAACAAAAGCTTGAAGACACTTAAAAGTCAACCTATCAGAAATTAGGTAAACTATACGTATAGAATGAAATATTAAAATACTATCAATAACTGAATGCCAGTAAGTTAGATCATTTAGATGAAATAGATAAATTTCTGGAAAGATATGAACTACTGAAAAATGACTAGAGAAAGAATAAAAAAATCTAAATATATCTATAACGAGAGACTTATTTCATAATTTTAAACACACACACACATACACACACTGAGAGAGAGAGCGCGAGAGAGAAAGAGAGAAAAGTATAGGCCTGATGGGTTCACTAGTGAATTCTACCAAACATTTAAAGAATTGATAGCTGTACAGTAAATTGGTCTGTGGAGGGTACTGTATAACAATGAAAGAACTTTTTTTCTGAAGAAAAAACGAACTGGGAGGCGGGGGCAGGGAAGAAAATGTGCAACAATGAATGAATAGAAATCAAAGTTCTTCATAAACTTACAATAAAATCTCTGTTAAATTTTTAAAAAAGAATTGATAACAATTCCTCACAAACTCCTTCAAAAAACATGGGTCTTGCAAGGAGTTGGAAACAACCTAAATGCCCATCAACAAACGAATGGGTAGAGAAGCTGTGGTATATTCACACAATGGAATACTATGCTGCATTGAAAAACA
>NW_006399844.1:12997072-13013773 GCF_000299155.1 Elephantulus edwardii | reverse complement strand
ATTCGTTTTCTCCTGGACACAAGAGCCTACTATTTGGTCCTAAAAGCCTTCTGAGGTCCCAACTCTTCTCACTATTTCATAGTTGTTGGAATTGACAGAAAAACCTCATAAGCAGTACTCTGCCTTGCATGCAGACTTCCAAGCTGTAAAACAACCCAGTGGTAGATGGAATTTGGCCCAGGACTTAAGAACAATAAATGTTATTTATACACCATGACAAAGCAGGAATTACCCAGGGAATGTTACGGTAAGTTTAACAATTTAAAATCAATGCAATTGACATCAGTAAAATAAAAAACTAAAGTCACATTATCATGTCAGTAAAAGTAGAAAAAGTACTTTTGAAAAAATCCAACACCCTTTAATAATTAAAAAACAACAACAAATAAAGCACTGCCAACATTCAACTGACATAGTAATTAGAAAGGAACTTCCATCTGAGGGGCCCTGGCAAAAAAAAATAAAAAAATTAAAAAAAAAAAAAAAGAAAGGAACTTCCTCAACTTGATAAAGCCTATCTATGGAAATCCACAGCTAACATCATATGTAAAGGTTAACAATTAGATCCTTTCACTTTCAGCAACTACTTTTTAAAATTGTACTAAAAGTTCTAGCCAGGTCAATCAGGCAAGAAAAATTACCGCTCTTCAGATTTGAAATTAAAATTACTCCTATTATCAGATGACATAGCTTACAGTTAGAAAATATTATTGGAATCTACTAAAAAAAAAAGAAGAAAACTATTAGAGTTAAGAAGCAAGTCTAAAAAGTTTGCAGGATACATAATATTTTAAAATTCAATTGTCTTTCTATATACTGAAATGAATCTTAAAATTAAGAAAACAATTCTATTTACAAAAGGAATCAATTTAACAAAAGAGGCATAAAAGTTATATCCTAAAAAGCATAAAATATGGAAAAAATTTAAATATATAAACAAATGGAAAGACAGCTTATATTCATAGATTGTTGTCGTTGTTGTGTACAATACAACTGACCCTCTGGTGGGTTTTCAGAAGCAGTTAATC
Source organism: Elephantulus edwardii (assembly GCF_000299155.1). Taxonomy (NCBI): domain Eukaryota; kingdom Metazoa; phylum Chordata; class Mammalia; order Macroscelidea; family Macroscelididae; genus Elephantulus; species Elephantulus edwardii. The sequence goes on along the minus strand of NW_006399844.1, from coordinate 13,012,745 downwards.
ACACAGTAAGAGACTGCCAATCCTTCTCCCCCAGAGCAGCTGATGGCCTTGAACCATGTGACTTTGGGATTGCAGTGCAGCTACTTGCCTCTAGGCCACCAGAGCTCCCTTAAGGAAGTCAACAGCAGGATAGGGGTAGGGAGTGGAGGAAAATTTAATTTATTCCACCAGAGATCCCTGATTCATAGATTGTTGTTGTCGATTGCTGTTGAGTCAAACATAACTCATATCAACCCTATGAACAAAAGGCCTGAAGCGTTTTTATAACTATTGTCATTTATCAAAGTTCATAGAGTTTCCAGAGGCATGCTGTTTAGGAAGTAGATGCTGCTCCTAGATTCACAGATTGCTGTTGTTGTTAAGTGTCGTAGAGTCGATCATGACTCATAGCAATTGTATGAACAAAAGACTTTAACCCTGTTTTATAACTAGTTTCTCCAAGTTCATAGAGTTTTCAGAGGCATGTTGTTTAGAAGTGGATGCCACTCCTGCTTCCAAGTATGTCTTAATCTGGGAGCTCCACCAAACACTGTTAACCATATGTAATCATTATGGCATTTGAGACACCAGTGGTACAGCGTTAAGTATCACAGCAACCCTAAATTGTCTCAGTATAGCAAATTAACAGATCAGTGCTGTACCATTTAAGAGAATATTCATTATAAACACAAATTAATATTCCTAAAATGACAGTGTTACCCAAATTGATCAACAGATCCAATACAATCCCTTTGCAAACTCCAAGTGGTTTCTTTGCCTACACTGAAAATCTGATCTAAAACTGATATGAAACTCAAGATCTCTCTAAACAGCCAAACATTTTTTTTAAAACACGAAGTTTCAAAAGATTCACATTTCCTGATTTCAAAATTTAACTACAAATCAAGTTTTGTAGCAAATCAAGACAATGCAGTACTGTCATGGATAATGATGCAACTAACTTTTATCTTTGGTCAACTGATTTTCAACAGAGATGCTAAACCTATTACATTAGAAAAATAGCCTCTTCAATAAATGGTGTCAGAGCAAAGGAATACGATTGTTTTATTTGTAAATTTTCATGAAAAATAAATTCCTTATTTGAGTTAAGAGTCAATAATTAAATTTTCTTTTTCTTTAAACAATAATACTTTTGAGCTTCTCTCTTCCCTCCAAAAAATGCCATCTTCAAATCAAATGCCCTTAAAATTCACATATTTCATTGACAGCTGGTCCCCTTCAGAAATTATATGTTTAGGTTTAAGATCATCATTTTAAAGTCCAGGCCTTGGACCTGGTAAGTCCAAGTTCACAGCAATTAGGTTCATGAGTCACCAGATAGCATCTACTTACTACACAGGCCTCTATTTTAAAAAAGAATGAGATTAGACACTTACCTCACACCGTATACTCAAACTGTTTCAAAGATCTAAATGTAGAAGATAAAACTAACAAATTACTGAAAGAAAATGTAGGGAAGGTCTTTGTGACCTCACATTTGGCTGTGCTTTTAGACACACCAAAAGCACAGGCAACAGAAAAGAAAAAACAGACCTAACAGATATCATGAAAATTTTAAAAGTTTTGTGTCTCAGCAAACATTATCAAGAAAGTAAAGAGAAAACCCACAGGATGGGAGAAAATATTGCAAAACTATGTATCTGACAGAGAACTTATATCTAGGATATATAATGAGCTCTTCTCATGACACAGTAAGAAATCAATTAATTTGACTTTAAAGCAAACGGAAAACGAAACAGACATACCACCAAACATAGGTAAATGATCGACAAATATTTGAAAAGATGCTCAATATTATTATTATCAAGGAAGTGCAAAATAAAACAAGAAGATGCTGGGTATTTTGTGTTATTGTTATTCTTAAGTGTCATCCAGTTTATGACAACACATAGATACTATTTTATACCCACTAAAATGGCTAGAATGAAAAAGATAAACAATAACACATGGTGGTGAGGATGTAGAGAAACTGCAGGCCTCTAAAACTGCTGATGAGAAAATAAAATGGTAGTCTCTGTGGAAAACAGTTTGACAGTTCTTCCAAAAATAATTTTTTGACCCAGCAATCCCACTGCTAGGTATATAAAGCACTGCCATCAGTTTCTGAGGCTGTAAATATTTATGACAGGAGACCGCCCATCTTTCTCCCACATGGCAACTAATGTATTTGAACCACAGACCTTTCAACTAGCAGTCTAGCATACCATGCATTATGCCACCAAGACACTAGGTATACAGCAAATAGAAACTTAAATATATATCACATACAAAGACTTGTACATGACTATTTGTATCACTATTCATAGTCCAAAAGTAGAAATGATCGTAACATTACTTGTAACTCAAAAGCGGAGGCAACCCAAACGTCCACGCGCTGATAAATGAGCACATAAAATGCTGTAAATACATAGAAAGCAATATTTCTTCTTTACTCATACACAAAAATGATGAACCAAAAGATACTGAACCATCAATGAACCTTGTGAACATTATACAAAGTGAGTGAAATTTAGCATAAATACCACATATTGTATGACTCCAATTACACATGAAACATCTAGATCAGGAAAATCTACAGGCAGAAAGTAGATTAATGGCTGTGTAGGAATGGAGGACTGGGCAGATAGAGAATGATGAGTTAAGAATATGAGGCTTCTTTTGAAGTGATGAAAATATTCTAACATTTATGATGGTTATGGTTGCACAATGCCAAATATACAAGAAAACCACTGGATTATACACATTGAGGAGATTAATTGTATAGTGTTGTGTATTATATCTCTGTAAGGCCAGTATTAAAATATTATTCAGTTATTCAAAAGAAATAAATAGATTCACTTTGCTTGCATATATTTCCAAGATACTAGATGAGAAAAAAGCAAACATGGTGCATTTTTAAAAAAGAATCTTTAAAAGCTCTATGGGCATGTATGTATATGCATAGGAAATGACCTTAAGGAATATGTGTGTTTCAGACTGTCAAAAAGTGATTATATGCTAGAAACAGACTGGAATAAATGTTGAGCGATGCAATTCTTCTAGTTCACATTTGTGTGTGTGTGTGTGTGCATTTTCATCTTTACATATAATATATATATTTATATTTAAGGGATATATATGTTCCAGATGTTCTGCTAGGTCCTGGCATATACTGGGAAACAAAACAGAGTTGTACGGTATATGTATATGCAGGTCTCTAGTTTCTGGGTTTTAGGATCATACTGAAGCAGGTTTCTACATTTTCATTTCCTACCCCCTCCCTTCTCTTCTTTAAATAAAACATTAAAAAGATTTTTTTAAGAAAAAAAATTATATCCAGACAGGAAGTGTCATAGTGGGGGTTTTGCTTTTTATTCTAGCTACTTTATAAGCATGTAGACTCACATTATTTGCTTAATTAAATGTCAGAAAATTAAGTAAGCTTGTAAAGGAAATAGAAAAGTGTGCAAAGAACATAAATAATTTACTAAGAGAAAAATATAAAATGGCTATATTAAAGCCTAGTGGCCAAGTGACAAGAACTGCATTGCAGCTCCGAAGGCAGGTGGTTCGAAGCCACCAGCTGCTCCCTGGGAGAAGGATGAACAATCTCCTCCTGTGCAATTATTGTCTCTGAAAACTCTCTGAAGGGTCAGCTATAGGTTGGTTCTGACTCGATGGTACAGAACAACAACAACTTATATCAAAGAATTTAAAAGTAAAATAATAAGATAACATTTTAGATCCATCAGATTAGCCAAGATTAAAAAGAATATCCAATCTTGGCAGGTAAGGACACAGGAACTGTACACATGCATGTACTTTGGACGAACTATGAAAAGGGCAATTAGCACTGGGTGCCCTATGCCTTAAAATATTCACGTTCTTTATTCTCACCTTCCACACAGATCTGGATTGGTTCACAACTCATACGCCTGTGAGCTCCCACCACCTGTCTGACAGTGGAGGGTTGCCTGTTCCTATGATGCTGAACAAGTTTCAGCAGGGTTTCCAGACTAAGGCAGACTACTAGGAAAGTTTTAGTGATCTCCTTGTGAATATGATCCAAAAAAATCCTATTAATTGAAATGATCTGATCTGATCTGATCTGATCATGGGCGCAGGACCATTTCACTGTTAGTGGGGTGTCACATCATGAGTTGCTGTTGTTGTTAGGTGCTATCGAGTCAAGTATGACTCATAGTGGCCCTACGAAAAAAAGATCTGCTTGTACTATGCCATCCTCACACTTCCTGATACACGAGTCCACTGTAGCAGTCACCGTGTAGATCCACCTGTTTGAGGGTTTTCCTCTCCTTCAATGACCCTCCACCCTTCTCAACATCATGTCCTTCTCCAAGGAACAGCACCTTCTAGCAATAGGTCCAAAGTATGTGAGGCGAAGCCTTATCATTCTTGCTTCCAAAGAGCAGTCTGGCTGCACCCTCTACAAGACATATCTGTTCATTCTCTTGGCTGTCCATGAGATGTCAGTGCTCTTCTCCAACATCACAGCTCAAAAGCATCAATTCTTTTTCTGTCATCTTTATTCACTGTCCAGGTCTCAGATTCATAGCTAATAATCAGAAAGACCATGGTCTGAATCAGATGCACCTTAGTCCTCAATCTGACATCACTACTCCTCTAACTGCAGATTTTCCCAGTGTAGTATGTGAAGGAGGGTTACATTTTAAAGCAATCTGGACATGGATATTTGTTGCAGCACTATTTATAGGGAAAAACATAGAGTTTAAGTACCCATCAGTGGGGAGAAGGGGGAACCAAAACAACCTCATTGTCTTCAAACTTGAACCAGATGAAGCTCCACTGCATTTCTGAGGCTGTAAATCACACAGAAGGAGATTACTGTCTTGCTCCCATTAAGCTACCGGTAGTTTCAAACCATCACAGAGTCACACCAGCATAACTTCCTACAGACTGCGACCCATCAATGAGGGAAAGAGTAAACAATATATAGATGTGGGTCTATTCCTAGAAATCTTCACTGTTCATTGCTAAGTGATGGCAAGAAGTAAGGTGATCTGATTTTTACAATTAAACATGAAAAGCAAGCTTGGGTATATGAAGGTATAAGTCTTCATCTTATAAATATATACATCATCCCCCAGGAAAAATACCTTGGAAGGTATATGTCAAAATTAGTCTTAAGGATGAATTTTTTTTTTCCGTCTTGCTTTTCAGTTGGGTTGGGTTTTTTTGGGGGGTGGGTTTTTGGGGGATTTTTTTTTCCCGTTTTCTAAGTTGTTTTTTTAATGAGTATAAATTGCCAATAAATAACTTTTCCTTTGTTTCTTTTGGTTTTCATTTGTTTCCTTACTAAGTTTGGATACATTGTGTTTCACACTATTCATCATTCACATTGTGTTTCTTTTTTTATTTTTTATTTTTTTTTTTATCAAGTCAGATCGACTGGCACAGGAGGAGATTGCCCCTCCTTCTCCAGAAAAGCATCTAGTGGATTCAAACTGTGCACCTTCAGGATTCACATTGTGTTTCATACAATCATTCTCATATTTTAGAAAATTAATCACCATTGGACCTTGCCTATCATTATTCTGTCTTTTCACCAAGATCCTTCCCATTTGCTTCCCCCTCCACCACCACCCACCAAACTGTACAGCCCTGTATACTGCTTCTTTATCTTTGTGTTTCATTATTTTTTTATTTCTTTCTATAAGAAATAAAAATTATTTTTGCAATTGGTCAATATGTTTAAGATTTGGATCCATGAGTGGAGTCTCTGTTTTCTCTGCTTCCCCCAGCTTCATAACAGGGTGTGTCCAAGGACACAGCTAATACAGAAAGCCCCTGGATGCAGACCAGTTTATTCCTGGGTTTATCCTTGAGTTTATCCCTGAGAGCTCTGGTGGCCTAGTGGGTAAAGAGTTGTATTGCCAGCCCAAAGGCAAGAGGTTCAAATCCACTTGCTGCTCCTTGGGAAAAAGATGGGCAGTCTCTTCCTGTGCAATTTATAGCCTCTGAAAACCCACTGGAGGGTCAGTTATGCGTCAGTTCCCACTCATAAGCAATAAGAATCAGTTCTGTGGACTGAAAAGTCAAGAAACTCTTCTCCAATAACTCCTAAATACAGCTCTTGTGGATGATGAGTCAGAATCGACACTTAGCTCTCACTCCAATGGGTTTCTGAGGACGTAAATAGCAAGACAGGGAGACTGAGCCTCTGGTGGATTTGAACCACCAGAGAGGAAGTACCTTTGGGTTAGTAACACAACACCCTGTGGATTACACCACTAGGGTTTTCTCAAATACAGCTAATTTTTTGCTATTCATGAAAATTAGCAATTAAAACACGCAGCCTCATTTGCTGGGTCATAGCCCACCGCCGGTGCCTTTCCCATTCAACCTCACTTTAAATCCAAAGAATCTATTTAAGAATTTCATTATTGAGGCTTCCTTTGATTCTTCCTCAGTTCACTTTTGCTTACTTTAAAGAAGAAAGAAAAATCAATAGTTAACTCTCTGGTTTTCATCATTGTTAAGTTGAAACCAACTCATAATTAAACATCAAATTTCTGAGGCTATAAATTACATGGGAGGAGAATGACCATCTTTCTTTGTAGTAGCCACTAGTGGATTCAAACCAGAGCAACTCCCTATGGAATGTTGTTGTTGCTATTGTCGTGTGCTGTTGAGTCGAAACTGACTCATAGCTGACCCTCCAGCGGGTTTTCAGAGGCAGTATGTTAATGGCATGGGAGGAGATTGCCCATCTTTTTCCAACAGAGCAGCTGGTGGATTTGAACTGTGTGCCTTTGGGATTGCAGCACAGTTTCTTACCACTAGACCACCAGAATTCCCTTAATAAAGTGAACAGCAGGTTGAGGGGTGGGAGGGTATGGAGGGATATTAAATTTATTCTTATGCAATATCCTTTAATTGGTCAGTCAGTTAACCTTGCTTGATTAAGCACCTACCGTGTGTGAGACATGGACTAGTAAGACTCCAACTTCGAGAGTCCTTAAAGAGAGGAAGCAGAAAGCACTTCTTACCGGGAGGTCAGATGTACTAGCTATTTATCGCTGTGTGGCAAATCACTCAAAAATGTGGTGGTTTAAGACAATTCCCGTGGGTAAGGAAATCAGGAGAGTCTGGATTGCTGTGGTTCAGGGTTTCTCCGTGGTTGTAGACATGATTATCAGCAGAGCTGCAGCCATCGGAGCGCTTGGTTGGGGCTGGAGGATCCACTCCAAGACGGCTCACTCACATGACTGCTGGGAGGCGGCCTCACTGCCTCATCACATCTACAAAGTGCTTGAGTTTCCTCACATGACATCAAACTCCCCAGGGAAAGCAATCCAAGAAAGAGAGTGTAAAGAATGCTATCGTACTTTTTAGGAACTATTCTCTGAACTCATACATGCTCGCTTATTTTATCCTATTCATGAGAAGCAAGTCTCAAAGTCCAGGGGAAGAAAATTATGTGACTGAAGAGAATCATTTGAATGAAGTCTATCAAAGAATCTGTGGACAGAGTTTAAACCCACCAAATCAAAGAAGGCTTCTTGGAAGAGCTGGAATTTCAGCTAGGCCTGAAAACACGGAGAGAAATCACCTGATATCAAGGACTGAAGAGGTTTTCCAGGCAGCGGTAATCACATGGGCAAAGGAGGAAAGATGGAGAAGGACGTATATTCAGTGGATGTCAATGGGTCAACCTGGATGCACTGTGGCTTCTCGGTTAGATGTCCTGAAGATCAATTGGAAAGTAGGGCTGAGTTTGAGGCCTGAGAACCCTCAACACTAGGAATTTGTACTTCATCTAAGTGGTCATGGAGAGCTATTTAGGTTTGGACATATTAGAAAGACACAGGCAACCAATGGCTGACCTGTTATTGTCAGGCTGCATGCCTTCAGGCAAATGGCACAGCCTCTCTTAAGTCTACTTCTTCATTGTAAATGGAAGTAAATAATCCTTGCCTTCCAGAGCTCTTGGAAGAATGAAATGTGAACAAGTGTAGGAAATGCCAACCCAAGACCTGACCCATAGAGCTGTTGTTGTTGCTGCTGTTGCTGTTTGCTCTTGTTGTTGTTACTGTTAGGTTTTGTCGAGTCAACTAAAACTCACAGCAACCCTACAGATGAGAACCTTGCCCTATGTCCTGCACCATCCTCAGGATCTCCACCACCCTTGACTCATTGCTGCAATCACTGTATCAGTACATCTCATTGAGAGTCGTCCTCTCTTTCTCTGATCCTTTACCTTTTCAAACATGATGTCTTGTTCCAAAGACTGACAATTCCTGTCAACATGCCCAAAGTATGAGAGATGGTGTTTCACCACCTTTACCTCTGAGGAGCATTCTGGTTGCAATTCCCCCAGGACATATTTATTTGTTTTTTCAACTGGCAGTCCATGCTACAGTCAACACTCTTCAATAACACAACAAAAGGCCTTGGTTCTTTTTCAGTCTTCCTTTTTCATTGTTCAACTTTCAAACACATAGGAAGCTTGGGTCAGGTGCACCCTAGTCTTTAAACTTAGGATCTTGCTCTTTAGCATTAAAAAAAAAAAACTTGACAGCAGATTTTCCCAATGTATCATGTCTTTTAATCTTTTTCACTGCTGATACCATGCATGTTGATTGTGGATCCAAGTAGAAAGAAATCATTAATAACTTCAATCCTTTGTCCATTTATCATGATATTGCTACTGGTCCAGGGATGAGGATTTTTGGTCTTTCTGATGTTGAGACAGAATTCATATTGAAGGCTTATAGTCTTTGAGCTTCATCAATACGTGCTTTTAAGTCTTACTGTAGCAAGGTGTATAATCTGCATAACATACAGATTGTTGATGAGTTTTCCTCCAATCCAATCCTGATGTCACCTTCTTCCTCAGAAAGTCTGTTGTTGTTGTTGTTATGTGCCGTCAAGTCACTTGCGACTCATAGCGAACCTATGTACAACAGCCCTAAACTCCGCTCTGTCCTGTGCCAATCACACTGTCTCTGACACTCCCATTCCAATTATCCCACTCACCGAATCAATCCACCTCATAGAGGGCCTTCCTCTCCTGCGCTGTCCCTCCACCCTCCCAAGCATGATATCCCTCTCCAGGGACCTGTCCCTCCTCACAACATGTCCAAAGTATGTTAGACAGAGCCTCAGAATCTCTGCCTCCAAGGAGCCACCCAGTTTAACCCTTTCCAGGACAAATCTGTTTGTTTTCCTAGCAGTCCATGATATTCTCAACACTCTTCTCCAGCACCACAGCTCAAAGGCAACAATTCTTCTTCTATCCTCCCTGGTCATTGTCCAACTCTCTGATGCATAACAAGTGATTGTGAAGACCGTAGCCTGTATCAGATACACCTTAGTCTCCAAAGAGATACCATTGCTCTTCAGTACTTTGGAGAGGTCCCTAACAGCAGACTTTCCTATGGCAATGAGCCTTTTAATTTCCTGGCTGCTGGTGCCAAGACTGTTGACTATGGAGCCAAGCAAACTAAAGCTGTGTACAATCTCAATCTCTTCACCATCCATCCTGATGCTGCCAATTGGTCCAGTGGTGAGAATCTTTGTCTTCTTGACATTGAGCCTCAATCCATATTGTAGGCTGCAGTCCTTGACACTCTGCAGCAGGCACTTCAGGTCCTCTTCAGTTTCAGCAAGCAGGGTTGTGTCGTCCGCATAACACAGGTTGTTGATAAATCGTCCACCAATCTTGACCCCACATTTCTCCTCATAGAGCCCAGCCTCCTGGATAATCTGTTCTGCATATAGGTTGAAAAGGTATGGAGATAGGATGCATCCCTGGCGTACGCCCTTCCCAATTTTGAACCATGCAGTGTTCCCTTGCTCTGTTCTGACGACTGCCTCCTGGTCCAAGAATAAGTTTCGCATTAGAATGATCAAGTGTTCTGGGATTCCCATTCTTCTTAGAGTCAGCCATAGTTTGTTATGATCTACACAGTCAAATGCCTTTGCATAGTTAATGAAACACAGATAAGACATTCCTCTGGTATTCCCTGCTTTCAGCCAAGATCCATCTAACATCAGCTACAATATCTCTAGTACCACGACCCCTTCTAAACCCAGCGTGGACTTCTGGTAGTTTTCTGTTGATGTGCTGTTCGAGTCGTTTTTGGATAATCTTCAGTAAAATCTTGCTTGCATGTGAAATCAGTGAGATTGTTCTGTAGTTTCCACATTCTGTTGGGTCACCTTTCTTTGGGATAGGAACAAATATAGATCTCTTCCAGTCAGTTGGCTAAGTGGTCGTTCTCCAGATTCCTTGGCACAACTTGGTGAGCACGTCCAGGGCAGCATCTGTTAACTGAAATGTGTCAATTGGTATACCATCTATTCCTGGAGCCTTATTTTTTGCCATTTCCTTCAAGCTTCTCTAATTATTTGCTCAGCAAATAGACTGGAAAACAATGAGGTGTTCCCTTGCTCTGTTCAGACAACTGCTTCTTGGTCTATGTATAGGTTTTGCATCAGCACAATTAAGTGTTCTAGGAATCCCATTCTTCTCAATATCAGCCATAATTTATGATCCACACAGTCTAATGCTTTGCATGTTGTTGTTGTTAGGCGCTATCAAGTCATAGACGACTCATAGCGACCTTATGAACAAAAGGCCTGAGCACTGTTCATAGCGTTTCCAGAGGCAAGCCATTTCAGATGTGGATGCCACTCCTGCTTCCAGGCTTTTTTTAATCTCGAAGCTCCAGCAAACACAGTCCGCCATGGGTAGACATTATCACATTTGGCACATCAGTGTCACAATGCTCAGCATCACAGCAACCACGAGTTACCTCTGTATGGCAATTCAAAGACCAGTGCTATACCACCTAGAAGAATGTTTGACAGAAAAAAAATTTGAACCAGGCCTGAGGGCCACATGCCTGAGGGCCCTTTGGGCTTTAAGCCACCATTTGCCTTAAATCGTAGGCCAAAAGCCTCGAGGGCCCTGCTCCTGGGAGGGAAGAGCAATACGCACATCAAACCCAAACACAAAGCAAGCACATGACCCCACAAGCTTAAGATTACTTGCACTCAAGGACCCCCATGCCATGCTCGGGCAGCAAGAAGCCACAGAGACCTACTTTTGCACAGTCAATAAAATACAACTAAACATCTTTTTGGTAACGCTCTGATTTCAAGCAAGTTATGATTGTTGTTAGATGCCATCAGATATGGCCCATACCGATCCTATGAACAACATTTCTGAACTCTGTCCTATCCTGTGCCATACTCACACTTCCTGACACACCAGAGCCCATTTTGATAGTCACCATGACAATCCACCTGGTCGAGGGTCTTCCTCTCCTTCACCGACCCTCCTTCTTTCCAATATCAAACTCCTCTCCAAGGAACAACCCCTCCTAGCAACATGTTCAAAGTATGTGAGGTGTAGCTTCATCTTCTTTCCTGCCAAAGAGCACCTTGGCTGTACCTTCTCCAAGATATATATGTTTGTTCTTTTGACATCACAGTCCAAAGGCATCAATTCTTCTCCTGTCAGCCTTATTCATTGTCCAGCTCTCATATTCATGGCAAATGATCAGTAAGACCATGGCCTGAATCAGACACACCTTGGTCCTCAAACTGACATCATTACTCCTCAATAATTTGGAGAGGTCCCTAACTGAAGACTTTCTCAGTGCAGTATGTTTCCTGATTTCCTGACTGCTCATTCCAAGGGCGTTATTTATGGATCCAAGGAAGAGGAAATTGTTGACAGCTTCAATCTCCTCTCCATCCATCATGATGTTGCCTATTGGTCCAGTGATAAGAATCTTTGTGTTTTTTTATATTGAGATGTAATCCATACTGAAGGCTGTATTCTTTGATCTTCTGCAACAAGTGCTTCAAGTCCTTACTTTCAGTAAGCAAGGTTGTGTAATCTTCATAATGCAGGTTATTGATGAGTTTTCCTCTGATCTTGATGCCACGTTCTTCTTCAGAGCCCAGCTTCTCGGATAATTTTCTCAACATACAGATTGAATCAGTATGGAGAGAAAAAACAATTTTGACACACTACCTTCTTAACTTTAAACCATGCCATACTCCCTTACTCTGTTTGCACAACAGACTCCTGGTCTAGGTACAGGTTTTGACGTTAGCCATAACTTGTTATGATCCATACAGTCAATTGTCTTTTCATAGTCACTAAAGCATAAATAGACATTCTTCTGGTATTCTTTTCTTTCAGCCAGGATTCATCTGACATCAGCACTGATATACCTGGTGCCATGGCCTCTTCTAAATTCTGCTTGAACTTCTTGCAATTCCCTATCTATGTACTGTTCTAGGCAGTTTTGAATGATCTTCAGTAGTATTTTTCTTGTATGTGATATTAATAATATTATTTGATACTTTCCACGTTCTTTTGGATCACCTTTCTTGAGAGTGGGAATAAGTATGGAAAAAAGGTTCAGGCAAGATGCATCTGATATAAGCAATAATATCTTTTTTTTCCACATAATCTTCTAAATCTGACTTGAATTTCTGGCAGTTCCATGTCAAAGAGCTGTTTCAGTCATTTTTTAATAATCTTCACTAATATTTTACTTCCATGAGATATTAATGATATTGTTTGACAATATCTAAACTCTGTTGGATCACCTGTTTTGGAGGGTAATAAATACAATTTCTTCCAGCCCAAATTTCTTAGCATAGACTAGTGAGCCTGTCCAGAGCTGTAACGGTTTACTGAAACAGCTCCATTGGTATTTCAATAATTCCTGGAGTCTTTTTTTTTTTTAAACAATGCATTCAGTGTAACTTTGACTTCTTCCTTTAGGACTATTGGTTCTTGCTCATATGTTACTTTCTGAAATGGTTCATTGTTAGTCCATTCTTTTTGGTACAGTAACTCTGTATTTATCCCATCTTCTTCGGTGCTTCTGCAACATTCAGTATTCTGCCCCTAGAATTTGCCAGTGTTGCAACTCAAGGCTTAGCTTTGTTCTTCCTTCTTTAAGCTTAAGAAATACTGAGAGTGTTCTTCTCTCCTGGTTTTCTAACTCCAGGTCTTGGCATGTTTCACTATATAATACTTTGCTCTATCTTTCAAGCTGCCCTTTAATTCTTCTTCTCAGCTCTCTTATTTCATCCTTTTTATCCTTTATTTTGGCTCACAGGGAGTACTCCATAAATAGCAGCAAGTGGAAAACATGGATTCTCTGGGTGGTACAAAAGGTTAACACTCTTTGCTGTTAACCAAAAGACTGGAGGTTTGAGGTCCTTCCCACAGGTACTCTGAAAGAATGACCTGAAAGACCACTTCTAAAGAATTAGCAATTTAAACTCTATGACGTACAGTTCTACTCTGACACATGTGCAGTCACTAGAATCAAATCAATGGCAAGCGGTTTGGTTATTAGAAATCAGCCTTGTTCTGTCGGGAGAGAGTCTAGCAGCTGAGGATATTGCTGTTTCCATGCTTTTGTGTATTTCAGTAGCATCATTAGGAGGTGCAGGGGATTAAGAGGGCACCTCCTGACACTGTCAGCGTGGTGAAACCAAAATGACCCAGGGTCCACAAAAGCGGGTGGGCTGGCACTACAGGACAAGGGGCTACCAAGCCGGTGGCACTATTGAGCTTGGTATCACCCATCAACAGTGCAATGTGGTAACTGGCCACACTCCGCACTCCCTCCATATCCTCCTAGAGAGGGTGTGGGTACACAGACGTCACACTTAACAGTGGGTGGAGCAGGGGGTCTCTACCTTGGCCTGTAGGGTAAGGGAGGCTATGCAGAGAATTGCAGGGGGAGGCAGTGTGATGTCTTGGCCCTGCCCAGTGGAGGAGAAAGGTGATTCCACGAGTTACCCGCTGAGTGACACCAACCCTCGTGACGTCACTGTGATATTTAGCTTTTCTTGTCTTCATTGCTCTTTGCTGAAATGGAAGGTATTTAAACTGCTGTTTAAAAGAGTCAGTGTTTCCTGAATGAAGATGTTCCATGGCCTCAGGCTGGAACAGGTGGAATGAAAACAGAGCTATGATTCATCTCCAGCTCTGAGTAATGAAGTGGGTGGGCAGCTCCTGCTGGACAGCGTCCAGGAGCAGAAACCCGCCAGGCTGGCCCTACTCCTCCGTGACTCGTTGAACTTTCCAGTGGGGCTTTTCCCAGCCTTGGCTGAGAGGGTGGCTCCCTTTCCACCCAGAAGCAGGGTGACTCAGGCCAGCGTGGAACAGCAGCCTGGCCGTTCAGACCCACCCTCGGTCCACAACCCCCTGAGACGGTGTCACACAGCTACATGCACACAGCAGGCACTCTAGAAATGCCCAGTGGCATTGTCCCCAAAGTCTGTTAGGATGGAGTAAGGCCCTCCCTGCTCTGGGAGCTCCCTCCATCAGGAGCCAGGCACTGGCATTTCAAAGAGGAATAGAATTCCGCTTCCTTGTCAATGGCAGAGCCGTTCAGCTGTCTAACTTATTATTAGCAACAACTGTTGCCACCCAAAACAGAGCAGTGGCCAGAGCTTCCCCGTCACGAAGGACACAAAACCATCACCCAGAGCCAGCGCTCAGCACAAGGAAGCCACAGAGTGGGCCTCGGGCTCGGGTTCTGGTTCAATTCCTCACCTCCCACCTCTCAATACTGTAACCATCTGCTTTCTTCTTTCAGCAAGGCCAAGGAGAGTATGCTGGAGGAGATCAGAGGGAGCCAGAACGGAGGTGGACAGGACCTACAAGTCAGCCTGGAAAACTCATCATGATCCCCCTACTTGCTCCCTAACTAGGGATTCTCAGGAAAACTCACTCTGGAGGCAGGCCATGGCAGACAGGGAAAAAGAGTGGAAGCAACAGAAAGGAATACAGTGTTCACGTGTTGAGTCCCTGGGTGTGTAAGTGTAAGAAAGAGATTGGGTGACCACAGCCCATCTCTTTACACTGAGCCCTTCTCCACAGGCCGGAGGAGCCCTCACCAGCCTACCCTGTGGTGAGTCTGCTCTGCGTTCCCCAGCAGCTCTACACATCAAAGATGAACATAGGTTTTTCCTTGCAGATAGATAGCTACCTATTCCTTCCTCTCACCTGGCGAGCCCCCTGACAACATCCTTTTCTCTCCTTCATTCCTCCTCTCTGACCATGGTAGAAAAAGGGGACACCTGCTGACACCCACCTATTGCCCACCCAGATCCAGCCCTAACTCTGAGCTCCTTTCCCTTTCTTTGGAGGTGGGGTGTGCTTAGAAATGAGCAGTCTCCTTGGGAGGTCCACCACACCCACTGCTCACAGAATGGGACAATGACCTTGAGCCTCCCATGGTCTGTTCCCAGGGCTGCAGAGGGTGACGGAAGCCTGTATATGCAAAGCTACAGGACGATACCCAGCACAGAATATACGCTAATCACACAGCTCAGTTTCTGGTGACCCTGCCCATCTCAAGTAGGACAGAGGTCAAGAGGGACAATGGCATGGAAAGAGCAACAAAAGACATGAAAACAAGACAAGGATGAAGGGGAAGATGTTTTTCATCCAACTTGAGGCCCAGGAAAATGGGGTGGAGACAGGTGCTGGCAGTGCTGAGGAGGGCGGGGAGAGGTGCAAAGTAAGCTTCTCATCACCACTGAGAGTGAAGATGCCACAAAAGAAAAAGAGTTCTACGATAAAAATAATGCCCTAAAATATAATACTTTTAGACTATTCTCTCCCCCATAGACTTCAATGCCATAAACATATTTCATTATT
>NW_006399844.1:12909934-12996912 GCF_000299155.1 Elephantulus edwardii | reverse complement strand
GGGAGAAGGGTGCAACAATGAATGAATGGAATCCCAAAATCTCTGTAGATGTTCATTGAAATGAAAAATAAACAACCTAAATTTAAAAAAAAAAAAAGAAAGAAAAAGAGTTCTAGAGCAGTCTGCGAAGAGTTTATGGAAAGCTGGGAGAGCCGGAACCTGGAGAACACATCCCATTTGGAGCCAGCTGGATGCGTCCACGCCTGCCCAACTGCCCTGGCCCTGTGGCTGGCTCAGAGGCCCAGGTCTACAGGGCCAGCAGAGTGAGGGCCAGCTGGCCGCCAGCCTGACTGCTGGGGCCTGTGAAAACACTACCGTTGTTCCCAGGCAAGATGCAAAAAGAAGTTCACTGTGATGGAAGCGCCCAGAGAGCAGAGCTTTCTATTCTGCTCGTTGTTATATCCTTGGGGAGGTGTCTGAATGGTACAATGAACATGTTCCGCTGCTAAATGCAAGGTTAGTAGTTCGAGGTACCTCAGAAGAAAGGCCTCGACATCTACTTTCCAAAAACAACAGCCACAGAAAACACTATGGAGTCCGGTTACACCCTGACAGACACGGGGTCATCATGAGTCAGAGGCAACTTGACGGCAATTGGTTTGTTTTGTGTCCTCAAGTCCTAGAATTGTCTGCAAAATCTTATTGTTGCGTGCTGTCGAGTCAGAATCAACCCAGAGCTGGCCCTCCAGTGGATTTTCAGGGACAGTAAATCACACAGGAGGAGACTGCCCGTCCGTCTCCCACAGAGCAGCTGGTTGATTTGAACCACGTGCCTTTGGGATTGCAGTACTTATTACTAGGCCACCAGAACTCCCTCTGGTGGCACATTTGCCTTGCAAGTGTTTTTGCTGTTGTTGCCATTGAGTCAAGAACAACTGGCAGCGACCCTATGAACAATCAACCTGAACACTGTCCTATCCCGTGCCATCCTTACAATCTCTGACACACTGAAGCTTAGCAAATAGTAGAGGTTTAAGAAATGGTTGTTATATGAATGACTGGATCCTCTGCCAAGCCAGATGAACATGAAGCAGGCAGTGGAGACTGAACCCAAGGTCTATAAGTGACTGACACTGGCTAGAATCACAGATGGACAGGACGGTGTGCCCCTGTATTTATCAGTCTCTTCCCCGGGGATGGACAGGATGGTGTGCCCCTGTCATTATCAGTCTCTTCCCTGGCTTCAGTCTGCACTCCTTCACACTTGGACAGCCAATCCTATCTCCAAGGGTGCCATCAGCAGTAATCTATCATTGGAATCAGGGCCTGTTCCAACCAAGCCTCCTACCACCATCAACCCATCCTCATGCTCCTCTTCCAGTTTGGGGCCTCCCCTCTCTCCATCTCATGTTGGCACAGCTCCTTTGCTGCTGAGGCTCCAGAGGTGCCACTTCAGCTGCATCACTTGAATCAGGGTCAATGGTGCTCTACGGCTTACAGCCAAAACCAAAGCCGTTCTCTCAGTGTCAATCCCAGCTCTTGGCCACCTTGTGCATTACAGAATAGACCTGTTTTCACAGGGCTGTCTCAACTGTAATAGTTACAGAAACAAATCTGCAGACCTTTTTTTTCTGATGCTGGGTGGGTTCAAACCACCAATTTTTAGGTTAGCAGTTAAGTGCAAAGGCTCTCCGGTGGCTCAGTGCTGCTACCAACTCAAAGGCAGACAGTTTGAATCAACTAGCTGCTCCAGAGGAACAAGATGGGCAATCTCTCGTGAGGTTTACAAACTCTTAAAGCCTGATTCAGGATCAGATATGAGTTGGTTCCAACTCGACAGCACATCATAACAACAGTTGAGTGCAAACCATTTGCAACACCCAGGAGCTTTGGATTGGAAGCTTGAGGGTGCAGCAAAATCTCCTGGAAGTCTTGTTAAACATTGGGCCCTTGAGACCTAAAATTTTCTGAGTCTCAGACTGAGAATTTGCACTTCTAACAATCTCTCAGTTGATGCTGATGATAATACCAGCCAGTCTTTGAAAACCACTGACCTGGTGAATGAATGTGGTATGTATATGCAAGGGACCAATCAGGCCAGAGTAGATACGGTGGTGCGAGTAGAAAGATAACTAGATTTTTATTGTTGCTGTTGTTAGATGTAGTCAAGTCACAATACAAGTCATAGTGACCCTACGAACAACAGATCTGAACCTTGCACTATCCTGAGCCAGCCTCACCCCCTCTAATGTGCTGCAGGTTATTGTTACAGTCACTGTGTCAATCCATATAGTTGAGGGTTGAGAAGACACTAGGGCACATGGGATATCATTGCTGTTGTCAGACTGATCATGGCGGGAAGCAGAGAATGAATACCTGGAAGACGTTGACTTGTGTTTTATTGAGGCTATACAGGCATTTGGCTTTGTGGGTCATTATAAATTATGTATAACATTGAGAAGAAGACAGGACATCTTAAAAAGCAGGCACTTATTAAGTTCTCTAAGACCAGATTTGAAAATGCAAGTGACTACAGGTACCAAGCCCATAACATAAAAGATAGACATATATAGAATAAAAAATACAACTATGCATCAAATCAATTTACAAAGACAAGTCTTAGGCTCTGGTCTGGACAGGAGAGAGCCACTGAATGTTTCCAAGCCAGAAAATGAGATAGCATAAGAAAAGATTTAGAAGGCTATCAACTACTCATATGCAAATTCAAGCTGAGGCTAAAGAAAATTAAAACAAATCCACAAGAACCAAAACTCATATATAGACATATGAAACACACAGAAAATTCTTTTTTACTGAACATTGTTAAATGAATAAAGGATTTTTTAAAAAATTATTTTATATTGGTTTGCTTACAAAGTTCATATACACTGTGTTTCACATTATTCTTCATTCACATGTGTTTCATACAATCATTACATTAATTATGTTTTACAAATTTAATCATCATGGGACTATGCCTACCATTATCCTGTCTTCCAGGTCCTTGCTCTAAAGGAATTTTTAAAGTAGCACTGTAAATATATTAATAATTTGAAAACATATCTGTATCTATATCCATTAAATAAAATAAATACTATATAAAAAATAAAATAAAAAAATAAAAGATTTAGAGAGTCCAAGGCCTTCTCTGTTAGACAGCTGTAATATGCCAGGCACTGGGCACTGCTGAACCAGGCATTTGGCAAATGCCACCCAGTAAACTCCTTGAGCACCCAGGGAGAGAGGACTAGAGTAGTTGAGCAACGAGCCCAAAATGAACACAGTCAACGCAGAACTCTGATTCAAGTCCAGATCTATGTGAATTTACCAATTCAACACTTCACGTGAAAGAGTGATAGGCATCTCAAATATAACGGGACTCTTCTCCCCACCCCCAAAACCTCCTCCAGGCAAAGGTGTGGGCAAACTGGAACTTTTATACACTGTAAGTGGGACCATAAAACGGTACAGTTACTGTGGACAGCAGTTTGGTGATTTATCAAAAAGTTAAATGCAGACTTACCACGTGACTCAGCAATTCCACTCCTAAGTATATACCCTGGGGAAGACTTAAAATCAGGGACAAAAGCCTGTATACCAATACTCATTGCCATAATTATTCATAATAGCCAAGAGTGGAGACAACCCAAGCATTAATCAAAGGGCAAAAGAATAAACAAAATGTGGTCTGTACAAGCAATGGAAATTTTTTGTATATACGAGAAATATGTTATCGAAAGGATTCAGGTCTTTTGTTTTTAGGGCCGCTATATGTAGCACTTGACTCAATGGCAATCAACAACAACAACACAATGTAAGAAATAAAGTTCTCACACAGACTAAGACATGAATGAACTTTGGAAACACTCTGCTAAGTAAAATAAATCCAGGTATGAAATCTCTAGAATGGGCAAAGACATAGAGACAAAAGTAAACTGGAGGTTACCAGGCACTAGAGGAGGGGGTATAAGGAGATATTGCTCATTGGGTACTGCTGGAGTGAATTGCATCTCCCAAAATATATGTGGCAACTTGGCAAGGCCATTCTCAGCATCATGCAATCACCCTTTATTTTGTGATCTGCGGTATTCCATGTGTCGTTAATCATAACCCCTGTGAGGCAATGAAGCAGGATTAGAGGCAGCTGTGCTAATGAGGAAGAATGTAGTCTACAGGATTCGGTCGTATCTTGAGTCAATCTCTTTTGAGGTATAAAAAGAGATTAACGAAAAGGGGGGAAAGAGATTAAACAAAAAGAGATCAAAGGAAAACTACTATCAACAAGAAAAAGGAGGCAAGAGGGAAATGTGTCCTTTGGACTGAGGACTGGAAACCTCCAGGAGCCAGGGGAGGATTGATTCGAAGACACGTGAAGATCTCCAGAGAACACTAGGCCCACAGATATACACAGACGGTGAAAGAAGACACATCCTTCCTCCTGAACTGCGAGCTGACAGGAAGAGAAAGTCTTTCCTTAGAGCTGAGACCTTGAGTTTGAACTTCTAAATTCCGAAACTATGAGAGATGGAGCTCTGGTTGCCTAGTAGGTAAGGAGTTGCACTGCCAATCCAAAGGTCAGTCATCTAAAGTCACCGGCTGCTCTGTGAGAGAAAGATGGGAACTCTCCGCTCATGTGGCTTACAGCCTCTGAACACACGCTGGAGGGTCAGTTCTGAGTCTATTCTGACTCAATGACACATAACAGCAAGAACAAAAAAATGGTGACAGAATAAATTTCTATTTGTTAAAGTCATCCTAGAGCACACGTACTAAAAGGTCTACTTAGCCTGAGGAGAAAGTTTTAGTCCTAGGTATCAGTCATGGTTATATAATATTGTGAATTTAATTAATGCCACCAAATTATATGTTTAAAATGGTGAAAATGGTGAAAAACAACATATGTGAACTTTGTAAACAAACTAATATGTTGTTGTTATTGATTGCCTTCAAATTTAGCACGACTCATAGTGACCCTATGAACAAAAGGCCTGAAGCCCCTCTACACTATCGACATTTATCAAAGTTCATAGAGTTTCCAGAGGCATGTTATTTAGGAAGTAGATGCCACTCCTGCTTCCAAAAACCAGTATAAAATAAAAATTTATTTTACTTATTCAAAAAAATGATCACAATGACAAGTTCTGTTCCATTTATATCAGCACAAGTTTTTCATATTCCTTAACCCCAACTCACACCCCATCTCAGTGAGCAGGGCTTCTACCCATCTGGACAACCAGGACCAAATCCTAACAGGGATTGTTGATTTCGTATTTCCTCACATCCAATTCACCCACAAGTCCTTCACCAACAGCAGAGTCTGACCCACTCTCACTGCCTCCTTGGCCCCACCATCATCTCTCATCGTCTCTTATCTGGCCCACACATCAATCTCCTTGCCTCCACACTAGTCCTTCTCCAACCAGTTCTCCCTACAATAGTCCACGGTCTTTCAAGGAAGAGAAATCAGCCCTCGACATAAGACACCCCGCCCAATATTCAATAGCATGTCCTGGTCACAGAGGTCAGATCAACTCTACTTGATAAACAGGGCCTCCCTGCCTCCAGAATCTAGTCAATGGAGGCTCAGCCTGAGGTTGAGGAACTCCTTAGATTAACCCCTAACAGGTGTTCTGTCACTTCTGCCTTTCACTCCTAACCCCCAGATGCTTTACAATAACAGAGAAAACAATATATCCTTAGCTGGGAATGAGGACAAGCCCAGCAGAACCTGAGCCCAAGTCATTATGGACCCTCCATGCTCCCCCTGAAGGGGCACCAGGAATCTGGCAATGCTGAAACAGGGACCCCACGGGGCTTCTGAGCACAGATAGCATGGCAGTAAAGGGCCCAGGCTCAGGAGACCAGCAGGGACTTTATGTACACCCCTCCCTAGTGTTCCATCAAACACACAGCTCTGTGACAGGATGTTGAGTCCTCTGCCAGGACCACCTGGGCACTACAGACCAGAGAGGACAGAGGCTGGGCCCTTAGGGCTGTGATGGCTGGCTGCTGGTGTCTGGAGCCAATTTAACCAGAGTTCTCTCTCTGCCATGGAAACCCCCACCCGCAGCCCAGCCCTCAGCTGGCAGCTAGTCCTCTTGGGCCCTGGCACAAGTGTCAAGAAGCTTTCTCAGCTCTGCCCAGGTGAGCTCTGCCCAGCCCACGGCAGGACCCTCATCTCCAATCTCCAGGCCAAAGGGAAAGGCCCTGCCCAACTCTGTTCTGTTCCCCCCAGTCCCCTAACCTCTGCATGCACACACAGGCCCCCTGTGTCCTTGGTCTCTGTCCCTCCTACCCCTGAGTGACAGGTGGCTTCCATGCCCACAGTAGACAAATAGTCACCAGGGGCTCCCTGCCAGGTATCAGCAGGTGACAGCAGAGCTCGCACAGAGTCTCCTCTACAGCCCAGGACACTTACCAAGCTCCGGATGAATTCCATCATCTTCCGCCAGCCCCTCTCCCCTTGGCGAGGGGGACCCCGCGTGCCTGAGTTCCACGGCAGCTGCAGCTGCTGCCACCACGGCTGTGTGGCTGCTGTTGACGTTGGACAACTTCCTTAAGATCAAACAAGGAACTGCAGGATTTGGATGTCTGCCCAGAGCTGTTATTCCACAATGACTGCTTTGACCTTTGACCCTTCCTTTGTCAGTGCTGGTTTTCTGGGGAGCCCAGGACTGGTGGAGATGCCGTATGGCAAGTGTCTTAAAAGCAAGGAGTCTTTATATGACCCAGCTATTCCATGCTTGCAATATACCCCAAAAGAATGAGAACTGAGGCACAGAGACTGTACACTAATGTTTATAATAGCATTATTCACCATCAAACAGTCCATATGTTCAACCACAATGGAATGGATTGAGACATTATGGTACATTCACATGATGGATTACTACACAGCACACAGGAGCAATGATGTTGTAAATTACTACGTAACATGCCAGGAGGAGGGGACTGAAAAGCATTATACTAAGTGAACTAACTCAGTCCCATAAGGACAAATATATATAAGGCCATTATTGTAGGAGGTATAAGAGGATCCAAGGGGGGGGGGAGAGCAGAGGGGTGAGGAATGGCAGGTGAATCATAGGGTCACACAACCTGATGGGTGGAGGGAGGGGTGAGAAGGGAAAGATCCAGTGTGATAAATAATGTATATGAAACTTGTAAGTAAACTAGTATAAAAGTTCTATTAAAAAAAACAAAACAAAACAAAAAAAAAACACAAGGGGTCCCTTCCAGAGGAGAGGTGCCGCACCAGCAGGCTGTAAAAGGAAACCCATTAGAGGGCTTAGGAAAGTAAGGGATGGGCAGCCTTCCTCCTCTCCCTTTCACACTTGGAGTGAGTTTTCAATCAACGGCCTGTGATACGGGCTGCAAGGCAGAGCCTGGCACAGGAGGCAAGCAACAGTGAGTCTAACCTTCTGGGGGGTTCCAGGAAGGAATTTCATTTGGCTGGGCCCTCAATTTTCCCATCTGTGTATTGAGAAGCTCTGTGTGCACCTGGTTCCAATTCCCAACCATGCACTTACTGTACAGTCACACACAGGCTTGTGTGTTGCTATGAGGCTAAGGAGGTTGCAGTGGAGCTTCCAGGTTAGGAGACCAGGAAGAAAGGCCTGGCAATCTCCTTCCAAAAATTAGCCAATGAAAACTCTCTGAGACACAACTGATCCTGTTGTGTGGTCACCATGAGCTGGGGCTGACACAACAGCCACAAGTAATAACAGGGTGCAATGAAATAAAAGAAGGAAATCAGAAGCCTGTATCTTTTTTTTTAAGAAGCCTGCATCTTTATAGGCATTTGTGGGACTTAAGAGCCCAAACATCATTATGGAGAGGCTTGAAGCAGCTCAAACAAGCTTTTGCTTCTACAGGTGGGATGTGTAGAAGTGGGCAGAGACATTGGGAACTGTTTGGTTTGTTGTTTTGTTTTTCTAGAAAAGATTGGTTTTTGTTTGTTGTTATCAACCACATATATTATTTTAGCTAAAAACAAAATTTTGAGGCACTTTTAAGAAAGAATATTGCCCTTTGTACACTGTATCCCACAAGAAAAATGACAACATCTACTGCTCAAGGCCCATGGCATCCTCTGCTGTGCTGCTAACAAGAGGCCATACGTGAAGAGTAAGAAGTCAGCCCAGGGCTCACCTGGCTCTGAGTCTCTTTCCAGCATTAGTAACTTATCACACTCAATATCAGCCCAGGGTCTCTGGATTAGGAAGAAAGCCATGTCTCTGGCTCCAAGGAAAAGGAATAAATGTTTAAAGGCCTCCGAGAAAGGCAGTAGGGTGTAACAGAAGAAAATTTGTACTATGGTTCTGCTGCCGACAAGTATGTGGATAGTTGGCTACTCGACCTCTGAGCCTCAGTTTCCATATCTGTTAACTCTCTTTACAAGGTGGTCAAAGAAGAGGATTTGGTGCTTGACACGTGTCTGGTACAGGGTGTGGGCACAGGACACACTTAGTAAATGCCATCTGTGAGGATCTTTAGTTCTTCCTCCCAGATCTGGTTTCAGGATCACTCTTCACACACTGGTCCCCAAGACAGTGTGCTAGGTACCCTGTGGCTCCCTCAGTCCCACCCAGGAAGCCAATCTTGTCTCACTTTCCTCCTCCTTCCCCATCTACTGTCAGATTTGCCCATTCCCTCCCTCTAGCCCAGCCCCATCCTGTGCCTACTGTCTGAGAAGCCAGAATCTAGTCCCAGGCCCTAAAAGTGGGCAAAGCTCAACCCAGGACCGAAGGAGGAGGGCAACAGTGGGGGTAACAGGGGCAGGGCTGGAGAGCAGCAGATTTATATGATGGGAACTGGGCTAGAAGGGACTCTGACTGGGGAGAAGGCTACCATTAAGCTTTCCAATCCTTTAGATACTGATCCAAAAGACCATCTCAAGATAAAAGATGTTGACAAAATTTGTCATCCTTGCCCTGATGAAGAGGCTTGACCAAGCCTTTTTCTCTCCTGGAAAAAGCAGCTCAAGCTAAAGTTCACCTCACCATCCTCCTTGTTCCTTCCTGGATCTGCCTCTGGTCAGTCTCCATTCCACCTGCTCAGAACTACTGGATCATTTAACTAGAGTGGTTTAGTGGTAGAATACTTACTTTCCACACTGGAGACTCAGGTTCAAGTCTCAGCCAATACACTCCATGCCCAGTCATTTATTTGTTAGTGGAGGTTTGTATGTTGCTATGAGACTCAACAAGGGAGCTCTGGTGGCCTACCGGATAAGGAGTTGCACTGCCAACCCAAAGGCCAGTGGTTCAAATCCACCAGTTGCTCCATAGGAGATAGATGGCTAATCTCTTCCCACACAATTTACTGCCACTGAAAACCTGCTGGAGAATCAGCTAAGAGTCAGTTTCAACTCTATGGAACATGACAACGACAACAACAATGAGGCTCAATATGTGTGGCAGAGCTTTCAGACTAAGGCAAAGTAGGAAGAACCCCTGGTGATCCACTTCCAAAACACAATCAGTGGTCTCTGTGGATCACAATCGTCTGATCTCTAACTGACCACAGGAATGGGGCCAGACTGGGCAGCACTTTATTCTGTTGTGCATGGGGTCACACTGGGTCAGTGTCTTAGTAATCTAGTGCTGCTGTAACAGAAATATCACCAATGGCTGGGGCTCTTAAATTCTTTTTTTTTTAAACTTTTCATTGTGCATTGAGTGAAAGTTTACAGAGCAAATTCGTTTTCTATTCAACAATCCATTCACATTTTGCTTCATGACACTGATCACAATCCTTTAATATACCAGCACTATTCTCCTTGAGTTCCTCCTTGAGTTTCTGTGTCCAGTCACCCTTCTTTCTTACCCTCTCCTGCCTTGTAAGCTTTATCCCCAAGCAAATGCTGCCTTTTGGTTTCGGGGGGTTGACTACATTCCTGCTGGAGTTACTGTTCAACTTTTAGGTCTTCCTAGTGCTGAGCTGGTACGTTCAGGTCCAGGTTTGAAGGGTATTTAAGAATCTCAAGGGTTCCATCAGTCTCTATTAGAACTGTTGTTGTTCTCATGTGCTATTAAGTTGGAACCAACTCATAGACAACCTTCTAAGGGGATTTTGAGAGGCAGTGAATTGTACTAGTGATTGTCCATCTTTCTGCAGAGAAGCTGGTGGATTTGAACTGCATGCCTTGGGGTGAGCAGTGCAAGTTTTTACTGCTAAGCCACCAGAGAGCTCCCTAATATTTTTTAAGATTTTTAGTTTTGTGCCATATTTTCCTCCCAGTCTACCCAGCATCTCCTATTACGATCCCTTTCAGAGCATATAGTAGTATCAACCAGGCACCATCTGGTCTTGCCTCAGGGTGAGGGAGGTTAGAGTTGAAGTGGCCCATTAGTTCGAAGGACTAATTTGATTTTCTTCACTGTTCTTTGCTCCAGACCAGGAAAGACTAACAGTTGCATCTTAGATGGCAGGTCACAAGCTTTTCAAACCTCACCTGCTACTCAGGATAGCAGGTTGGAGAGTACATGGACTATGCTGTGCTGAGTGACCTTGATGTCTGCCCAAGAGAACATCCCTGTAGACCCAGTGAGTCATTCCCTCAAAGTATTTGGTTATGGGTAAGAAAATGTATAGCTTTGTCTCTTGTTATACTTCTTGTTGTTGTTGTTAATATTATTGGGTGTCATTAAGTCAATTCTGACTTACAGCAACATAGGTACAAGAGACTGAAATCTTGTGGGATCCTGCACCATTCCCACAATTTCTGCAATGCTCAAGTCCACTTGTGCTCTCTTTCCATGTGCAGTACATGTAAATACACCTGCAGAAAAATTGCTAGGTGCCACTGAGTTGACTACCAATCATATCAACCCTGTGAACAACAGGCCTGAGTCTTGCCAATCCTGCACTGACCTCCCAGTCTCTGCCATGCTCAAGCTGTTTGCTGCAGTCACTGTGTCCATCTACCTTGTTGGGGGTCTTCCTCCCTTTATCCGACCCTCTTCCTTTCCCAGCATGATGTCTTTTTCCCAAAAATTGGCCCCTACTGACAACATGTCCAATGTATGTGGGACAAAGTTTCACCATTTGTACCTCTAAGGAGCATCCTGGTTGTAATTTCTCCCAGGCAGGTTTCTTTGTTCTTTTAAAACAGTATGAGATAGTCAATACTCTGCCAATACCACAATTCCAAGGCATTGGTTTTTCTTTGGTCTTCTATTTTCATTGTCCAACTTTCAAACAGGAATCAAGTGAAAATACTATAGCTGCTCTCTGAAAGAAAGATGGGCAATCTCCTCCTGTGCAATTAACTGCCTCTGAAAAACAGCCAGAGGATCAGCTACGAGTCAGTTCTGACTCGACAGCACACAACAACAATAGTCTTTAAACTGATACCCTGGCTTGATAAAGAGCACACAGAAATATCCTCAGTTAAACCTATATATATATGTTCATGGGTGTAGTCTCAATTGCCCTCCTACACCTGTTCGACTTTACATATGTATCTAATCATAGATTATTGTTATTGCAGGATTCTATATGTAATGGTATCATCTTTAAACTTGTGTTCCTCCTAGTGCCTTCCTTTGCCTTAACTATTCCGTGCTGACCTCCTCCTCAGCGAATATTGTCTTTCCCTTGACCCCAAATGAATATGTGTCTTTCTACAAATAGTAGTTTCCCTTCATTCCTCTCTCACTCCTGGGAACCTTCAAAGAACATTTCTTTTTGTGTGTAAATCTTTTCTTGGCCATTAGAGTAGCAGTCTCATACATATTTTTCCCTTCTGTGATTGACTAATTTTCCTTAATGGGTGCTCTGGTGGCCTTGTGGTAAGGAGTTTTACTGCCAATCCAAAGGCAGGTAGTTCAAATCAACCAGCAGCTTCATGAGAGAAAGATGGCATTTGTTTCCCTTGCAATTTACAGCCTCTGAAAGTCCACCAGAGGGTCAGCTCTGAGTCTTTTTCAACTCGAAGGCAAGGAGTTGAGCTGTTCATTTCCCTTAGCATTCTATCCTCCAGATTCATCTGTGTTTTGAGGTGTTCTGCAGATGGATTCTTATTCTTCATGTTGTGTTATTCCACGGGCACTAAGGTTAATCCATTCAACCTTTGATGGGTCCTTAGGTTGTTTGCCTCTTTTTGCTATTGTGAATAATCCTGCAATGAGCATGAGTGTGAATACATCTGCTCATGTCATGGCTCTTATTTCTCTACGATACACACCTAGCGGTAATGAGATTGCCAGATCATATGGTATTTCTAACTTTTTAAGGAAGCACCATACTGTTTTCCATGGTGGATGAACCATTTCACAATCTAAGTGGGTGACTTGAACAAACATAAGTCTATTTCCTCACAGTTTGGGAGGCTGGAAGTCCAAAATAAAGATGCCGACTTTAGGGAAAGGCTTTCTCTGCCTGCTTTTGTGGAAAAACTTTATCTCTTAGAAGCTTCTACTCATGGGTCACCTTCACGTAATTTAGCATCTCTCTTCTCTCATCTCTATTTTTCATTCTTGTTTGATTCTTTTCCTGTTTCAAAGGGGAATGACTTGATACACCTAACACTAACCCTCACCTCATTAACATAACAATCTATTCCCACTTGGGAATATCACCACAGGCACAGAGGTCAGGCTTCCAGCACATATTTTGGGAATACAAAATTCATTCATAACATTCTACCTTGTGTTGTTGTTGCTAAGTGCCTTCAAGTTAGGTCCAGGCTCGCAGCAGCCTCGTGCATAACATAACAAACACATTAGTCCTGTACCATTGTCCCACTGTCCAAACTGGTTGCAACACTGGTTTTAAGCTGCTGTGTCTCACCCCTTCGTGGCACTGACTCCATCAATCTATCTTGTTGAGATTGTCTTCTTTTTCATTGACCCTTTACTTTAGGAAGTATGATATCTTCCTGCAGAGACTTACCCCTCGTGGTAACATGCTCAAAGTACATGTTATTGTTGTTAAGTGCCACTGAATTGTAGGCAACTCATAGCGACCCTATGAACAAAAGACCTGAGCACTTATATAGCTCTCATCATTTCTCCAAGTTCATAGGGTTTCCAGGGCAAGCTATTTTCAGAAGTGGATGCCACTCCTGCTTTCAAGCTTGTTTTAATTGGGGAGCTCCACCAAACATTGTCCACCATGGGTGACCATTATTGCATTTGACACATCAGGGTCACAGCGTTCAGCATCACAGCAACCATGAGTTAACTTTGTAGAGCAAATGGGCAGATCAGTGCTATACCACCTAGAAGAATGTTTGACCAAAACCAATTAAAAACAGGCCTGAGGGACACAGATTAAAATCACCCAATTTTGACTTGGTAGCATCACTTTCTGTCCACTAGGCAAAATGAGCTCTGTGTTGTTGTTGTTAAGTGCCGTCGAGTCATAGGCGACTCACAGCAACCCTATGAGTGAAAGACCTGAACACTTGTATAACTTTCATCGTTTCTCCAAGTTCATAAGACATTAAAAAATTTCAGGGAGTACCATATGAGAAAGAGCCAACGGTAATGAAGAAAGAAGTTCAGGCTGCACTGAAGGCACTTGCAAAAAAAAAGAAAAGAAAATAAAGCCCCAGAATCAATGGGATATCAAATGACATGTTTCAACTCACAGATGTAGCCCTGGATGTGCTCATAAGTCTATGCCAGGCAGTTTGGAGGACAGCTGCTTGACTGACTGGAAGATAGAGATAGAGATGATAGAGAAAGAGATAGTCCTATTCCCAAGAAAGGTGATCCAACAGAATGTGGATGTTATCAAACAATATATATCATGGGCAATTAAAATATTGTTGAAGATCATCCAACAATGGCTAGAACAGAATACTAACAGAGAACTTGCACAAGTTCAAGCTGGGTTTAGAAGAGTCTGTGGCATCAGAGATATCACTGCTGATGTCAGATGGACCCTGGATAAAAGCAGAGAATACCAGAAACATGTCATTTTGCATCTTATTGACAATACAAAGGTATTTGATGATGTGGATCATAACTATGATTAAAACTGAGAAGAATGGAAATCCTGGAGAACTTAATTATGCACACATGAAATATATTTAGACCAAGAATTTCTTGTCCAAATACAGTAAGGGAACACTGCGTGGTTTAAAAATCAGGAAAGGTATGCATCAGGGTTATATCCTTCCTCCACATCTATTCAATCCGTATGTGGAGCAAAGCATTTGAGAAAGCTGGGCTCTATGAAGAAGAATGTGATATCAAGATCAGAAAAAGATCATAAACAACCTGTGCTATGCAGGTGATGTAATCTTACTTGCTGAAAGTGAGGAAGATTTGAAATGCTTGCTGCAGATCAAAGACTACAGCCTTCAATACGGACTGCATCTCATCATCAAGAAGACCAAAAAAAATCCTTGCAGCCAGGGTGCTCCTTAGAGCCAAGGACGGTGAGATTTCTTTCACATACATTAGGCATGTTATCAGGACCTGTACTTCAAAAAAAAAAGTCATCCTGGAAAAGGTGGAAGAAAGTTAGAGAAGGAGAGGGAGAGTCTCAACAAGATGGATTGTAATAATAACTGTAATAATGGTGCAAGCAGAGCAGATTATTATTAAATTTTATTAGTTTTATTGAATAAAAAAAAAGAAGACCAAAATCCTCACCACCAGACCTATAAGCAATACCATGATGTTGTTGTTGTTATGTGCTGTCGATTCATTTGCGACTCATAGTGACCCGACCCTATGTACAAGAGCTCTAAACACCATTCTATCCTGTGCCAACCTAGCCATCTCAAACGCACTTATTCCCACTGCTGCAGTCATAGAATCGATCCATCTCATCGAGGGTCTTCCTCTCCTGCGCCATCCCTCCACTCTCCCAAACATGATGTCCCTCTCCAAGGACCAGTTCCTCCTTGCAACATGCCCAAAGTATGTCAGATGAAGCTGCAGAATCCTTGACTCCAAGGAGCATTCCAGCTTCACCCTATCCAGGACAAATCAGTTTGTTCTCCTAGCAGTCCATGGTATATTCAACACTCTTCTCCAGCACCACAGCTCAAAGGCATCAATTCTCTTTCTATCATCCCTATTCACTGTCCAACTCTCTGATGCATAGCAAGTAACTGCAAAGACTATAGCCTGGATCAGTCGCACCTTAGTCTCCAGCCTGACGTCGTTGCTCTTCAGTACTCTTGAGAGGTCCCTCACAGCCGACTTTCCCAATGCCATTCATCTCTTGATTTCCTGGCTGTTGTTACCAAGAGTGTTGATTGTGGAGCCAAGCAAACTAAAACTGTTAACTATCTCAATCTCTTCACCATCCATACTGATGCTGCCAATTGGCTCAGTGGTGAGAATCTTTGTTTTCTTGATGTTGAGCTTCAGTCCATAGAGGAGGCTGCAGTCCTTGATCTTCTGCAGCAAGCGTTTCAGGTCCTCCTCAGTTTCAGCAAGCAGGGTTGTGTCATCTGCATAATGCAGTTTGTTGGTGACTCTTCCACCAATCCTGATGTCACATTCCTCTTCGTACAGCCCAGCATCTCGGATGATCTGTTCTGCATACAGATTGAAAAGGTATGGAGACAGAATACATCCCTGACGGACCCCCTTCTTGATTTTGAACCATGTAGTGTCTCCTTGTTCTGTTCTGACGACTGCTTCTTGGTCCAAGTATAGGTTTCGCATTAGCACAATCAAATATATCATGATAGATGCAGAAAAGTTTGAAATTGTCGACAATTTCATCTTACGTGGATCCACAATCAACACCGTTGGCACCAGTGTCAGAAGATCAGGAGATACAGTGCATTGAGCAGTCCACTGTCAGGGACCTCTCCAAAGTACTGAGGAGCAGTGACATCAGTTTGAAGACTAAACATTCACTTCACTCAGGCCATGATCTTTTCTATCACTTCCTATGCGTGTGAGAGCTGGACAGTGAATAAGGATGACAGATGAAGAATTAGTACTTTTGAGCGGTGGTATTAAAAATGAGTACTGACTATCCCATGAACTTCTAAAAGAACAAACATAGGTCTTGAAAGAAGTGCAGTCAATATGCACCTTGGAGGCAAGTAGAGTGAAGCTTCATCTCACATACTCTGGGCTAGGAGAGGCTATTTCCTGGAGAGAGAAATCATTCTTGGAAAGGTGGAAGGTCCGTGAAAGAGAAGACTCTCAACAAGATCGAGTGACAGTGACTACATCAATGAGCTCAAGTGTGTCAGAGATGACGAGGTTGGCACAGGGTATAACAGGGTTCTGATCTGTTGTCCACAGGGTCATTGTGAGTTGTCCTCAACTCAGTGGCACCTAACAACATATGAAACAAAGTCCCTCCATTCTCACTTGTATGAAGCCTTCTGGCTTCACTTATTCTGAGACAGGCTGGTTTGTTCATTTGGCAGTCTGTGCAATAGCCAATATTCTTCACCACTATCACAGTTCAAAGGTATCAGGTATTCTTCTGTCTTCCTTATTCATTGTGACTGAACACACCATTGCTAGGGTCAGGTGCACATCAATTTTCAGAGTGGCATTTTTGCTGTTAGCACTTCAAAGAAGTCAATGCAATCCCTCCTTTGATGTCCTGATTGCTGCTTCCATGAGTACTGATAATGGATGCATCTGCGTAAAGTCAAATCCTTGGCAATTTCTATCTTTTCTCCATTTGTCATGATGTTTCTTATGGGCCTAATTGTGAGAATGTTTGCATGCACCCTTTAGCCCCAATGAGTGCTCCTACACTGCAAAACACATTCACCCCAACATGGTATCACTAAACTCTTAAACCAACTCCAAGTCCAAAATGTCATCTAAACCAAATGTAGATAAGACTTCAGGCTATTTCATCCTGGGGCAAAGTTCCTCTTCATTTATCAGCCTAGAGTACAGTGGTAGAACAGGTACAAGGAGGTACTTTCATTACACATGTGAGAAACTGAAGGGAAATGAAGAATTGTAGGCACAAAGGAAGTGCAAAACCTAACAGAATAAATTACAATAATCCCCAAGATTTGAAAATAACCGTCTCCCCTCTGTGACCCTTTTTAGCTAACAGTCCTGTCATCTCTACCCTGAGTCTTGACCACAACCTTTGGATTCTGGGTAGAAGCCTCTCTGCCTAGGATTCAGCTCTGCCTTCTAGGCCCAGCAGAAAGACAACTCTACTCCCTGTGGTTTGGGGGGCCTGATTCTTTTAGTCCATCTAAGTGGCTAACCCATCTCTCAGCTCTACTCGGCTTCATTCTGGTCCTTGGAACATAGAAGCTCTAACCCCTCAGCTTTAGGCATGAGCCGTACCCTGTTGGCCAAATTAAATTACCACAATCTGGGATCAAGTTGGCAAAGATCTTTGAAACCTAAGGAGTTACGGCATCTACCATTTGAGAACACAGAGGCCCCACAATCTGAGACCCAGACAGCTTCCTGTGCTCCTTCCAACCATTCTGCTCTCCAAGATAGTCTAGTTTTTCTCTTAAAAGACAATAGATGTGGATCCCTGAGCCTGGTTCCTGTCTTTGGAATGTCAAGGATCCCACAGTATGCTCTCTTGTCTTTCTTCCTCTGTCTCTTTCAATCTAAACTGATGCATTTTCTGCTGTAATCCTGATTAGATCCATTGTCACAGTACAAATCACTTTGAGAACATCGTATGTTCCCAGTGAAAACTGTAGGACATGCGTCCTCAGTTTGTACAACAAATTTTCAACTACTTTTTTAAATTGTGCACAATTTGTTTTTCAGTCCCTCCCTTTCCTTTCTCATTATACTGTACACATCAAAGAGAAACCACACAGCTTCTTCAAGAGCTTGCTCAGTAGCCTCATCAACTAGATATACAAATCCATCACTTACAAATCCTACCTTTCACCATCTGAAATAACTGAGACAAGTTCTTTGGCACTATATTTTCTAAAAATTCATTTCCTCCATTGTCCAGTCATAATTCAACATTTTCTTTTAAAGTCTCACTAGAAGCACATTCAACATACACAAAAATGTTCTTTAAGATGACAGAGACTCTCTACAGCTTTTCTTCTTTCCTTCTGAGCCCTCACCTAATTGCCTCTGTCCCCATAATTCTACCTACCACCCAGAATTCTTCAAGACTTCTACTATTGTTGCTGTTGGATTTTTTTGGTGGAGTTTTTTGGCAATTTTATAACTTTATTTGTTAAGCAGCTTTTCGTTTTCATCCACATTGACTGTAGCTTTTTGTCTATTTATTGCATTTTATCACATCAGGTGGGTGAGGGCTTTGGGGAACAGTGGGGCACATGGCCAGTCCTTGGCAGCCACCTCCCTCAAGGCAGGCAGGATGTTGCTGAGTTCTTCTCACTTCCTCTTGGCGTAGATGTGTGTCCTCACCCTCTTCTTGATGAAATTAAGGGCTCACTTGTCCTTGGAGACCTTAAGCAGCTCCAGGGCACAATGCTTGTAGAGCATGAAGCCATGCACCTCAGGGAGCACTTCTCACACAAACCTGGAGTGCTTGGTGAGGCGCCGGTGACAGTGGCTGGGCCTCGGCTCACTCACCTTCTTGGTTACTTTGTGGCCCTAGTTGAGGCCCATGGCCATGGGGTAGCGCACAGCCATGGATGGCTGTTGTACTTCTACGGCTGCTGTCCATAGATTTTTTGAAAGTGCTAACAGGTTGTTGCTGTTGTTAGGTACCACTGAGCTGACTATGACTCACAGAGATCCTATAAACAATGATCTGAACCTTGCCCTGTTCCGTGCCACCCAACCATCTCTGATATTCCCAAGCCCACAGTAATAGTCACTGTGTAGATTCATCTTGTTGGAGGGCTTCCTCTCTTTCACTGACCCTCCATTCTTCCTAGCATGATTTCTTTTCGCAAGAACTAGTCTTTTCTAAACCATGCCCAAAGTATGTGAGTCCATGGGATATTCACTACTCTTCTCCAATATGACAACTCAAAGACATCAATTCTTCTGTCATCCTTTTCTGTCATTCATTGTCAAACTTTCTGGTGCATAACAAATAATTTAAAAGGCCATGGTCTCTGAATCAGGTGCCTTAAAATTCTACCAGTCTCCACCCATTATCTAATTTGAAAAAACAAAACACTTCTATATTGTAGGTATTTTGTTAGCACAGTATATTACTTCTCAGAACCAAATCCCCAAATGGAACTAAAATCACAGGCAGAGAGATTAGAATTTACACCAGGTATTTTGAGAAGACATAATTCAATCCATAATAACTGGGGGGAGCAACTTAACAGCAGTTTAAAACAATATTTCCTCAACCCACCCTCCTTTGCCCATTTCTGCACCCCACAAAGAGCATGCCACTTCACAAGTCAAAATATCCCTAGTCCCCACAGAACACTTGGTCCAAATCCCAGTGTTTACACAGGAATGCATGCAAAGACAAGAGTGGAAAGATGCAGAGTATAATAGTGACTTCTCCTTCCCAGGATGCTAAGAAAAGTGAAATGTTATAATAAATGCAAATACACTCAATACATGACACAGCAGCTGATTAACAAACATTCACCGATTCTAAGCATGTTGAATTTATACAACAAACAAATTTGGAGAGAGACAAACACTGAGCTCTTAAAATATGTAGTAAGTACTTTATCCTTAAGTTATTTAATTCCTATGATCAAGTACAAGGTGGGCACTATTATTATCCCCACATTACAGCTAAGGAAATGGAGGCTAAGAGAATGAAATAATTATGTCAGGAGTAATATCAGAGATGCAAACTTGCCCTTAGCCTCCAGAGCCCAAGCGATGTCTACCACATTCACATGTTTGGATATGCTTCTTATAATTAGATCAGTAGATTTATACAGAACCTACCTATCCCTGCTCACTCCTCCCAAGCCTTTCTGAAACTTGAGCCAAAATTTCCACAGCACTTGATTTATAATGGTATATATAATATTATTTTACAGTAATGGCTATGGTTGTATGATCTTGCCTTTAAACATAAGCTCCTGGAGGGTAGACGTCCCATCCTGTTATTACAGAATTGCACATATGACTGATTTCATCAAATCTTAAATGCCATTCACTGTCAGATAATCATTATTTTAGGTACCACTAAGGTAGCAAAATCTCCATTTAGCACTAACTATGGCATGCTGTTTGTAAGAGATATTTTTTTAAAAAAAATAATGATTTGCTTACAAAGTTCATATACATTGTGTTTCACACTATTCTTCATTCACATTGTGTTTCATACAATCATTCCCATGCATTATGTTTTATAACATATGTTTTATTAGACCTTGTCCATCATTACCCTGTCTGTTCAGGTCCCCACCGATCTTTCTCGTTTCCTTTACCCCCTCCCTCCTTTCACCAAATTGTGCAACTCTGAGTAAGATATTTTATCTCAAAGTTGCTAAATGAAAAGAAGAGCTGGAGAGGGAAACAAGAATCTTGGAAAAGAGACAACACAGTAGTAGATACTCATTAATTACTTGTACTCGGTAATTATTTCTTGGGGTAATGGAAAGAACAAAAAACTAGAAATCACAAGACTTAGGTTTGTGTCTTACTATTGTTGGTAGGTGACGTTAAGTTGGGCAGAATGAAACTGCCTGGTCCTGTACATCCTCATGCCTATCTGCGGTGCTTGAGCCCACTGTTGACCCACAGTGTCACTGCAGGCCTTCCTCTTCCCCCCAACTCTCTACTTTGCCAAGCATGAGGTAGCTCGCTAACAGAAATGCCTTATTTCTATCAGCCCCCAAATTCCCCAATTTCCCATCTGTTGTTGTTGTTAGGTATCATCAACTCGATTCACAGTGACCCAACATATAATAGCTCGAAACCTCACCCAGCCCATCCTGCACCATCCTCACAATTTGCATGGTGTTTACACCCACTGATGTAGTCATTGTGTCAATCTTTCTTATTGAGGGTCTTCTCCTTTCTTAATTCTACACCTTTCCAAAAATGATGTTATCACTTGACAACATGCCCAAAGTACATGAGATAAAAGTTTCATGTACTTCTTCCAACTCAGATTTGTTTGTTCTTTTGATGGTCCGGAGGACATTCAGTACTCTTCACCTATCATTCAAAGGGATCAATTTTTCTTCAGTCTCCCTTACTCATTGTTCATCTGAATTTCACTTGCACATGAAGCAATTTAAAATCTTATGGCTCAGGTAAGGTGCCTCCTAGTCTTTAAACTGACATCCTTGCTCTTTAACACTAACAAGATCTCTGATTTGCCCAATGCAGTATTTGATTTCTTGACTGCTGCTTCATGTGTGTTGATCATGGATTTAAATAAAACAAAATCATTGACAACTTCAATCTTTTCTTCATCAGTCATGACACTGACATAATCGAGCTGTAAAGATCCTTGTTTTCCTTATATTGAGATGTAATTCATACTGAAGGCTGTAATCTTTGATCTTCTTCAGTAAGTGCTTCAAGTTCTCTTCACTTCGACTAGCAAAATTGTGTCCTCTGCATATCACAGATTGATGATGAGTCCTCCCACAATCCCAATGAACAATTTCTTCATATCGTCCAGATTTTTTTTATTACTTGTTCAGCATACAAATTAAAACAATAAAGTGAAAGGCTACAGCCTTGATGCACACCTTTTCTGATTTTTAAACCATTCTCTTGTTTGCTCAAATGATTGCATCTTGGTACATGTACAAGTTCTACATGAGCACAATTAAGTTTTTTAACCTCCCTTTTTTTTTAACAGAGACTTTAATTTATTTATGTATTTAACTTCCCATTCTTCTCAATGCCCACCATAATTTATAATGATAAACATGATCAAATACTTTTGCAAAGTTAATAAAACACAGTAAAAATTCTTCTTGTATTCTCTACTTTCAGCCAAGATCCATCAACAGTCACATCCCTCATTCCGTGCGAATCCAATTTGAATTTCTGGCAGTTCCCTGTCAATGTACTGCTCCAATCATTTTTTTAACACACTTCAGCAAGATTTTACATGCATGTGATAGTAATGATGGTGTTCAATAATTTATATATTCTACTGATCACTTTTTTTAATGAGGGGGTTGGGGGTTAGGAAATAGGATCTCTTACCGTCATTTGGCCAGGTTTGGCAGAGACAAGTGAGCATATGTAGGGCTGTATATGTTTGCTGAAGCATCTCCATTAGTATTCTGTCAATTCCTGTGATCTGTATTTTTGGTCTGGTTTGGTTTGGTTTGGGGGGGTTTTGCCAGTGCCTTCAGTGCAGCCTGAACATCTTCCTTTCATACCATTGGTTCGTGATTATATGCCACTTCTTGAAATGGTTCAGTGTTGACCAATTCTTTTTGGTACAGTGACTCAGTATGCCTTCCAGCTTCTTTTGATGCTTCCTGTATCATTTAACATTTGCCCATAGAATCCTTCAGTGTTGCAAGATGAGGCTTTTAATTTTATTCTTCAGTTCTTTCAGCTTAAGAAATGCCAAATGTGTTCTTATCTTTGGGTTTTTTAACTTCAGATCTTATCACATTTCATTATAATACTTTGTTTCATCTTCTCAAGATGGCCTTTGAAGTCTTCTGTTTGTTGTTGTTGTTGTAGCTGCATGCCTGCTGTCAAGTCACCTGAGACCAGTAGCAACCCTATGTAAACAGCTCTGAAGCCTGCCTGTCCTGAGCCAGTCTCACTAATTCCAACACATCAAGCCCCATTGCCCCAGTCACTGTATCAATCCATCTCATCCAGGGTTTTCCTCTCTGGTACTGTCCCTCCACCCTTCCAAGCACAATGTCCTTCTCCAAGGACTGGTCTCTCTTGGCCACATGCCTAAAGTATATGAGATAGAGCTTCACAATCCTAGCCTCTAAGGAGAGACTTGGTTTTACTCTCTCTAAGACAGACCTATTTGTTTACTAGGCAGTCGATGATATATTCAAGACTCTTCTCCAGCACCACAATTTGAAGGCATCAATTCTTCTGTCATCCTTAGTCATTGTCTACCTCTCTGATACATAGCAAGTAATTGAGATGATCATGGCCTGGATTAGGCACACCTTAGTCTCTACACTGGCATCGTTGCTTTTCAGCACTCTAGAGAGGTTCTTGACAGCAAATTTTCCCAATGCAATTAGTCTTTGGATTTCCTGATTGCTGGTGTTAAGAGTGTTGGTTGTAGAGACAAGCAGGCTGTAATAGTTAACAACCTCAATATCTTCACCATCTATCAATTTGCCCATTGGTGAGAATTTGTCTTCTGGATGCTTCAATCCACATTGAAGAAAAGCTCTTGACCTTCTGCAGCAAGCACTTCAGGTCTTCTTCAGTTTCAGCAAGTAAGGTTGTATCATCTGCATAATGCAGGTTGTGGATGATTCTTCCTCCTTCTGGTTAGGTATCTTATTTCATTATTTTTGGCCTTTGCTTTAGCTTCTCTCTGCTCACCAGCAAGTTCCAGAGTCTCTTAACATCTATTTTGGTCTTTTCTTTCATTTTTGTCTATTTGATGACCTTTCTATTTCTTTGTGTTAAAAAGTATTCCTTGCATAGATATGGATATTATTCCATCACTGCACTTATGAACAATGAAAATGCTTGAAATGCTCCTTTTAACAATGAATGTGACAATGTAACAATTCTTCTTAAAAACTACAAGATTAAAGAGATATATGATTGGGTATTATGGTGATGACAAGAGTTCAGAATCAAGGTTGCATAGTGGAGTATACTCGGGGTGGAGGAATTGTATACCAATGAAGGAATTTTTGTTTTACTTTTTAAAGAAAAGGGTGAACTGGGGAGGGGGAGGGATGGGCAGGGAGAAAAATGCAACAATGAATAAATGGAAATCTAAAATCCCTGCAAATGTTCATTAAAATAAAAAAAAAAAACACCAACACAAACCCCACAAAATTATCTGATTCAACAAGACCAACCAACTCTGGTCCATTTCTGCTGGCTAATGTCTAGCATACCAATATTTATGTGTTTAATTATTTTATAACTTCCAATGTTTCTAGATTCATACTTTGTACACTGTGCGTTATAATTATTAACAGATGTGTACAGCTGTTTCTCCTCATTTTGAAACATGCCCCATTAGCAAATGAAGGTCCTTCACTGGGGGAAAGTTTTACTCTATCCACGCCACTAAAGTAGACTCTGCTTATGGATGCAACTCTTCCCCAGTCATGTTCTGAATGCCTTCCAGCCTGGGGGGTTCTTTGTCGGGCATGACATCTAACAATGTTCTATTACTATTCAGAGGGGTTTTGAGGGTCTATTATTTCAGAAATGGGTGGCCAGTCTTGTTTCTTTGTCTGCCTTAGTCTAGAAATACTGCTGAAACCTGTCTGTCATGAGTGACCCTGCTGGTATCTGAAATACCAGGGGCATAACTTAAAGCATCACAGCAACATGCAAGCCACCACCGTACAGCAAAATGAC
Source organism: Elephantulus edwardii (assembly GCF_000299155.1). Lineage (NCBI taxonomy): Eukaryota > Metazoa > Chordata > Mammalia > Macroscelidea > Macroscelididae > Elephantulus > Elephantulus edwardii. The sequence continues at coordinate 12,972,622 of NW_006399844.1, read as the reverse complement.
TGACTCATCTGCAAGGGGAGATAAAGCACTCTTCTCTTCCAGAGTGGCCACGAGAGCCAGAAGAGCCCAAGAAAGAGCTTTCTGGGTTGTGGTGGTGGTGGTGGTTGTTAGGTGCTGTTGAATACAATTCACAGTGACCCTATGAACAACAGATCTGCATCCTGTCCTATCCTGTGCCATCCTCATCATTGCTGACACATTTTAGCCCATTATTTCAGTCACTGTGTCAATCCATCTCATTGAGTCTTCCTCTCTTTTGTCAACCCTCCACCTTTGCAAGCATGATGTCCCTCTCCAAGGAATAGCCTCTCCTAGCAACATGCCCAAAGTATGTGAGACGATGCTTTGTCATATTTGCCTAATAAAGTATAAACGGTATTAAATGAAGAAGGGACAATGTGAGTGTTATGAGTAGAACCAGGAGGCCCTGTAGGTTTTTGCAAGGGACACTAAGTCTAAGTGTGTAGCAACTTTGAAGCAATACAGTCCCATTTTCTTGGAAACAACGTGGGTTCCTGCTTCCCAGTTGTCCCTAGCATGGCTCAGTGGCATGATGTCTGTGCCCAGCCCAGTGCTGGTAAAGGAGCATTATGACGTCCACACCCCAAAAGCCATCAGGTACACCACCTCCAAGCTAGGTTCTATGTACGCATCTAGTTCTGATCCAGTCTGTGACCTGAAATGCTGTTTTCCCAACAAAGCTAGGTTCAGCTCCCTGCCTAAACCTCACAGTGGGGAGAACTGGAAACACAGCTCTGCAAATCTCACCAGGTTATTAGAGATAAGCCTTGCCAGGCTGTAATGGGACCAGCTGGAGGGTTAGACATTTTAGGTGAGGCCAGAGCCTGAAGAAACTGAGGCAGGAAAGTGAGAAAGTTTACTTGACTTTGGTCTCACCAAGAAGCCCAGTTCCCTCACTGGTAGCCATCCCAAACCAAAAGGTCCAGTTGTCATGGAATTGACCTCAACTCATAATGATCCTTCACATGTGACAAAGCATTAAAGGGGTTTTAATGGCTGTAAGTTACAGGCACATCCTAATTGGTGCAAATGGTTACCCGCTGGATTACTAATCAAAATGTTGATGGATTGAACAGACCCAAGGACATCATGAAAGACCACGGTATCAAGAGAGAATGTGACAACTCTATGCAGTGTATTCCTACTCTGCACACTTCTTGTCGTTGTTGCTGTTGTGTGCCTTCAAGTTAGAACTGACCCACAGCTAACCCTCCAGCAGGTTTTCAAAAGCAGTTAATAGTACAGGAGCAGACTGCAGCTAGTGGATTCAAACCGCATGCCTTTAGGACAACAGAGCAACTTCTTGCCCCTAGGCCACCAGAGCCACACACCTAGGATCCTCATAAGTTGGAATCAATTTGATAAAAACTGGTTTGGGGTTTCTTTTGTGTTTTGCTTTGACCTTTACAGAAGCAAATCACCAAGGCTTTCCTTTTTAGTGCTACCAATTGGATCTGAACCACCAACCAGTCTGTTAGGAGCTAAGAAAGGAACAGAAAATGAGAAGACCCTGAGGCTGACAGGATGGGAGCAAAGGGCAGTAATGGGCTCTCAGAAAACCTCCACTTCCCTGCAAATATCCTGGTCCCTGAGAAGTACAAAGTGCCATGTGCTCCACAGCCCACGCTCCGTCCTCACTTGTTCTGGTGGGCAGGATGAGCTGAGCTCTGTGCCCGCCTGGCTTCCTTCACCTGTGGTGCTATCTGTTCTCCAGACAAGATCTGCATACAAGCCAGAGCGCTCTCCACCTAGCTCCCGCTTCTCACATGACTACATTTCCTTACCCTCTCCCTTCTTCCTTCCCCCTCTCCTGCCCACTCTCTCCTGGCTCCTTCCAGATGGAAACTGCAGCCAGGCTGCCCAGCACATCTGGAACCTGGGTTTGGAACCAAGGACAGCAGAAGTTTGCTGAGCTCTGCCAACGCCTCTCCACATCCTCCACCAAGCTCTTTTAAGAACCAGGCAATGCAGATCCTGGGGGCCTCCTTCCACTCCAGTTCTGGAGGAGACAGGAGACGGAAAGTCTTTCTGGCATTGTGAATGCAGAGAGAACCTATCATAGACTTCACATGGAACCTGCAGACCTCCCCAGATTTCCTGTATCCCATCCTCTACCTCAGAAGCCCAGCACCCCCTTCCACATGCTCCTGCCCACAAGCCAGAGTCCAGCATCATCTCAAGAACAGACCCAGCTCTCCCTGGAGAGGGAGGTCCTGTGCTGCTGGTACCCTGGTTCCATTAAGTGGACAATAAAGACTCTCCCCCTTCACTACCTCACTCATCCTAGTGAGGTTCAGGGAGGCGGGGGGAGGACAGAGTACATCAAGGATACAGGCAATCACCTCATACCAATGCTAAAGGAGGAGGCACCTTATGCCAAGACACAATTAGTCTTCCTAATGGGTCTCTCCTCTCTCTGTGCCTCAGTTTCCACATTAATTACAGGGCATGTCAACAGAACTGCAGCTGCAGCCTCAGAGAGAACATTCGATCCCCTGGCACCAGCAGCAGGCTGTGCCTGCCCCGGCACCCTTCTGCCTGTGAGTTATCCCCAGCTGTGCACAATTCTGCTCAAAATTGAAGAAGAAAATAAATCAAAGCTTTCTGCCCTCCTCTGTGCCCACATCAGCACTGTAAGTGGCAGAAGATGAAGTTCAGAGATGAAGAGCCTGCGTTTCCACTCTCTGGACTCATCTCGTTAACCCTGGATCAACACTACCTAGAAAAACAGATGATTGAGATGTTGCTGAGGCCAGTCCCTCGCCCAGCATACAACACATGCTCACGAAACACACTGGCTCAAGACCTGAATAAATCAGTAGACATCTGTGTACTCATGGGATGTGCCCAGGACCTGGGTAAGCAGAGGTGGTGGTTGTTTTGTTAGAGCTGACCCTTCAGCGAGTTTTCAGAAGCAGTTAATCACACAGGAGGAGACTGCCCATCTTTCTCCTGGAGAGCAGCTGGTGGATTTGAACCAAGTGTCTTCATGTTGGTGGCACAACTCCTTACCCCTAAGCCACCAGAGCTTCCTAAGCAGAGGGTATGATGGAAAAGAAGTCATGGGAAGCTGATAACTTTGGGGTTTGTGCTTTTGATGTGCCTTAGATGCCACACAAGCCTATCTTGGTGTCTTTCCCCAAGCAGCTCCTAAGGCGCCCCAACTTTCCCTCACTAGAGGGAGACAGCAGAAAGAAAGCCAAGGAACTCAAGTCTCCTTATTTGCTGGGTGTTTCATCTTGGGCTAACCTGCAGGAAGGCGACGTATGCAAATTGCATGTTCTTTCTCTTCCCCTGTCTTCTAGTTAATGATTGCCTAAATAAATGCTCCAGTCCCCTGCGATTCTCAGTCAGTCCCCTCCTCCAAGAGCCTAATTATACACGCACAAGCTCATGGGGACTTTGACGTTAAACAGCTCTCTCTCTCATAAACCATATGTCAAATCACACGAACGCCCCTGACCCTTCTTGCCAGCTGGGGCTGATGAATGGGGTGCCAGGGTAAGTGAAGATTCTACCCAGGTTTGGGGCAGAGCCCTTGGGCTGTCCATCCCAGGCCCAGCTGTCCTGGTTGGCGGACTCAGAGGCTGCAGATGCATTCACACACACAGTCTCACACGACCCAACAAAAGGGACACCTGAACACACCAATGATACAACAGCCACCCCAAAAAACACATACACACACTCACTCATGCAAACATGCCCGCTTAGTCCTCTGTGAGGCCCCAAGGGTGAGGACTATTAAACGGCTGCACATGCACTCTCGTTATAAACAGTGTTACCTGTTTCTCATTAGCCTGCCCCACTTGAATGGCTCCCCACTCAGCAAACAGACAACAAAGGCAGCATATGGGTTAGAGGAGAGTGAGCTCTGAGATCTCAGAAGTGTTTTCTCACAATTCAGTTGCTTTTCTATCAAAGAGAGGAATAGTTACATTGGCTGTGCCGGACGCCATGCTAGTGCTGGATGCCATGCTGGTGCGGGACGCCATCCTAGTGCTGTTGCTGGTTCTAAGGGCTGGTGGCAACCTCCAGACCTCAAACTGGAATTGAAGGATGAGGTGATCATAGATCAAACAGCACCTGAACCTGAGGTCTAGGAAAGGTGGGCTCAGTGGCAGAGGTATTCATTCTTACCCAGGAAGGTCATGGGGCCACCCCACCCCACCAAACCCCTGTATGCCTAGTCTCCCCACAGGAGGTCTCCTCAGGTTGCTCAGGGACTTGGCTGGCAGGTGATTCACAACTCCCCTCACCCCCCAGGCATTGATTATATCAGCCACAAGGGGGCCTGGTGAGCCATATGGAAGGTTCATATGGGGCATCCCTGAGCTCCAAGGTTTCTCCTTGCAATGTAGATGGGTGAAGCAGGATCGAGTGAACACAAAGCAGATATTTCTAAAGGGGGCTCTAGTCTCATAGCTCCAGACATTTCCAATACTATTTTAGTTCTTCCAAGGTACTACTCTGGAAGGGTCACCAGGAGCGGGACTCACTTTACCAAGCTTAAAGGATAGGACATGTCTTCTGGAGAAGACAGATCCATTCACGGCCTTGAGAATCATGCTGGGTGTTCCACTCTCACAATCATCCTTTCTAAAACAATCAGGCTGGAGGGTCAAGACCCCCTTTTGGAAAGAGGGTAGCCATATGGTGGGGCAGGGTTTTCACGCTACCAGGAGGGCAGTCTAGACCAGAACATTGGACCCTAACTTCCGCAGATGACGTCTTAGTCTTCCCACAGCTTGGCCAACCTGATCACCTCTGTGAATTCTGTATCCCTTAAATGACAGTCTTTCTGCCTCCACTAGCCAATCAACTGGATTCAAGTCTCCTGATACTGCTGTTGTCAGCATCATCAATGATCCCAGTGTTGCTAAATGTTGTCATTTTCATCGCTCCCTCTTACTCCTCCTTCCTCCAGCATTCCCTCCTCCTGGTTCACACAACAGCCATGCCCTCCTGGTTTTCCTTCTTCTTCAGCTTTCCTCATGGGTTCCTTTCCTTGCAAATGACTGTAAGTGATAGAGCTCTTCGAGTCTCTGCCCGGGTCCTTCTGTCTACTCTCCTCCTCAGCTGCACCATCCACTCCCATGAATTTAATATCACCTTTCCGCTAATTCTTAGCTCTAACCTTGATCTCTCCTTGGAGCTTTAAATTAGCATCTCTAAATGCATTACTTAATTTTTCCACTTAAGCTGTCTCATGAGTATAACAAACTTAGCATGTCCAACAGAGAGATCCTTACAGAGCTCCATTCCAGGCTTTTCCATCCTTTTGTGAAGACTCACCCTCTGTCAATCCCTTCTTCACACATGACCCTACAGGACATCATCCCATGGCCTCCACCCTGTGGGCCCTGGGAGGTGCCCTGAACAGCTATTTATGCAGCTCCAGTTACAGGGAGCCTAATGCACCTTCTCGACACATTCAGATGGAGTGGACCTGCCCACCTCCCCCACCTTCCCTATAAGTTGCTAGGATTCCTACTCTACCTCTGTAGAAAATGAGCCTTCTTGGGAATGAGCCGTATGATGTGTTAACATCCCACATGTATTTTTACTGCTGTTGTCAGCCACTATCATCCAGGCCCAGCCCTGACTTATGGCAACCTCATGCATTGCCAGTCCCATCCCATCTCCATCATTGGCTAGAACCAGACTCTTGTGATCTGTGGGGTTTTTCATTGGATGATTTGCAGAAGCAGATCTTCAGACTTTTCTTCATAAACCCTATTAAATTCCACTAAAAGCTGTTTTGCATCATAGCAACATGTAGTCAGGTGATGGCTAGCCATGAGATATACTGGCAGGAATTGAACCTCTGTCTCCTACAAGGAAGGCAAGAATTCTACTACTGAATCACCAATGTTTCACATTCTTTGGGGTTAAATCAATCCAAGCTTTTTTAGTTTCCAGACACTTGGTTATTCTCGTCTAAAACTTTTATATCTAGACCAAGAGGCTGTCGTGCAAACAGCAAAGGAACACTGCCTAGCTGAAAATCAGGAAAGGTGTGCATCAGGGTTATATTCTTTCTCCATACCTATTTAATCTATATGCTAGGCAAACTGCTTGAGAAGCTGAACTGTACAAAGAAAAATGTGGTATCAGGATTGGAGAAAGACTCATCAATAACCTTCATTATGCGGATGGCACAACCTTGCCTGCTGAAAGTAAGGAAGATTTGAAGCACTTGCTGAAGAAGATTAAACACTGCAGCCTTCAATATGAATTACATCTTAACATCAAGAAAGCAAAAATCCTAACCACTGGACCAATAGGCAATTTCATGATGAATGGAGAAAGGACTGAAATGGTCAATGACTTGATCTTACTTGGATCCACAATCAATACACTTGATACCAGCAGTCAGGAGATCAAGAGATGTATTGTACTGTGAAGTCTAATCAGGGACCTCCCGAATTATTAAGGAGCAATGATGTCAATTTGAGGAGTAAGAGGTGCCTGAGTAAGACCATGGTCTTTTGAATCACTTGTTATGCATTCGAAAAGGGAGCTCAAGTGCCCTAGTGGCAAGAAGCTGCTCTGCAATCTCAGAGGCACACAGTTTGAGGCCACCAGCTGCTCCAGGGGAGAAGGATGGACAATCTCTTCCTGTGTGATTAACTGCCTCTGAAAACCCACCAGAGGGTCAGCTATGGATCGGTTCCGACTCCACAGTACACAACATGCATCTGAAAACTAGACAGTGATGAAGGATGGCAGAAGAACTGATGCTTTTGAACTGTAGTGTTGGAGAAGAGCTAAAGATCCCTTGGTCTGCCAAAAGAACAAACAGGTTTGTCTTGGAGAAGGTGCAGCCAGACTGCTTTTTGGAAGCAAGGATAACAAAACTTCGTCTCACATACTTTGAGCGTTTTGCTAGGAGAGGTTATTCCTTGGAGAGGGACATCATGCTTGGGAAGGTGGAGGGGCAGTGAAAGAGAGGAAGACTCTCAGTCAGGTGGGTTGATATGGTGAATGCGGCTTGAGTGTGTCAGAGATTGTGGAGATGACACTGAATAGGACAGTTGTCATAGGGTAACTATGAGTCATACTCGACTTCATGGCACCAAACAACTACAGGCAGCTTCTGTTAGCTTGCCCAAGACTTACAAAGTACTTCTTTCTGTACAAATGAGAAAAGGTCATGCCTCTGGGTAGACCACACCTCTGGACAGATGCAACCACTAGATTTTTACCTCACTCATCATTTGAGCAGAGCATGGGCTGCGTGCCCTCTACCCTAGTGACCTCAGGAGCCACAGCAGTTGGGGGCAATAAAGGAGCTGCATGATCCCCCTCCCAGAACCCCATGTTGGGGTAGGGACTTCCAGGTTTGATCACACCAGCTCCTGTCCTCAAAGTTCCATCCAACTAATGTGTCTAGGCCAGAGCCAGAGTGTCCCAAGCATTCTGCAGAAGGCTGATGCTCGTCCACCCCTTCCCTGACCCTTCCAACAGTGGGCAGCCAATTCCCAGAGGAGACCAGCTGGGACTTGGTGCAGGGCTTAGCCCCCAACACTGAATGGGCAGAATTAGAGATTATCAGTGAGCTGGAAGGCCTGTCAGAGGGTTTGCCTGTCCGAGGATACTGAATTTAAACATGTATGCCTATTTACTCTCCTTGCCCAGCTGCCCCGTAGCCAGGCAACATTATCTGAACCTGGGGCCTTGAGGGGATGTTTCCATGCCAGGCAGGTCATCTAGGGATGGCTGTTCTGAGTATAATGGAAGGACTTCCTCATCCAAGTCCTCCTATCCTCACTTCCAGGTAACCAATATTCTCTACTAGGTCAGAAGAAACAGCAGGTGGTCCTCATCTTTGGAACAGACATGGTGGAATCATTAAAATAAGATCACCAGCTCAGGTGTCATTATTGACTTGGGGGGGCATCTGTGTTGCTTCTAGCTGGCAAAACTGAAAGTCAACAGTGTGAAATTGAAACAAGAAAGATTCCAGTTAGGTGGAAAGATTACAATCTACCTGGACAAGGCAGCCAAATGTACCTTCTCTTATAAAAGATTTGCTAATTGCTGCGAAGTTGGCTCCGACTTGAAAGGCCTTATGTACTATTAGCAAAACATTCCCCAGTCCTATGCCATCTTTATGACTGGACAAATGCCCTAGTGGAACTGGCAAAAGCCTACTTAGGCCCTTGGTTGCCTTTCCACCTGGATAAAGAATCAATACTTTGCAAACCAAAGGCAACAAAATCAAGGTCACTTCTTGGAGCTGAACTGGCCACCTGAGTGCTGCATGGCTATCTTTCCTCCTTGAAGAAGCTTATGGACATGTAACTCATCAACCTTTCAAGGCGCCCATGCCATGAAGTCAGGGTAGTAACACCCACCAGGTAAGCAGTCACCATGTCATGAGCTCACAAAGCAATGAAATCCAGCAGGCAGAGAAAGCTGTCATAGAACCCAAGGAGCCCAATAGAAGGGAGACCTACTGTGTGCCACACCCTCTAGTGTTACTTTAGGAAGCAGGATGAGGAGTCCATGTCTGGACAAAGCTCAGCCTCTTCCCAATGAACCATGAACCAGTCTGATCTTATGAAAGACAGTGTAACCTCCCTCTTTGAGCAGCCCCCTGGGAGAAAGCTCCAGAAGGAACAACTGCAAAGGACCTAAATGCTTGAATGCCATGTTGACCAAACAAAGCATACCTGAGAACAAATTTGACCTGTTTGTGACCCTTGATAAATAAAGTGCTCCATCTCTCTCCTCATCCCCTCTTCCTTCCTCTGCCTGCCTCTCCTTTCCTTCTTCTACTTCCTTTCCCTTCCTTCTTGCCTGTCCTCCTCTCCCCATCTCCTATATCTTTTTTCCCAAATTCTTCCTCTACAACAGATGACACCACCCAGCCATGGACCTCTGGCTTCTGGCTTCCCATCTAAAGCCAGTGAGCCATCCTGTGAAAATCTGAAGTTCCCAGTCAGGCAGCCAAGTCAAAGCAACTCAGTCAGTGTCGTTTGCTGACAAAACTGATACCCTCCCACCAGAGGCTCAGATATAGAGTAGACGGCCTTGACTTCCACGTGGACCTGGGATCAAGCTCAGGACACTCCCTCCATGGGGCTGGAGTATCAACAATTCACACTTCAGCTAACTCGGCCTTCTTTCTAGGTCACAGGAAGGCCCCTTAATAGGAGTTGATGCGCATCCTCAGAGAACAGTAATTCTCTCCTTGTCTCCCCTAATGTCAACCAACCAAACTCAATGTTGTCAAATAGATTCCAATATATGGAGACCCTGCCTCAGGTTTTCAAAGCTGTAAATTTTCATGAGAGCAGGCTGCATCATCTTTCTACCAAAAAGGGTATAGTGGATTATAACAGTCAATCTTTTGGTGAACAGCACAGAGAAACCACTTGATTCTCATATTCCAAGGCAGCAGCAGTCCATAAAGCCTGTCTATAAATTAAATAATGACAAGCCCATTGCTGTCTGATTCTGACTCATAGCGACCCCACCGAACAGAGAAGAGGGTAAGCAAGACTGCAAATCTTTACCAAAGCAGGCTGGCACATCCTTCTCCTGAAGAGCTACTGGTTGATTTGAACCAGTGACTTAATTTAGCAGTCAATTATTTCAACCACTATGCCACCGGGTTCCTTTATTCAGTTACATAATATTTTAAAAGAATAATGCCTCAACTCTCGAAAGTTTGATTTCCTTAAAAGAAATTCTTTTCCTTCATCTTTAGAAGGCTCTTAAAGGAATTAATCTCTATGGAAAGAAAATGGAGCTCTGGTGGCCTAGTGGCAAGACGCTGTATGGCAATCCCAAAAGCATGTGGTTCAAGGCCACTAGCCACTCTGCAGGAGAAGGATGGCCAATCTCCTCCCATGAAATTAACTGCCTCTGAAAACCTGACGAGGGTTGGGTTCCAACTCTATGATGCCCAACAACAACAACATGGAGATAAAAGGGAGCTCTGGTGGCCAAGTGAATAAGAAGCTATGCTGCCAATCCAACGGGAGACAGAATTCACCCGCTGCTCTGAGAAAAAAAAGATGGATAATCTCCTTTAGGCAACTTACAGCCTCTCAAAACCTGCTGGAGGGTCAGCTACAAGTCAGTTTCAACTCAGCAGAACATAACAACAACATGGAGAAGAAGGGAGATCTGGTGGTGCGGTCTGTAAAGGTGGTGCCTCTCTAACGGTTCAAATCTACCAGCCGTTTTGTAGGATAAAGTTGGGCTGTGAAATTTACAGCCTCAAAAAAACCTGCTGGAGGGTAAGCTACGCATCATTTCTGACTTGACAGCAATAAAAGAGATGGAGAAGGAAGCTCAGCAATTCTTTCTGAAACACTTGTGTTCTGTTCTTTTTCCTATTATTTAAATACAAGTAAATTAAATTTAACTAAACGTACAAGCTGTGTGATGATGCCAAGATGTCTGGACACTTAGCAAGTGATAAGAACAGAATTTCTAGATGCTAGAAATTGTGATTTGTTTGCTTTTAAATTTTCTTCATGCTTTACAATTGTTTAGATTTTCTCCAATAACCACATATCATTTTATTTAAAAATAGTGCAATGTTTTGCTGTTTTTTTGGCAAAAAGAAAAAGTTTTGTTTTGAGGGTTTCTTAAGGAAATAACTTTCTATAAGTTCTGGAAAAAAATAGAAACAACCCACAAAACAACTAGGTCTTGGCACCGCTAACCAAAAAGTACTAGGCCCTTTTGTTCAGTGCCACCTTGTCAAGGCTGGCTCAGTCAGTGAGAAATTACATTATGAGTGCTTATTAGGCACTAGCCACAGGGTATTTATGCAGAACCTTCAGGAAGGGATATGTGCTGCCCCACCCCCTCAAGACACAGAGTTGAAACTGCACTGGGCCAGTTCCTCCCAGCTCTGTTCCTGCACCCTCCCTCCAAAATACACACACACACACAAACTTGCCGTCACACCTGAATTACTCCCAACTGCACCAAAGTCAAGCAGGTGCAGCTTCCAGGTGCTCCAGGGAGAGGGCAGCACACACCTTTGTGGGTTGAACTGGGGACCCTATAAAAGACAGACACATCCCAAAACTGGTAAATGTGACCTTGTTTTTTAAAACAGGTCTTTGCAAACATAATTAAGCTAAGGAGCTGGAGATGACATCACTGGATTTATCCACGTGCAGCAAACGACTGCCTTCAAGTCAATTCCAACTCATGGCAACCCCATGCACTGCAGAGTGAACTGTACTCTACAGGGTTTTTAAGAGCTGACTTTCCAGGAGTAAACTGCCAGGCCTTTCTTCCAAGGCACCTCTGTGTGGGTTCAAACAGTCAACCTTTCAAATAGTCAGCAATCACTTAACCCTGTAAGAGACACAAAGAGAGAAAAAGAAAAGAAGGCCATGGAAAGAAAAGAAGACCATGGAAGACAGGGCAGGGATTGGAGCGATGGAGCTGTAACCCAAGGAACACTTAGAGCTACCAGAGACTGGAAGAGGCAAAGAAAAATTCTCCGCTACAGCTTCAGAGAGCTAACACCTTGCTTTTGGACCTCTTGCCTCAAGGACTCTGATAGAACAAATTTTTATTGATTCAAATTCCCAAGTTTGTGGTAATGTGTTACAATACTCCTGGAAAATTAATACATACCTCCAAGGCCTGAAACTCTCTTCACACTCAGCCAGGAATAGGAAGCCTGCCAAAAGATCCCAGAGCAAAGGGATAATGGGAGGAAGACACACAGAATGTGACTCTGGGGGCTCAGAACCACACCAGTAAGGATCCTTCAGAAACCAGCACAAAGCCCACTAGTATGGGGCCCCAGACACACTGGGCTTGTGTGTCAGGTAAATGGCAAGCATGTGTGGAAGTATAAGGGGTCCACACACAGAAACTTCCAGAACCTACTTCATTGAGAAAGTGTCTACGGCAGCTGGGAGGGAAGAGCAGGGTTATAAATGAAATCGCCTGCTCAGTCAACAAGGCTTGTTAACTATTATAACTTATATTGATGTGGTATCTGTAGGGGTGCGGCTCCTTTGAAGCCCTGGGCCACCCGCTTTCACCTTTAACCCTTTCATGACTAAAACTCTAAATTTTTTATTGATACCATCTGTTTTCAGTAATGAAACGCATACTGAAATCAAAGCAGGAGGCAGGAAATTTAGGGACCATTTGAGAAAATGGGATTTTGATACAATATCAATTGATATATTTCAGCTAACAGATGCTGCCCTGGACGTGCTCACCAAGTTGTGTCAAGAAATCTGGAGAACAACCACTTGGCCAACTGACTGGAAGAGGTCTATATTTGTTGCCATTCCAAAGAAAGGTGACCCAACAGAGTGTGGAAACTATAGAACAATATCATCGATTTCACATGCAAGCAAGATTCTGCTGAAGATTACCCAAAAACGACTGGAACAGCACATCAGCAGAGAACTGCCAAAAGTCCAGGCTGGGTTTAGAAGGGGTCGTGGTACTAGGGATATTGTAGCTAATGTTAGATGGATATTGGCTGAAAGCAGGGAGTACCAGAAGAATGTCTATCTGTGCTTCATTGATTATGCAAAGGCATTTGACTGTGTGGATCATAACAAACTGTGGCTGACTCTGAGAAAAATGGGAATCCCAGAACACTTGATCATCCTAATGTGAAACTTATACTTGAACCAACAGGCAGTCGTCAGAACAGAGCAAGGAAACACTGCATTGTTCAAAATTGGGAAGGGCGTACGCCAGGGATGTGTCCTGTCTCCATACCTTTTCAACCTATATGCAGAACAGATCATCCGGGAGGCTGGACTCTATGAGGAGAAATGTGGGGTCAAGATTGGTGGACGATTTATCAACAATCTGCGTTATGCAGATGACACAACCCTGCTTGCTGAAACTGAAGAGGACCTAAAGCACCTGCTGCAGAGGGTCAAGGACTGCAGCCTCCAATATGGATCGAGGCTCAATGTCAAGAAGACAAAGATTCTCACCACTGGACCAATTGGCAGCATCAGGATGGATGGTGAAGAGATTGAGATTGTACGCAGCTTTAGTTTGCTTGGCTCCACAGTCAACAGTCTTAAAAGACGTATTGCCATGGGAAAGTCTGCTGTTAGGGACCTCTCCAAAGTACTCAAGAGCAACGGTGTGTCTCTGGAGACAAAGGTGTGTCTGGTACAGGTCATGGTCTTTGCAATCACTCGTTATGCATCAGAGAGCTGGACAATGACCAACGAGGCTAGAAGGAGAATTGATGCTTTTGAGCTTTGGTGTTGGAGAAGAGTGCTGAAGGTACCATGGACTGCTAAGAGAACGAACAGATTCATCCTGGAGAGGGTTAAACTGGGCTGCTTCTTGGAGGCAAGGATTCTGGGGCTTCGTCTGACATACTTTGGTCATGCTGTAAGGAGAGACCGGTCCTTGGAGAGGGACATCATGCTTGAGAGGGTGGAGGGCAGGCGCAGGAGGGGAAGGCCTTCTGTGAGGTGGATTGATTCAGTGACTGGGGTAATCAGGATGAGTGTGTCGGAGGCAATGAGATTGGCACAGGACAGAGCAGAGTTTAGAGCTGTTGTACATAGGGTCACTATGAGTTGCAAGTGACTTGACGGCACATAACAACAACAACATGAATGTATGTGCTCTGTGGACTCTGGCTGTAGGATTGGTGGGGTAATGCCTGTTTCTCTGAGTCACACAGTTATACACGCCCTTACCAGACAGCACACTCCTCCATAGCAGTTTTGAGAGGCCAAAAACGTTGGTGGTCCGTGTATGTCCCACAGATCATAAGGTGATCAATCCTCACAGAGGTGGGGGATGTTCTACAAATGAACGAAGTGAAGCTCACAGAAGATAACCAAACTGCAGGTTGTCACATAGCCAGTTATCAAAATACGCAGGGAGGAGCTGATCAGTCATTGTCACTAATAATTACACTAATCAATGGCAATTAAAGTTGTAACACAAAACGTCTACAGATGATAGTATGAGAAACCAATATGATTTGTAAGCTATCACTTGAATAAAATAAAAAAAATACAGGACTAGAACCCAGGGTCATCCAGCTGAATCCAGCTCAAAAGGCAGAACCAAAATAAGCAGAAATATCACCAAACAAGGTGTTAAGTTCTGGTGATGGATGGCTGCTCAGCCCTTCAAAGGCATGAGCTGGGGCTGGAGCAGTGTCCCCAGAAACACCCTGGATGCCAAGAGGTCCATCTGGGTCTCCTAATGACCAAGTGGGCCTGAGCTGAGCCTCCACTGACAAGCACAAGGAACGGGGGCAGCACCAGAAAAGAGGAAGACCTGGCAGGAGCTCCTCCAGTCAGAGTGAAGGCTGTGAGTGGCACAAACCGTTAGAGCCCTTCCCTTGGCTATTAGTCAAAAGGTTAGAGGTTAGAGTACATGTAGAAAGGCTTAGTGATCCACTTTGGAAAAAACTGTTGTTGTTGTTGTTGTTGTTATGTGCCATCAAGTCACTTGCAACTCATAGGGACCCTAAGCACAACAGCCCTAAACCCTACTCTACCCTATGCGAATTCCACTGTTTCCAACACACCCAACCCCATTACCCCAATCACTGAGTCAACCCAGCTCATCCAGGAAAAAATTAGCCACAGAAAACTCTACAGGGCACAATTCAACTCTGACACATGCGGTCGACATAAGCCAGAGTCAACTCAATGACAGTTGATTTGGATTTTTTTGCCCCCCCTTTCCAGTCAGTTTAGGCCCTCTAGACAAAGTTACTCAAGCTGACAAGGTGTCTTTAGGTTTGGCCTCCTGTGGCTTTTAAGCACTGCCTACTGCCTTCTAATGTTCTCCACAGGTCCCTGTCCATCCTACAAACTCATTTAATATGAGTCAAAGGCACAAGGAATAAGGAAGAAAATTCCTGACATGGACAAAGACCATAACATACATTCCAAGGCCAACACAGGAACTCCACACTCTGAACTACCCCTTCTCCCCTAACCCATCTCTAAAGACCTTTTTCGGGATGCTGGTCTTCCGGGGTCTTCCAGTAGCCATGGGGACCACCTGGCCTGTGTCTCAGCTGCCTCTTGGTTGCCTAACTTGGAGCAATCCTGAAGACATGCTCCTCTTCCCTGGAGACCACCTCCTCCAGGCCTGCCTTAGTTTGCCAAGCTCCATCCTTGTTTTCTATCTTTTTCCAATACACTCATCGTCTTCCACATGTATCAGGCAGGATTTCCAGCCTGCTATTCTCAGCTCAAGTGGAGCCACTCATGCAAAATGCAATTTCAATTCTAATTCAATTGACATGGAGAGGTCCCTCAGTCATGGGCACTAGGCAGTACAGGAAATCAAGAGTCTTGAGGAAAAACTGTATTAACAGGAAAAAAAATTATATACTACTTCTAGGCTTTCCCTCTAAGCTTTGCTATTTTCTGTTCATTCAGAAACAAAGTATTGTGCCAGCTTGTTTTGTTTGGGGTTTGCTGGGTTAGGGTTTTTTTAGAAATAATGACTAAGTAGCTATGAGTTTCAGGCAACTCAATGGCACATAACAACAACAACAATAACAACATAATTCCTGGGAGTTCTGGTGGTCTACTCCACGGGGAATTGCACTACTAACCTAACAGCGGTGCCTCCATGTAGGTTCAAATCCGCCAGCAGCTCCTCAGGAGGAAGCTGGGTAATCTCCTCTTGTTCAATTTACAGGCTTGGAAAACCCTTGCGAGGGTCAGCTATGAGTCAGTTCTAACTCCACAGCAATGACCTTGACTTTTTTTTTAACATTTAAGCAGCAAATGCTATGAACCTCTCTGTTCTAAGTGATAAAATCACTGCCATTGAGAAGGAACCAACTCATAAGTGAGCCTCCACTGGGTTTGCTAGGCTGTAAATCGTAAGGAATGAGACCGTCCATCTCTGTCCTGTGGAGAACTGTCGTAGCCCGGCACATAGGGAGATGCACTGCTAACCTAAAGACCAGACCCCTCTGGTGATTCTAAACCCCACACGTACACAATGTCAATTTCATTACAATATATGAGAAGATCAGGGGCTGAAGGTTACATGGGAACAGCCAAGGGATTCTTATAGGATAATGGCTCCCACTGCCCTAGAGGGAAGTCATGCCTGTATGCTTTTGAAGGAAAAGAACTTATTATGAATGTATAATATATCTTATTATGCTATATCTAATTTAATAAGTATAATGATTAATTTTGCCAATACTATAGTTAATAATGTTGAGGATTTTCATAGCCAATTTTTGAACACTCACTAGTGTTTCAGTTAGGGAGCTCTGCTGGTCTAGTAGTAAGAAGGTGCGCTGTAATTCAAAAGGCACGTGGTTCAAATCCACCAGGTGCTCCGTGGGAGAAGGATGGGCAATCTCCTCCCGTGTGAAAACCCACTGGAGAGGCTGCTATGAGTTGGTTCCAACTCAACAGCCCACAACAACAACAACAGTGTTCCAACTGCTTCAGATGCACATGAAAGCTGGACAACGAATAAGGGCAATCAAAGAAGAATGATGCCTTTGAACTGTGGAGTTGGAACAGGGAATTGAATAGATCAAGGCCTGCCAAAAGAATAAATAAATAAATCTGTCTTGGAAGGCGTACAGTCAGGATGCTCCTCGGAGACAAGGATGGTGAGATTTTTGTCTCACACATATTGGGCATGTTATCAGGAGGGACTAGTGGTTGGAAAAGTAAAGGGTCATCAAAGGAGAGGAAGACCTTCAATGAGATGGACTAACACAGTGGCTGCAGCAATGGCTTTAAGCACATAGAGATTGTGAGGACGGTGCAGGATGGGGCAAGATTTCCATCTGTTGTACACAGGGTCACTATGAGTTGGAGTTAACTTGACAACAGTAACAAAAACAACAAACTGCTCCTTGGGTGTGCAATTAACTGCTTCATAGATTACCTCACTACTTGTTCATTCACTCCTCCAGGAAGCCATTAGCCCTATACTGGAAGAAATGGAAAGTCAGGGAGATTAAGCAACTTGCATAAATGAATTATGCACAGCAGTCTGGAGTAGTCGGTAGGACAGCACAGGCTTCAGAACCACACGACACTCCTGAGTCGAGGTCCTAGCTCTGCCATTGATCAGCTGGGGGGGCCCTGAGAAAATCATTTCTTCTGACAACTTCAACCAGAGATGTCAGAGTGATTCATCTCAAATGTCAACTCCAAATGATTGATGGTGGCTGCCCACAGTGATTTGTTGGAAAAGATTCCGAGATCGTGTCTCAGCTCAGCCACAATCAATTACCAGTGGCACCCATGGGGGTGAGGGGGGTGGGAAGATGACATAAATGTCAAACATTTGGAATCCCTGATCCAGAGAAGCCCTATAACATGTAAAGACAACTACACAAATATGTGGAGCACATACACGGTCACTGAATTCTGTGTGTCAAAATACAAATTTAACATGCACACAATCCTATAACCTTAAAAACATTCACCATAATTACTATCATTGCAGAAGTCCAGAATGAAGGTTGCACAGTGGAGTGGACTTAGGGGGAGGGATTGCATAACAATAAAAGAGTTTCTTTTACTTTTTAAGGAGAAGAGTGAATTGGGAGGGAAGGAGTGGGCAAGGAGAAAAGTGCAACAATGAATGACTGGAAACCCTAAGTCTCTGTAAACTTCCATTAAAATTAATAAATTTAAAAAAAAAATCACCATATTGTACAATTACCACAACTATCTCTTTCCAAAAGAGAAATTGATTTTTGTCTGAAACAACAAAGCAACTCAATAAGGATGACAGCATTCTTTCAACAAAAAGCGCTGGAACAACTAGATATCCACATGAGAGTAAAGCCTAGGGCTCTGCATCCTGCTCTACACAAAGATTACATTGAGATGGAGGCTAGTCCTACAGCAAAAACTACAAAACTTATAGAAGAAAACACGGGAGAATATCTTAGTGACTTCCTAAGACACAGGAAGCTATAAACACAACAGAAAAATCCCATAAATTAAACTGTAGAAAAATCAAAATTGTTAGCACAGAAACTTCTATGCAGAATATGCACACAAAAAAAGAAAAAGGGGGAGGGAGCCTATAAGGAGGTAAACAATCCAGTTCTTAAAAGGGAAGAAGGGCAAAAGGAAGTGACAAGAAGGGTCAATAAGCCTATGTTCAATATTATCAGTCAGAAAACACAAATTTAAACGACAGTGAGATACCACCACACATCCACAAGAAGGTTAAAACTAAAAAAGCTGGAAATGGCAAACGGTGACCAAAAGGACAAGCAGTCACACCTCTGCAAACACTGCAGGTGGGGATGTACAGTGGTAAAAGCATTTGGCAAAGACTCTGGCAGTTTCAAGTAGAATTAAACATGCCTTGACCTTTTGATTTAACCAATCCACTCTTAGGTATTTACCTAAGAAAAATGAAAATGTATGTCTAAAAACAGATACAAACAAAGCACACACCAGAATATTCATAGCATTTGGATATCCACCACACCCAAAGACTGGAAACAATCCAAACATCCCTGAAGAGGAAAGTAGATAAACAAACAGTGGTATGTTCATACAAGGGAATATTATATTCAGGAGGGAAAAAAGGATAAAAGATACACAGCAACCTGGGTGAATTTCATGGACCAAGCTGAGCACAAAAGACTCCATCTCTAGGATTTCATTTAAATTAAACTCTAAGATAAGTATATCTTCAGTAAGAGAAAATATGATCACTGGTTGCCTTTGTAATGAGTGACTGGGATTGGATAGGAAAGAACACAAAGGAACTTTCTAGGGTGGTAGAAATGTCCTGTGCAGATAATCCTCTGCTAAATCCACAGCTAAATCTGTGTTTTAACTTAACTGCCCATTATTCTGCCAACAGTTATGATGCAATCATTCTGTTGATGAAAACTAAGATCATATAATCACTTCAATGCTGAGCTCTTCTAGGAGCAGCTGATCAGTGCCAAGGGCACTTTCTTGGAGGTGTAGCCTGCATCAAACATATATGGCCATCTGACAAAGTTTCCTCGCCTTTTGCTTAATCAGGATCCAACCACTGCTCTTCACTATCTGACCTCCAGTTCTCTGGATTTGGATCAGCCGCTTACCATATTTCCTACCAATCTTGGATTTTTCAGCCTCAGAAACTAGCAGCCCGCAATCTGGCCTGCTGATTTTGGGTTTGTCAGCTCATGTGGCTTTTTCAGTCAGGAGAAGCCTCTTGCCTGCCATCTGACCTACAATCTTGGGACTTGCCATCCTTTACAAATGCATGAGCCACTATCTAAATAATAAATAATTATCTACCTCTTTTTGTATATACAAGAAAACAGAGATACAGGTAAGAATCACTCACCCACTGCCATCATGTCAGAATTGACTCACAGCTAACCTTTAAGCAGGTTTCGATGAGAGAAGATGACTCATCTTTCTCCCTTGGAACCTCGTGTAGATTTGAATTACCAGAGAGGTGCAACCTCTGGGTTAGCAATGTAACACTGTGCCACCAGAGCTCCCAAATGTTGTAGTTGTTGTTGTTCTTATTGTTAGGTGCCACTGAGTACACTAAGACAAAGTAACTCGATGAATAATGGATCTTAACTTTGTTCCATCCTATGCCATCGTCATCACCTCTGATATACTTGATCCCATTAACACAGTCACTCTGTCAATCCATCATCCTTGAGTGTCTTCTCTTTCACTGACCCTCCACCTTTCCAAGCATACTGTCTTTCTCCAAGGAATGGTGCATCCTAACAAGATGCTCAAAGTATATGAGACTAGTTTCATCATCTTTACCTCTAAGGAGCAGCCTGGTTGCACTTTCTCTAAGACATATTTGTTCTTTTAGCAGTCCATGGGATATTCAGAACTCTTCTCCAACACCACAACTCAAAAGTTTCAACTCTTCTTCTGTCATTCTTATTCAGTGTTCAACTTTCAAATGCATAGCAAGTAACTGAAAAACACCATGACTTGAATCAGGTGCACCTTACTCTTTA
Organism: Elephantulus edwardii; assembly: GCF_000299155.1. Lineage (NCBI taxonomy): Eukaryota > Metazoa > Chordata > Mammalia > Macroscelidea > Macroscelididae > Elephantulus > Elephantulus edwardii. Next base: position 12,952,653 of record NW_006399844.1, on the reverse strand, counting down.
AACTGACACTGTTGCTCCTGAGAACCCTGGAGAGATCTTTGACAACAGATTTTCCCAATGCAACACATATTTTGATTTCTTGACTACTGGCACCAAGAGTGTTGATTGTGGATCCAAGCATGATTAAATCATTGACAACTTTAACCTTTTATCAATCATGATCCTGCTCATTGGCCCAATGGAGAGGATTTTTGTTTTCTTGATATTGAGATGTAATCATTATTGAAGGCTGTAGTCTTTGATTTTATGCAGCAAGAGTTTCAAGTCCTCCTCACTTTCAGCAAGCAAGGTTGTGTCATCTGCATAACGCAAAATGTTGTTGATGAGTCTTCCTCTGATCCTTACACCACATTCTTCTTCATAATATATATGAATGGTTATAGATGGGTACACATATGTACACATACACATAGAGAACTCAGACTAACACACTCCTGCTTTTCAAGTTTGCTTTATACATGTAGTGTTAGCTTATGAGTTGGCTATTCTAACCATTACATTAGCCCCTTTTGGTCTCCCACCACCTTAACTGCAGGTACATGGTCTCACAAATCATCACCAGCTGTGGAACTAGAATAAGAAAGAGTGCTTCCTACACTGAGCAGCAAGACTTGAGGGAGAACGGAGTGAGACCCTGGTGAGTGCAGGACCTTAGTGATGGTAGTTAAGAGACTGAGGCATTGCTGTGGAGAAACTGTGGCAAGATGTAACCAGAGGAGTCCTGATATAAAGGCTAGTTAAAGGTTTTGCTGGTCTTGCTGGATGATGGAAGGAAAAGCTAACTGTTGAACTGAAACCAGAGAAATTGTGCCTTGGGACTACTGCGCTAAAACCTGTACTTGTGCTGGATGATATTGTTTCCACCACTCTCCAACTTACATCCCTAATAAACCCCACTCTCGATACCACAGTTGTGAGTAAAGTCTGTGAGTCAACAGTAAATATCAAACCCGAATGACTGATAGAAAGAGGTGCAGGAGCATAGGGGGGTGCCATGTCTGATCAAGCAGATGTCTATTTGCTGCTATGGATATTACTGATGGGGACAGTTCCCCTTCATGAAGCAGGTAGACGTCAGACTACTACCACCCTCACAAGTGAATCAGCTCTTTTTTGCAACACCACTTTGCTATTACCAAAAAATCCTACATTATTGTATGCAAATCAATGTAATTTTTTTTAAAAAGCCTACATTACCCATCTGACTGCCCTGGGGACCAGGGGTGAACAGGAGGGGGCATCTTTCAAAGTTGACACAGGACAGAGTAGGTTTCAGGGCTATTGTACATAGGGTCACTATGAGTCACAGGTGACTCAACAACACATAACAATAAGAACATTAGTACATGTTTTCACTAACAACAATAACAAAAAAATAAAAACCTTGAATTTTATTTGTTTTATAAAAACAGGGCGAGAAGGGAGCTCCGGTAGCATAGTGGCAAGAAGCTGCACTGCAATCCCAAAGGCCCACAGTTCAAATCAACCAGATGCTCCACCGGAGAAGGGGGGGCAATCTCCTTTTTGTCAGTCAGATCTGACTCAACAATACACAGCAAGAAAAAGGGGGGAGGGGCAAAAAGTAAAACTAGTATTCAATGTTTGTTTTGCAGTTGTTAAAAAGGCAGCTCACACCCCAAACAGCAAGAGTAGCATCCCTTAGCTCCTTCCCCAGGACTATACTCAGAATCTCAGTATCAAGCCACTATGCCTATCAACTGTGTCTCTGAACATTACATGTTAGTGTTATTTTAGGCTTTGTGTGTTATTTGGTAAGATTTAGCAAGCTATTTTTGGGGATGGAAACTCTCAAAAAATCCCTTATGTAAATTAAATGTAATAGCTTCTGCGCTTTATATCATTTTACTTATGAAAAGTTTCATAGGAATTCTCTACTTTTAGACAGTGAGGGAAACCTTTATCTTGATAAGGGTACTAGTCACACAAAAGTATCCATGAGTAAAAGTATATAGTTTTGATTTACGTATGTAGGTATGTAGCATTTTCTTAAATCCCATTATATCCTAAATAAACTGCAAGTAATGCAAGCTGGTTGGCCTCCAAACAAAACCAGGGAGAATCTATCTGTGCAGGTGTGTGCATAAGAGATGGGGCATGAAGGTCACATCTGTGTTTCTGGAGCCTTCAAGGAGCATCCACATCCTCAGTATCCAAGTATATTCTTAAATATTCTGACTTAAATCTGACATACACTGCCTTGGGCTTCACTGTTCACAATTGTGTATGAACTAAAAGGCTGCTTATAAGAGAGGCTTCTGAGGGGATGGCACCTGTCATAGCCACATTGGCAGGACAGATGACACAAATGAGGTCTGTGTAGAGACAAGAGGTGACTCATTCGGGCACAGAGAGGTTCACCAAGAGAACCAGCTGAACCCTGTCCAGTGGATAAAAAGAAAAAATCAGTTGCTGTTCAGTCAGATTAACTCATGATGACGCCAGGTGGATCAGAGTAGAAATGTTTTCAACAGTTGGTCTTTCCCAAGTAGACGGCCATATCATTCTTCTGAGGCTTCTCTCGGTGGACTTGAACTTCCAATTTTTAAGCCAGAAGCCAAACAAATTGCTGGTTTGTACTATCCAGAGACTTCAGTGATATAACAGGAGAGACAAATATTTATCCTAATTCTCATGTCCTTTGCGAAAAGAGAGGAAATCAAAATCCATTGTTGATGTCCTTGAGTCCTTCCCCTGCACCAGGCCAGGATAGCGCCCAACATCTACCCACAGATGCTTCCTCAGCTCGTCCACAGAGAAGTGATAAGTGTGAAGGGATGATGTCCCCTCACTCAACCCTGACAGAAGTAGACAGTCTCCCTCCCCAGGCTCAGCACAGAGGAGAGGAGGTGGTAACCATCAGGAAATTAAAGTGATGCAATCAAGCCCAGGGCAATACTAGGAGCTGGAAAGGAAACCATCCCCAGGAGAGAGGCTGATGGATAATTCAGAAGCCTGCAAGAAACAGTACAACTCTGAGCACAGGGAATGCCCAAAAGTGTGAAGATGTGAAGGTCCACCACTGGCCACGTTCTTCCAGAGCATGGGAAGTTGACCTCTACGGGTCTTCAGGGCAGTGTGGGAACCTAAGTACCCAAGAAACAATGTAGGAACAAGACTGGCTCAAGTGGACAACGGGAATCTCAGATTCCATTATCCTCATCTGTTAAGAGGTCTCAGACTTGCACAAAGAGGAAAGGAGAAGGCTGAGGAAGGGTCACCTCCCAGCAAGTCAGCTCAGCTGAGAGTGGTGGAGTTCAGAGATGAATCTATTCAGATCAAGGTCAGATTTAGTCCAAGCATACTCCACTACAGCAAAATGATCTATGCACCTACTGTGAGCTGGAAGGGTATCAGAGGGATCATCTCCAGCACTTTCATTCAAGTTCAAAGAGCTTGCAATCTAAGGTACCTGCAGGTTAGCCCAAACCCTCTGCTTGCTTAACAGGGCCCTTCTGACCCCTCACCTCCCCATGAAGCCTTCCCCCATCCCTTCTACTGTGAGGAGAAGCCACAGTATACACTGAGCCTTGTCACATGCGTAGCCATATGGTGTCTTCTGCTTAGTCAAGTTCCCTGTGCCCTGAACATTCTTTGAGGGTCAAGGATTGTGGCCTCAATATGACCCTGGAACAATGCTGGGCACAGAGAAGCCCCTCCCTAAAAGTAAGTTGACCCATTTGGGCAGGAAAGCCAGATGATGAGAAAGGAAGCCCTGGAAACCCACAGCCTTCTGAGGGAGCAACTCCAGGCCCGCCTCCCAGCCCACCCTGCGCGATCTACCGACTGTGTTCCTGCTGGGAGCTGGGCTCTCGCTCAGCCCATCTGCTCAGCATCTCTCTGGGCTGCTTTTCCTCAGCTCCATATTAGGGTGGGGAGGAGGGGAATCCCTTGAAAAACACGGCCATAGAGGTGAGGGTGGGTGAACAAAAGACTAGTTGCTATACGTATGAGGGGCAAGGGGGTCTCTCACTGGGGCCAACTGCTATCCCAGCAGTCCCCAGGAGCAGCAAAAGGAGGGGCTACCCCAGGTGTGTGGGGTGGAATGAAGACAGTGTTTTACCAACAATAATTTGGGTCTTAGAAATGAGCTCATTCCATAGGAGGAACACAACTATCTTGCAGTAGGACCCTGACCTTAAGTCAAACTAACAGAGGAAATGTCCATCCCAGACATTCTGTGACATCCAAGCTAATGAGAAAAAGGCACCATCCCAGTGGCTACACTGCCAAGGGAGTCAGACAAGGCCCACTTCAACTCCCCAGATACTCAGAAAGTAGACAACAAATTTGTAAGGAGGCCTGTAGAGACCCCTAGAGGACCTGCAAAGAGGGTCCATCCTCCATACCAGGGCATCTCGGCATGGAGGAATAACTCAAAAGGTTGAAGGTGTTAACAAAGCAGAGACAGGTGGGAGCCCAGACCTGCTGGGTTAACAAGAGCCCCAGGTGAGATGATGGAGAAGATGGGGTCTTTGGTCTACAGCTTAAAGAACACATGACTACGGTGTTAATTTGGAAAATTGTCACCCAGAGACAGAGAGCCCGCAGGGATATGATAGTAAAGCCAAATCTATTGAGGTGAATGACCAAGGCCAGCACAAGTTCAGAGACCCTGCCTCCACCAACCTGCATCTCCCATGCAGCCATCACAGTAAACATCAATCAAGTGTCACCCTGAGTGAGGGCACAGTCACTGCACTCAAGGAACTCAACTGAGGGGAAGGGTTGGATCCTCAACACGGCAGTATGATTTGGTAAGTGCACTCACCACAAGAATGCTCCCTCTGGGCTGGAGCAGACTGTGTAAGGAGGGAACTGTGGTCAGCTTTGCACAAAGAGAAAAATGTCCTAGCCACAAACTCCTAACTACAGCCACAGCTAAACCTTAGCCACTGAATAAACCTCAATCACCATTACAAAGAGACCATGAACCACACACACACACACACACACACACACACACACACACACAGGTCCCAACACCAACCACAAACAGGCCCAGTCAGCTAAATGCAGTGTCTGGGTCTCCAGGGAAAACCCCTCACATCTTAGCGCTCTGGAGAGTAAAGCCTCTATCTGGGAAATGCCTTTCTGGCTGTTCAAACCCACCAGCGACTCATCAGAATGCTGGACAACCTTCTCGCATGAGGTGTACAGCCTCAGAAACTGGCTGGAGGATGAGCCATGAATTGTTTCTGACTTGACAGCAATGAGTTTGTCCAAAGAGGAGGAGACACAACATCTGGAGGAAAGGAGTGGAGAGTTGATAATCGATCAATGAGGTTTCCTTCCGGGTTGCTGCTCTGCTCTAGACCTGCCTAGGACCCCACTCAGTTCAGTCTCATCCCCTGACAGCCCCCTGGACCCCAGGGGCCCCTCAGAAGAAAGGGGTCAGGCACTAAGAGGATGCCCCTGAACGGCACTCATTCACACGAGAAGCCACTACCAGGCTACTGAACCCAGTGTCATTGCACTTCCATAGCTCTTAGGGCAGCTTTCTATACTCTGTGCAATATCCCTTCCTTCACCATCTAGGTCTAGCCCCTTCTGCCGAGACACCGGAGCAGCTGGAATCCCTCGATTCTTCTCACTCCACCCTCTACCTGGACAGCTCAACACCTTGAGTTGTAAGAAAATACTCCAGAGTTGAGTTTCTTGTCCAGGCCCTCCTGAGTCGAACCCCAAACATCCAGCTGCTCACAGACTATAGTTAAGTCTTGGAACTTTAAACTCGGGACATTAAGAAGATAGCTTCTCAGGGAACTCTGATGGCCTAGTGGCAAGAAGATGTACTGCAATCCCAGAGGTATGTGGTTCGAATCCACCAGATACTCTGCTGGAGAAGTAGGGACAATTTCCTCTTGTACCAGTCAGATCTTATTTGACGGTACAAACATAAAAAGTAATATTAAGAAAAAAAGAATACAGCTTCTCACTTTACTACCACCACTGCTGCTCTGACCCCCAGGTTGTCTCAATCTCGGCCAAAGACTATACCTGCTATGGTGTTTTACCCAGTGTATGTATCCATGTAAGTGGTACTCCAAACCTGGAAGCAATTCCTTCCTCCTCTCCCTTCCCAAGGCCCCTCCATCTACCCCTGAAATCTGAGCAGCCACCATCCTCTCCTTCCAGGACCATCAGAGAGGCCTTCCAATCCATCTCCCAGTTCAAACGAAAGCCAGAGGGAGCTTCAAATATCCTGTCCTCTGACACCTCTGACAAAAAGCAATGACCTCAGTGCCTTCATCAGGATAACCACCAAAATCTTTTAGCAAAAATTCACATAGCCTGCTTGTTCTGGTCCCTCAAAGCATACCCAGCCTCTCCATCCTTAATCCTGGTCTTCTCATTCCTCCACTGCACCGTGCTCTCTCCTGACTTAAGGGGTGTGTCCACCCAGAGCAGTGCTTCTAAAGCTTAATGTGCAAACCAGTCACTCAGGGGAGTTGGTAAAATGCAGGTTCTGATCCAGGCAGCCTGGGGTAGGGCTTGAGATTCTGCACTTCTAGAACGCTCCCAATTGATCCAAAGATAATCCACAATATGACAATGCTGACAACTCAGCTTCATTTTGAGGTATAGGGATCTACAGTCATCTCCCCTTACTCTAACTTTGCCTAACTAATGCTACCAAACCCTCAGGGCTCATCTTAAAACATCTTCCCAAAGAAGCACTATCACCTGCTCCAAGACGAGATTAGGTACCCTCCAACTCATGTCATATCCTCCTGAGCAACCCTTGTTTCTCCTCTAGAATATTCATACACCAACCTGTCCTCTGTTTTACTCATTACATTTCAACATTTCCCCCTAGCTACACTACAAGCTCTAGGAAATCAGAGACCAAAACTGCCCCCTTCACTACTAGTTGCCAGCATCTAACACAGAGCCAGAACCGGGCTCACCATCATCTCTTGTGGTAGAAAGCTACTGGTCTTGCCCTGCTCATTTTTCCTTCTCATGGCAGCAGCTCAATTTTCCTTCAAGGACCCACCCCTTCCTCACTCCCACTTCTAGTATAGGGGGGTGGACAAATCAGTGTCTCCTATCTCTGAGATCCAACAACGATTGGTTCAGGAATAGCCACATGACCTAAGTCTGGCCAATGAGATACATCCTTGGGACTTCTGTTGGGCCGGCTGGAGGGAAAAAGAAAGAAGAGAGAGAGGGAGGGGGGAGAGAAAGAGAGAGAGAGGGAGGGAGGGAGGGAAGGAGGAAGGATGGAAGGAAGGAAGGAAGGAAGGTAGGTAGGTTGGTTTTCCATTAGGGCTACTTTTAAAAGGTAGGCACTACCATTACCATCCTGCCACCACAGAGACAGCGCTTGAAAGAAACCAACACATTAGAGAAATGGAAAGAGACAGATTCATATGGGTAAGTGCCAGGATAAAATTAATATATCTCCTTTTATGCTTAAATTGAATTATTTTTTTTATTTTTTTTTCAATTTGTATTATTTTGTGTGTGTGCGTGTGTGTGTGTGTGTGTGTACTGTCAAATAGGATCTGACTGGTACAGGAGGAGATTGCCCCTCCTTCTCCAGCAGAGCATCTGGTGGATTTGAACCGCATACCTGTGAGATTGCAGTGCAGTTTCTTGCCACTAGGCCACCAGTGCTCTCTTAAATTATGTTTCTGTCACTTGCAACCAAGAATCCTGACACTTACAATATTCAAGTAAATATTGGATAAGCTCCGGTAGCCTAGTGGCAAGAAGCTGTGCTGCATTCCCGAAGGCACATGGTTCGAGGCCACCAGCTGCTGTATGGGAGAAGCAAGGGCAATCTCTCCCATGCGATTAACTGCCTCTGAAAACCCACCAGAGATTCAACTATGGATCAATTCCTACTCTATGGTACACCACAACAACATTGAGTAAAATAAATGGCTAAATAATGCCTAACCGACAGTATTCAGTAATTCCTAGAAGACTCTCAGAGCTCCCTCTGCAAATATACACTATTCACGAACACAGAGACAAGCATCCCTCACCCAACTCTGCAAAACATGGGGCTGAAACTCAGAATGGCAGCACTGGTAGCATGTTCCTCAGCATGACTCGACGCAAACAAGCAAACATCAGCATCTGTCCCAGACCATGGCTTCCAATGTCCTCTGTGGACTCCACCCGCCATAGAGAAGAGAGGCCCTCAGTCAGCCCTGAGCCCACCCACTACTGAACAAATCCAACCAGGGCTGGTGCAGCTGCCATTCCCACACCACTCAGCCTCGCTCCTAGTGGGCATTCACGATGGGATAAGAGCAGGAAGGTGGGCAGGTTTTACTTGCATCTTCTGGGAGCATCACCTTGCAGTAGGTTAGATCAGAGAAGTGGGGGGAGGGGGATGTCAACAACAGGAAGCATCAGGGAAAAGGTGCTTAATTATTTCCCTGTGAATCACTCCAAAGCAGAGCCCTAGGATCAAGATAAGGGCTGGCCAAGATGTCCTCTCAGATGACTCAGGAGGCAAGTGATTTCAGAGCTTTTTCTCACTCAGCAAAATGTGAGAAAAAGAGAGGTCCTTTGCTGCCTGGACAATGGCTAAGCCAAAAGTCCCTGGGGCCAGGTAAGGGACCTCTTGTGAGGCCATCTTGTCGGGTAGCTAGAAGGTGAACAAAGGAAGATGTGGGAGTAGAGAAGGGGAGAGTATTGCTCCCTACTTCTTTCTAGAAATTCTGAGAAGGTGCTGGGCCTACAATCATAGGATGTGATCTCCCTAGGGGACAGACTTATGAATGGGAAAAGAACTACTGCCCTCCCATCCTTGACCCCTAAGAGAACTTTCTTACAGGGATAAGGTGGAAGGAACAGGGCCAGACTTAGCCCCAAGGAAGGTCAGTAAGGAATGGCATTTACATCTTACAACGGTGTCACCCCATAGAACCGTACACTCTCCACCAGAGTCCTAGCCTGTCTTTTTGGGTGACTGCTCTTTAAGACACCTGCTGCATTCAAGGTCCACGCACTGGACTTCTTGTTTCTGAGCCCCTCAACTCCACAGGGCCTTTCACTAGTGACTAAGAATCATTTAGGCACCAGTCTGTTTCTTCACTGTTCCTTGGCACAGCCACACCTAAGTCTTGTTCTCTCCCAACAATGCAGCTTGATTAGATGCTGTCACCAGAGATGTTGAACATTCTGTAGACTCCATGAGGACACAAAAAAGCTATGCCTGCAGTCAAAGTGACATCAAGGCCTCAATACTTACCCCACACACACATCCCTTCTTCCCTTACCGACCCTGAGCGTCTTACCTTCATTGTAGGAGGTGCAGTGAGAGGTGGGGACAGTGGCCGGTCTTGAAGGGTCACATCCGAGCTGTTGGCCAGCTCCTGTTTCCTGTGAAAGGGACAAAGAACAATTGGTGAATGAGGGCCTGTCCGCCTTGCTCTCCAAGGTCCCTGGGTCCAAGGGTATAATTAACACACAATGCAGAAAACAGAGCTGGGTACATTCTCTTTGCTGGGATAGCCTAACATGTAAAGAAGTGTTAATCCACATATGGTCCCTGCCTGCCAGCAGGAGCAGGACCTGGGAAATGCTAGCAATGCAAAGGCTCAGGTGCACACTAGGAGGTGTGGAAATAGGGCCCAGGCATCTGTGGTTCTGAAAGCTCTCCAGGTGACTCTGATGAACACTGAAGTTTGACATCCACTGGCCAAAAGAGACGCAAGCCACAGGACTGAGGCTGGGACAGAGGAAGAAGAGAAAGAGGGGGCATCATTTGGGATTCCTCCTCCTTCAAGCTGCCCCTATTTGCACACACACACACACGCCAGGCAGAGAACACATTCCAGGTTGGAAGATGAGGCTGTCTGCTCTCCAAGCTGCAGGTAAAACTTCTTTTAGGCCATTGCTGGCTAGGATGGAGGAGAGGCAGCAAAACAGCATTGTGTCACCATGACAACGTGACTGCAACAAGTTCGCTGCTCTCACACACACCCCACTCTCCATCTGGCCCTTGCTGGTGACCAGGCTGTTTACAGCCTGATCACCAGGCAGAATGTTTGGGGTGAGATAAGCCTTCACAGCAACGATTACACAACAGGGCCAGCTGGGCAGAACCTGGGGGAATCCCTGGCCCCGGGACACTGCTGTGCTGGTCTAGCCCCAGCTGTGTTCTGGGGGTTGATGGGGATAATGATATTAAGAGTCTAAGAAGAGAGGATTGGACTATCTGAGGTCCCAACTCTAACTCTCCTTCCCTAGAGCTCGTCACTCAAGTCAGTCTGACACCTGGATCCCTACTTGAATGACTCCAAGAATCCACTGCCAGCTCAAGAGAATGCTTTTGTAACCCCCAACAGCCAATGTTCTGCCAAATGGGACAAGGGTTCCAAAGCTTTCTTCATGGGAGAAGCCTCCCCAGAACAGAGCCCACATCTCCAGCCTCCAGAGAGGAACCCTGAACCTGATGCCCAGACTCGGTCTCATTCTGCTCCCCTCAGCCCACCACAAATCACTGACCCCTCTCCAGACACTCTCTCAGAGAAATTTAGATCCAGAAAGGAACATGTGGAAGGGAGGGGAAGACACAGACAGAGAGATCGGCAGCATGGAGGCTGACAGGGTTATCAAGCTCCTCTGCCAGCCAGATGTTCAGACAGCATCTTTATATGCCCACTGGCACCTGGAAGGCTCAAGAAAGCCCCACAGAGCCCTGTCTAGTCTGACTCAATTACTCGTGCACGTCCCTGCAGCCCGCTGCACCTCAATGTCCTCTAAGCATGCAGATAAAGAAGCCACTGAACATCTGGCCTGGCAGAGGAGCCACGTGACCCCATCAGTCTCAACCCCGCCAGGCCCCCCTGGCTGCTCCTCCACCTCCTTTCCATTTGCTTTTATCCTTGGTCTCTCGGTGATGGCTTGAGAAGGACCCTCCCTCCTGAGCGTGTACGAACCAGCTGGGCCAAGACTCTGAACATGCATTTATGCACACAAACACCCTCACATACAGAAGGATGAATGGGCTTCTGCCACCTCTTGGCTAGAACCGGCAGTCGCTACCCCATCCACTCACGCTCTTGGACGTTACTGTCACAGCACCCACCTTGGCTGCTCTGCCCCTCTGCACAGGCTCGTCCCTTCCTGCTGCTCTATCCACTTCTGGGAAGACATGGTTCCTTTGAAAATTGGGCTCGGGCCCTGGAGGCCATGACAGGAGGAAAGGAAGGAGAGAGGTGGTAATGATGGGGAGCTTTACTTTTGGTGAGAGCGGAACACCTACAGGGCAGAGATCCAGGTAGAGAAAAGCAATTGGAGACAGCAGCAAAGGCAAACTGGCCCCCACCAGGTTCTAGGACTGCTTTAGGATTAACTGAAGCCCTCTGGCCTTTTGGCCTGAAGGTAGTATGAGGGTAAACTTGACACTGGAAGCCCTGACTCTCCAACAACATGAGCCCTAAAAAAGGGCAATGCTCGCCAGTTTTAGAAACACTGGCCAGGGACACTCAATACACACAGCCATGCTGTATGGTTCTCTCGTTCACTTCTATGGGATCAGAGCAGATGTGATTATTGTCCCAGGCTCCTGGTACCCAAACCTGCCCTAGCTGGGTTCCTCTCCCCTGGACCTAGCTCCTTCCAATGAAAGACTGAATAAGCCCCCAGGACCAGTCTCCCAAGAAATGGTGAGAAATATCATGTGGAAGTATGGGTATCTTCCTGGGGACCAGAAATCCAAGAGTGATATTTGGGAGCCTGGAAAATTGCAGCAGAAATGAGCACCGTTGCTTACTGATGTTACATTAACTTCAAGGCTTTGTCCACGACACATGGGAGCGGATGCCAGGGATGCAGAAGGCATGGCTGCCACCCTCACAAAGATCAGAACCCGTATCACACAGACCCTGTGTGACAAAATGAAATCTACCTGGCCTAAATGGCAGTAGCTAGGGTATACTGCACCACCACACTGCAGATCCCAGCCCTCTGGACATTCTGCACCACTGCACTGCAGACAATCCCTCCCTCTTAGAAGCCAACAGCACATGTCTAAGAACTGCCCAGGTCCCAGGATCTAGCCTTGGCCTTGTAACAGGAAGAACAAAAACAAGGAAGATCAAAGCAACTGCTTCCATCTCACCAACCCTGCAGGGATCAGCTGTGCTCACCTTGTCCTGCCCTAGCCCTCACAACCAATGACGTAGGCACGTGAGCCACCTCCAAGGACGGCCCCTTCACCAGCTGGTGGCGAGATAAGACAGAGCTACAGTGCTCATGCAGTTCCACCCTTCTCTTCCACTCAGGCAAGCGTATCAAACACGAGTAGGTGAAAGAGATGTGATTATACTAAAAGATAACCTTGAATCTGTTCTCATTTATTATAATAAGCAAGTGGTAAATCCTATATTGACCTCCTTGCTATTATTTGTAACCACTTCCTTGTAACTCAGAATGACCTTTTGTAACCGCTTCCTTGTAACTCAGAATGACCTTGACATATGTTGTGGTACTGAGATAGAAAACTGTCCCTCCAATGATCCAGACAAATATTCTTAGGTCTAAACCCACTCTCAATGAGAAAGGAGGGAGCTCTAGTGATTTAGTGGCAAGGAGTTGTGCTAACAACCCAAAGGTATGTGGTTCAAATCCACCAGCTGCTCCTTAGGAGAATGATAGGCAATCTCCTCCTGTTTGGAGAATCAGATAAGAGTCGGTTCTGACTTGACAGCCCCTAACAACAACAACAACAGAAGGGAGGCTACTTACATGAAATATCTAGATAGGAAAATGTAGAGAGATGAATGTTTAAGGTGATCACTGTTAGGGGACAGACAGCTTCTGTTACTGGTGATGGAAAACTTTGGAAATTGAAAGTGACTTACAGTTGCACAATAGTGTGATGGACATAATTAATGTTACTGAATCACAGATGTGAAAAGTGTGTAAGTGGCAAGTGTTTTTGTGATACAATTATGTGCCTGCATGCTTAAACTGAAAGATGGGAAGTCCATGTCCACCCAGGGGGGTCTTGGAAGAAAGTACCTCCCTTCCAGACTGCTTCAGCTCACGGAGGCCACCACAGCTCAGGATCCACCGGCCAGAAACTGGTTCTGGTTGCTGGTAGTCATGTTACTGCTGTCAGTTGCCACTGAATCTGTTCTGACTTGCGGTGACCCCTGTGTTACCACAGTTTAGGAGAGAAAGGGGAGGTAGAAACAGCAGGTGTGACTGAGCATGTGGACAGAGCACTTTGAGAACTGTGGAGAGTCATGCCATTGTTGTTGTAGCCTTGTGCCTTTGTGTCTCTGTGCCAAATCAACTCAAAGCTGACCAACCAGCAGGTTTTCAGAAACCGTGAATCACACAGGAGGAAACTGTCCATCTTTATCCCATGGAGCAAACTGGTGGCTTTGAACCGTGTGTCTTTGGGTTGGCAGCACAACTCCTTACCCATTTGGCCACCAGAACTTCCTGAAGGGGGTCATGGAGGCTGCCACTCAGCCTCCCTGCTGCATTCTGAGTCCCTCTCAGCCCAGACATCATGCTGGACCACGTGACGCTGGGTCTCTCTATGCTGGGATTCTTTGCCCAGCAACTGTGCAGATCCTGGGGCAGATGAAAAGGCCTAGGGAGGCCAGAGGAGGTCCCAACCAGATTTATCCAGATACAAATCTCAAGAGGAAAAGATCAAAGGGGCTTGGAGTAAAAAAAAAATTAAAATAAAATAAAAAGGGGAGGGTTGGAGTGAATGTTGAAAAACCAAAGGTTACGATTCACCCAGAAAGAGCTATTGACTGGGAAATATCTCTTCACAGGAAACTGGCCAAACCCCTAGGGAAGACCTCACTTCATTCCACATGGCTCTGCCCCAGACCATCTGAGGTCATATGCAGCCAACATCTCTCCAATAGGCTATGGAAAGTGCCCTACATTAGGAACCAAGAGATTCCCAGATTCAAGCTGGGCTCTACCTGCTACCTTACTGTGAAACTTCAGTAGAGTCACCTCATTTTTTTGGTATCTCACCTCATCCTCATCTGCAAATATGGAGAAAGTAATATTCTGAGGAATCAAAAAGAAAAACTAGGAAATAAAATATCAAGTCCTACAGGCCATAGTCTTCGCAATCACCTGTTATGCATCAGAGAGTTGGACAATGACCAAGGAGGATAGAAGGAGAACTGATGCCTTTGAGCTGTGGTGCTGGAGAAGAGTACTGAGAATACCATGGACTGCTAGGAAAACAAATAGATTTGTCCTGGAAAGGGTTAAACCGGGTGGCTCCTTGGAGGCAAGGATTCTGAGGCTCCGTCTAACTTACTTCGGACATGTAGTGAGGAGAGACCGGTCCTTGGAGAGGGACATCATGCTTGGGAGGGTAGAGGGACGGCGCAGGAGAGGAAGGCCCTCTATGAGGTGGATTGATTCAGTGACTGGGATAATTGGGATGGGAGTGTCAGAGACAGTGCGATTGGCACAGGACAGAGCGGAGTTTAGGGCTGTTGTACATAGTGTCGCTATGAGTCGCAGGCGACTCGACGGCACATAACAACAACAACAACAACATACAAGTGTAGTTTGTTATCATCATCATTGCTATCAAAAAATTATATTCTGCTCTTCAAGTGGAGAGAAAAACAAGGGTCCTGGGCTAGTTCAATGTCTTTGAAAACATTTCCAGCATCTCAAATAAGCATTTAGGGCTAACAAATCTCAAGGACTGGCTATTAATTGTGAACCATAGGAAAAATACCCTCCTGACAGCAGATGGCCTTGGGGACAGGCCTGGGGTCTCCTAAGGTCTTCAAACTCCCCATTTCAGTAGCTCTTCCCCCAGGATCATCTCCACTGTCTCTCCAGCTTTCCAAATGGCCAAGCTGGAGAGATACAGAATGCTGGCCACTGCAAAGGGCTTCTTTCCCCAGAAAACCAAATCAAAAGAAACAGTGCTCCTAACAGCCAGAAGTGGAAATAAACCAAATGTCCTCACAGGCAAATGGATAAACAAAATGTGCTCTATCCATACTATGGACTTCAGTCATAAAAGGGGATGAAGTAACAATACACTCTGGAACATGGATGAACCTTGAAAACACTGTTAAAAGAAAGAGGCCAATCACAAAAGATCACATAGTGCACGGTTCCATTTATGTGAAATGTCCAGAATAGGCAGAAAGTCTATTAGTGGTTGCCAGGGGACAGAAGAGAGGAGAATGGGGAGTGACTGCTAATGGGTACAGGGCCTCCCTCCTTTTAGAGGTGATGAAAAGATTCTGGAAGTAATGGGGACCGTTGCACAGCTTTGTGACTACACTAAAAGTCACTGACTACACACGTGGGAGGGGTAAATTTTATGGCATGTGAGTTATATCTTCATTTTAAGTAATGAAACAGGAAGTGAGGGCTGCCTCCTGGTGCATCCAGGACCCTGGGCTTAAGTATTTGTTCACAGTTTGTGGCAACAATGACAAAAGTTCTGAGTGCTCTTACCAGCTCTACTTGTTAAGAGCCTTTCTTCCTCCTGACTTCCAGCACTCTTAAGTCAGTGCAAGGTAGTGATTTATTTACAAAGGTTGCTACAGTTCTGATTTTTTTTCCTCACATTTTCAAAGCTCTAGTGGTCTAGTGGGTCAAGTGTTGTGCTGTCAACCCAAAGGCACATGGTTCAAGTCTACCAACTGCTTTGTGGGAGAAAGATGGGCAATGATTTACAGTCTCTCAAGGCCCGCTGGAGAGTCAGCTATGGGTTGGTTCCAACTCAACAACAATGAGGATGAATATTCCAACCAGACTCTCTCAAGAAAAATCTTCAAGAGATAACATCATATTAAAGAAACACCACAGAGGAAGGTTAGAAGCCAGACAAGTCAGATCCTTAAAAGTGCCTCCGCTTTCCCCTCTGCAGAACGGGCAGACTAAGTCCCAACTCCTGTTCCCTAGAAGCTATACAGGCCTTAGAGAGTTATGCTGATTGCCTCACTGTGACTGTAGAGTCCTGAGGAAAATTAATAGTAATAGAGACATCTGTAGTCATTGGGTAAATCTTGGCCAGCAGAGGGAATGAGCAGGGGCCAAGCTGCGTGGGGCCCAAGTCTGAATGAATGTCTAGAGGAGCCCAATGGACATCGACTGAGACTCAGCTGGGACACAAGGATACAATCCTCACTGGGAAGCTCAGCATCCCCATGGGTAGGAAACAGCCCTAGAGAAGTCCAGTGCAAGGCAGGACAGTCTAGCAGCTGGCTGGAGCAAAAGAAAACCCAGGCTCTGGCCTCAAGGCTGGAGGAGTGAAGAGAGGCAGAGTGGACAGTGGTTTCAGGGTGCCGGTGTCAGAGCCCATCAGGCCTGATTTGCATGCCAGCTCCACCCTTGATTAGTTATGCGAATCAGTTACCTTAGTGCTCTGAGACTCTGCTTTTTTATCTATAAAATAGTCTCCTAATACCTACCTCATTGGATGCTTTGAAATAAGTGAAGCATTTAGCACAGTACCTGGTGCATGGCCAGCACTTATGTAAGGTAATTGTCCAGTCAAATCAACTGAAATAGAGTAGGCTTAACAAGGAAAGGCTAAGAAAGAGATCCATTCAGGGGCCACAGGGGAGGCAGAGGCATCTTTAAACTTGAGGTGACTAAAATGCCCACGTACTTTGAACATGAAGCCTAAGAGCCAAAGATGGGAAACCTCTGACACTGTGTGGAACCAGTAGATCCTGCACATGTGCACACAGCTTAATGGCAAGGCCCAAGCATACAGGTACAGAGGTGAGTGTGTCAATGTCTATGCTGTCTGTGCTACAGCTGAGTATATCAGCAGGAGAGACCAGGAGAGGGGCTTGGGGAGTCACTGTACTAGGGCACAAAAGCCTGAATACAAGTGGAGCCAAGGAGGAGGCTGTGTTCACCTATTAGCACACTGGGGTCACATCCAATCCCAGGGTACACTCTAAGAGCATCTTAAGGACTTGGAACACAACACCAGACCTTCAAGAATTCCTTTTGCATTCCTCAAAATCACCAAACCAAACCCATTGCTGTCAAACCAATTACAACTCATAATAACCCTATACGACAGGACAGAACTGCCCCATAAGGTCTCCAAGGTTATAAACCTTGATGGAAGCCAACTGTCATATCTTTCATCCAAGGAGTGGCTGATGGGTTTGATCCACCATCTTTTCAGTTAGCAGTTAAACACTTAGCCACTTCCACCAACAGGACTCCTTGAATTACCCAGGGAAAAGAATAATTAGAACTCTACCACATGCACAATTCAATCCTAGGATTCACAGGCTCACATGGACCAGCAGGCCTGGGCGGAACCAGTGGATGCCTTCAACAATCTAATTGTATAGAGAATAACAGAAGCCAGAAAGAGGTTGTGGGACCCCAATCCCACAGCACGTCTTTTCCCTCTTACTCTCCAGGAAAGAGGCAGAGTATCTAAATGACCTCATCACATCTCCAGAAGAGCCTACCAGAAAGCACATCTGGTTAACTACAAACATGTATAACGCACTTAATGAATGTCAGGTCCTTGTATGAGAAGAGTGGTGGGATAGGGAGCAAAGAGGTTGATGCACTAAAAACAAACCCACTGCCATTTGTGATGGAGTGGGTCGACTATTTAAGATTATTTTCCAGTGAGCTTTGGTGGCCTAGTGGCAAGAAGCTGTACTGCAATCCCAGAGGTGAGCAGTTCAAATCCACCAGGTGCTCTGCTGGAGGAGAGACAATCTCCTCCTATACCAGTCAGATCCGATTTAATGGTACACAGACACACAAAATAATAAAAATAAAATTTAAAAAAAAATATTCTCTTCCTAGGCCTTTAACTTTGCCCACAGGGCTTGGTGGCAACATGCAAATAAGGGTATCTGTCAGTCTATCCAAGTGGGGATTTGATCAGTTTCACCATTCCACCAGATTAAAATGGAGCAGGTGCAGAAGCAGAAACTGGGGCCCTCACTGCAAGCAAGGAAGAAGCAGCAGAGAGTCCTTGTTCTTGGGGATCAGCGAGTCCTATGCAGTCAGACCTGGGCCTAGATAAGAGCACCAACAGCCACAGCATAGAACCATACACCAGAGACTGACATGAGACAGAGCTGACCTGGGACCGCTGCCCCACAAAGGGACCTTTGCCCAGCTTGTAGGAGGGCATGTCGGTGGCAAGGGGGGGGGGGTACTGGGAGAAATGTCATAATTGGCAGAAATAAGAGAGGAGCTTTGATGGCCTCTGGTAAAAAGTTGTGCTGCAATCTCAAAGGCAAGAGGTTCAAACCCACCAGCTTCTCCAGGAATGGGAGAATGGGCAATCTTCCCCTGTGCGATTTACTGCCTCTGACAACCCATTAGAGGTTCAGCTGAGTCGGTTCCAACTGAACAGCACACAAGAAGAGAGCTAAGAGCTCTAGTAGCCTACTGGAAAGGAACTGAACTGCAGGTTTGCAGTTCAAATCCCCTAGCTGCTCTTTGGAAGAAAGACGGGAAATCTCCTTTGATATGATAGCTAACTGGAGGTCAGTTATGGTTTGGTTCCAACTTGACAGTACACAACTACAAGAGAGCCAAAGCTATAAAGCTAAAGACTCATGAACTTTTGAACATGGTTAAGAAACTGTTCTCACTGAGAAACTGTAACCTGTTGCCAATCTGAGTTACAACCTGTTGACTTTCCTAATAAACTTCATAATCATGAATATGGCTCTGCCCATTGCAATGGGTTTTGGACCCCATAGAGCAATAGGACTGGTATTGAAAATAGTAGAGGTGGATGTGGGAGCATTGAGTCCATGGGAATAGATTTTGTATTATGGATGTTTTTTATGGGAATCGTTCCCCTTTGTGAAGTAAATAGAGTTCAGCCTCAGCCTTCCCCATACTGCCCTCATTCTTTTCATACCACTGAACTGATTCTGAGTCAGGGCAAGTCCATCATCCATTACAGAGTAGAATTGTTCCACGGGGTTTTCACAGGAGCTCTGGAGGTGCCGTCCATAAGGAGCTGTACTGCAGCCCAAAGGCCACCTCCTTCTGGTGGTTTGAATCTACTAGAAGCTCTGAAGGAGACGAATAGGCAATCTCCTCCCATTCAATTTACAGCCTTGGAAACCCAATGGAGAGTCAGCTATGAGTTGGATCCAACTCTATGGCAATGAATGAGTGAGTGATTGGATTTTCTTGGATGTCATCTTTACAGAAAAAGATCTCTAGGATTGTGTGGGCTCGAACCACCAACTTTTAGGTTAGTAGTCATGCACAAACCATGTTCCCTGGAAAGTGAACTGATGGCAGAGGTCAGGACTGAGAGAGTCAGAGGCCCAGGGATGAGCAGATGGTACACCAGAGAGGTTACATAACTTGCCCAAGGTCACAGAGCAGGAAAGTATCAAAGCAAAGCTTGTCTCCAGGCAGATAGGCTCCAGAGTCCATGAGTTTAACCACTATACTGTACCACCACTGAGAAGGAAAGTGGCCAGCTCTTGACAAGCTTCTAAGCCAAACTAAGACTGCTTGCCAAAAGCGAGTCTCATGGCTGGCACCTGAGATGATCTGAGGTGAATGTCCTGTAATAATTACTGATTTGTTACACAACAAGGAGAGGATAAAATTGATGAATGAGACCTGCTAAAGATTAAATCCCTGTGTGCATCCAAAATATTTTCCAACAAAGTAAGAAGAAAAACCTACTGACTGGGGAAAAAACATTTAGCAACACCATTTCAGACAAGGGCCTCATATCAAAAGTTTGCAGAATCCTACAGGGCCTCCACAAGAAAAAGACTGGTAACACAATTACCAAGTGGGAAAAAGACATGGAAAGACCTTCCACAGAGGAAGATATTTGGATGGCCAACAGACACATGAAGAAATGCTTCAAATCACTGGCAATAAGAGAAATGCAAATCAAAACCACAATGAGATAACATCTCACTCCAGTAACAGTGGCAAAGTTTAACAGGGCAGCAAGTAAAAAATGTTGGAGAGGATGTGGTGAGAAAGGAACTCTTTTTTTTTTTTTAAGAAAGGAACTCTTATACATTGTTGGTAGGACTGTAAAATGGTACAACCATTCTGGAAGGCAGTTTAGCACTTCCTCAAAAAGCTGAACATAGAAATTCTATATGACCCAGCTATTCCACTGCTTGGAATATACTCTGAGAAAATAAGACCTGAGGCACAGAGATTTGTACACTGATGTTCACAGCAGCATTATTCACCATTACAAGAACATGGAAACAGCCCAAATGTCCAACCACAAACGAATGGAATGAAAAAATTATGGTACATTCACACAATGGAATACCATGCAGCATGTAGGAACAATAATTTTGGAGAGCATTATGCTAAGTGAACTAACTCAGTCCTACATGGGAAAATATTGTATAAAACCATTACTGTAGAATGAGTATAAGGATCCAAGAGGGGTGGGAGAGGGTGGAAGCAGAGGGATGAAGATGTGCAAGGGGGAGGGAGGAATTAATCATGAGATTGTACAATTTGATGGGAGGTGAGGGAAATTGAAAGAATATGCTCTTTTAGAGAACAGAAAGAATCTATTCTCTAAAAGAGCATATTCGAATTTTATAAATAAACTAGTGTAAAATTTTAAAAAAAGAAGAAGAAACAACCACAATGAGACACCATCTCACCCCAGTAGCAGTGGCAAAGTTTAAAAGGACAGCAAGCAATAAATGTTGGAGAGGATGTGGAGAGATAGGAACCCTCGTACTCTGCTGGTGGGATAGTAAAATGGTACAACCACTCTGGAAGGCAGTTTGGTGTTTCCTAAAAAAGCTGAACGTAGAAATTCCATATGATCCAGATATTGCACTGCTTGGAATACACTCCAAGAAAGTTAGAAATAAGACAGAAATGGAGAGTTATACACCAATGTTCATAGTAGCATTATTCACCATCGTAAGAACATGGAAACAGCCCAAATATCCCACCACAATTGAATGGACTGAAAAATAGTGATACATTCACACAATGGAATACTATGCAGCATACAGGAGCAATGATTTGGAAAATTACTACACAACTTTGGAGGGACTGGAGTGCATTATGCTAAGCTAACTAACTCAGTCCCATAAGGACAAATACTTTATAATACTATATAGTTTCTATTATAGAAATAGAAAGATAACTAGTAAGACAGGTATGAGGATCCAAGGAGAGGAGGGGCAGAGCAGAGGGGTGAGGATGGGCTGAGGTGTAACGATAGGGTTGCATATTTTGATCGGTGGAGGGAAGTATGAGTAAAGGAAATGGGGAAAATCCACTGTGAAAAACTATGTATACAAACTTTGTAAGCAAGCCAGTATAAAATAAAAATTTATTTTTAAAATAATTTAAAACTAAAAAAAAAAATAATTTAAAACTAATATACACACACAGAGAAAATTACTGATTTGTGACAGGAGTTCCTGGGTAACATAAACTTTTCAGTGCTTGGCTACTAAACTAAAGGCTAGAGGTTCAAGTCTACCAGAAGCACTTAGAAGAAAGGCCTGGAAGAAAGATCTATTTTGAAAGATTTGCTACTGAAGCCCTATGCAGCACAGTCCTATTGTGATACACGTGGGGTAACCAAGTGCCCGAGTCTTCTCTGCAGCAACCCTGAGGGCTTCCTTTGGTCTGTCTGTGGAGCTGATTTTCCTTTCATCATTGTTTTGTGGAAGTTACCTCCTAAAAATAAGTTTATTACCATTTTTTTTCCTTTTCTCATTTATCTTGCTTTTATCATCAGTTGCCTTTTATCATTGTTTGGTAGAAGTTGCTTCTTTAATTTTAATAAGTTAATTAGCATTTCTAAACCTTGCCAGTTAATAGGGAACTCTAGTGGCCTCGTGAGAGGGAGCTATGCTGCCAAGCCAAAAGCACAAGGTTCAAATCCACCAGCTTCCCTGAGGGAGGAAGATGCCATCTACAGCCTCTGAAAACCCACTAGAGGTCAGCTAGGAGTTGTTTCTGACTCAATGGCAACGAGTTTTCATGAGTGCCAATTAACGGAAAATACTAAGCAACTAATACATGTGGCACATAAACCATGAGGGTAGTTTGAGAATGGCCGGCATTTGGAAAGCAGGCACTAAGAAACCTGCAGTCAGTCTCATTGGCAAAAACAGGGTGGCAGATCAGGGCACCAGTATGTGAGGACTCTGGAGGGCATCAGAGCAGAGGTCGGTGTGCCCAGGAAGTAACAAAGTAAAAGGGGCTTGATTATGACCACAAACACAGAAATGAGAAAAGGTCAGATTCATAGCACATTCCAGAGGCAGAATAATTAGGACTTAGTGAGTAAGAGCAAATAAAAGGGGAAGAGGGAACTCAAAACTTCCAAAAGACTCAGGTTTCTGAAAAGAGAAAAATGAATGATGTTACTTCAACCTTGACACAGACTGGGAAGGAGAACTGGGTTTGCAAGAGGCTGATGATAAAGTGTTCATTCTGGACAGGCTGTGAATCAGGTACCCCAAGGACAGCCACGCGGGCTCAGGAATGTCTGGAGCCCAGGCAGAGAGACAGTGTAAAAAGAATGGAGGGGCCAGGGGTCACAGGCGTGGAGGAACCTCCAAGGAGAACACTCGTTACCATGGAATCAACGCCAATTCCTGGCCACCTCGTGTGTGTAAACTGTGCCACGTAGCATTGCCAATGGACAATTGTTTTAGAAGTTAATCATCAGGCCTTTTTTTTCTGAGGTATCTCTGAGTAAACTCAAATCTTCAACCCCTTATTTGCAACACCCAGGTACTCCCTGGGGACTACATGTATGAACAAGAGCCCTCCAGTGAAGCAGGAAGAAGAGGGGAGAGGAGCTGTGTAGGAAGGCAGGGAGTACAGAAGTGATCCTGTCACCTCATTATACAAGAGAGGCTCCATTTCTCAACTGCCAGCAAAATCATTAGGCTGACATGCTGCCGTCACCCAGCCCGTAAAACCCTCTACATCATTTGCAAACTGCAGACTAAGCAGCTTCGCTCACGTGGTCAGCGGTTCTGCTCGGCCCCACCTGGCCTCAGTTGTAGGAGCTACATCACGGTCAGATCAAAGGCGGCCAACTCACAAGGTCACAGCTTCTGAAAGCTTCAGAAGCCAAATCACAAAGCCATGACGTCACCGAGCCTCAGACTACAAGTGCTTTAACAGCCTGTCTATATTGCTACACCTGGAAGGTGAGTACCCACGTGCTCATTTTATTACCCTCTCAGTCTGCGTGCACATGACCGACATTACAGTAAAACTTCATTCTTAGTAGTGGTGAGTATGTTCTCTCTCCTCCTTTAGGAGATGATAGAGACAGGGATGAATCCCTAGATGGTGTAAACAGTTAAATACTCAGAGGTTAAACAAGAGGTTGGAAGTTTGACCCCAGCCAGAGGAACCTCTGAAGAAAGGCCTGTTGGTATTCTTTAAAAAAAAATCAACCAGTTCTACTCTGACATTCATGGAGTTGTAACTTGCAAGCAACTGGTTTTAGAGCCTGGTTTTAAGCCTAATGGAACCTCCAGAATGATGTCTGACCACATGTATTGGAAGTTGTTGTTGTGCTAAGCGCCATAAAGTCGCCTGTGACTCATAGCAACCCTATATACAACAGCTCTGAACCCTGCTCTATCTTCAGCCAACTACACTGTCTCTGACACACCAACCCCTATTACCCCAGTCACTGAGTCAACCCATCTCATCGAGAGTCTTCTCCTCCTGTGCTGTCCTTCCACTCTCCCAAGCTTGATGTTCCTCTGCAAGGACTGGTCCTTCCTTGCAACATGCCCAAAGTATGTTAGATGAAGCTTCAGAATCCTTGACTCCAAGGAGCAGCCTCATTTCATCCTCTCTAGGATGAATGCATTTGTTCTCCTAGCAGTCCGTGGGATATTCAGCACTCTTCTCCAGCACCAAAGCTCAAAGGCATCAATTCTCCTTCTATTATCCCTGGTCATTGTCCAGCTCTCTAATGCATAGCAAGTGATTGCAAACACCATGGCCTGGATCAGGTGCACATTAGTCTCTATAACTGACATCATTGCTCTTCAGTACTCTGAAGAGGTCTCTGACAGCAGACTAGTTTAGGGCTTTTTTTAAGAGAGAAAAGGCAAGAAATGACAAGGAAAGGACAAGCATAACTGGAGGGAGTAATTAATTCTGTTGTTGTTGTTATGTGTCGTCGAGTCGTTTGCGACTCATAGCAACCCTATGTACAACAGCCCTAAACCCTGCTCTATCCTGTGCCAACCGCATTCCTCTGACACACCCATCCCAATTACCCCAGTCACTAAATCAATCCACCTCATAGAGGGTCTTCCCCTCCTGTGCTGTCCCTCTACCCTACCCAGCATGATGTCCCTCTCCAAGGACCTGTTTCTCCTTACAACATGTCCAAAGTATGTCAGACGAAGCCCCAGAATCCTTGCCTCCAAGGAGTAGCCTGGTTTAACCCTCTCTAGGATGGATCTGTTTGTTTTCTTGGCAGTCCATGGAACATTCAATACTCTTCTCCATCACCACAGCTCAAAGGCATCAATTCTCCTTCTATCCTCCCTAGTCATTGTCCAGCTCTCTGATGCATAACAAGTGATTGCAAAAACCATGGCCTGTATCAGGTGCACCTTAGTCTCCAGAGAGACACCATTGCTCTTGAATACTTTAGAGAGGTCCCTAACAGCAGACTTTCCCATCGCAATACGTTTTTTATTTCCTGGCTGCTGGTGCCAAGAGTGTTGATCGTGGAGCCAAGCAAACTGAAGCTGTGAACAATCTCAATCTCTTCTCCATTCATCCTGATGCTACTGATTGGTCCAGTGGTGAGAATCTTTGTCTTCTTGACATTGAGCCTCAGTCCATACTGCAGTAAGTGCATGAGGTCCTCCTCAGTTTCAGCGAGCAGGGTTGTGTCATCTGCATAACGCAGATTGTTGATAGATCTTCCACCAATCTTAATGTCACGCTTCTCCTCATAGAGCCCAGCCTCTTGGATAATCTGCTCTGCATACAGGTTGGAGACAGGACACATCCCTGGCGTACACCCTTCCCAATTTTGAACCATGCAGTGTTGCCCTGCTCTGTTCTGACGACTGCCTCTTGGTCCAAGTATAGGTTTCGCATTAGCACGATTAAATGTTCTGGGATTCCCATTCTTCTCAGAGTCAGCCACAGTTTGTTATGATCCACACAGTCAAATGCCTTTGCATAATCAATGAAACACAAATAGACATTCTTCTGGTATTCTCTGCTTTCAGCCAAGATCCATCTAACATCAGCTACAATATCCCTAGTACCACGACCCCTTCTAAACCCTGCCTGGACTTCTGGCAATTCTCTGTTGATGTACTGTTCCAGTCGTTTTTGGATAATCTTCAGTAGAATCTTGCTTGCATATGAAATCAATATTGTTCTGTAGTTTCCACACTCAGTTGGGTCTACATAGAGGAAATTGCAATATATGAAAGATGGACGTTATACAGGATGGTAACAGCCATGGCCCAGTGGCAGAAGTCATGGCTGCAACCTAAGGGTCTACCTAGAAGAAGAGTGTTGAAGCATGAACACTTCATCCCATGGAACCACAGCAAGGCTCCAGACCCTGAACTTGAGATGGAGGGCCTGAAAATAAGGGATGTCTCTGAGAGTTGGTTTCTTGAGAGAAACTGAACAATCTCTGAGAAGAGGTAACATCTGGGCTCCTCCAAGGGCAAGAGCAGCTTACTCTCTGACCAATGAGGTCTCCTGACTAGAAACCCCAGGGGCAAGTTGGCCCATTCACAAAGACCTGCCACTCCTCTAACTCCGGGATACAAAAAGAAAACCAAGGATACTATCTGAGGCATCTGAGGACAGCTCCCAACGTGAGGAGGTGACACCAAAGTAAATGAGAAAGCTGAAGGAAATGGACAAGGAACCAAAGAAAATATCAGAACTTTACTTTCAATTCATGCCCTCAGAGAGGTAAGACAAGATATTTTCTCTATAACCCAAGGAAAGAATGCTGTTAAAAGTGGAACCATCAGGCACAAGAAATGGATCATAGGAATCACAAATATGATTGGAAAAATTAAGCTAAGGAAATCCCCTAATAAAAGAACAAAACTAAGATTTAAAGGGGAAAAAGCATATGATCTAAACTGACCAATAAAGTTTCCAGAAAGGAGGATTATAGAAACATAGGGAACACTGATCTCCAAAACAGCCTCCAAATACGCCTCCGTCTGGGTATTGATGCTCCTGGGTAGTCTCCTTCATTTGAATCTAGGCTACCCATTGCAACTCAGTTTTGAATAATACAATGTGATAGAAGTAACATTGCTAAAACTTCTACAACTGGTTCCTAGAAAGCCCTGACACTTCCACAAGTCTCTTGGAATGGTTGTGCAAGGGAAAGGACGACCTCATGTGAGAAGTTTGACAACTTTGAGATTGCTGTACTGTGAGGAAGCCCAAGCTACTAGCCACATGGAGAAGCTGCAGAGAGAAAGATTCCCAACCCCCAAATGTTCCAGCCAGTCTAGTCCAGGTCCCAGGGCATATAAGTGATCTCAGACATTTCAGTCGCAGAAGATGCGATGAGAAAGAAAAAAAAACAAAACCCTAGGAATCAAGCAGAGCCAAGGCCATAGATACACAGCCTCAGTTGAGCTGTCCTCACTAGCTCCAGGCATCAGAGCCACCCCAGATGAGATGCCAGATACTGATAGAACAAGCTATCCTCACTGTCACTTACGTAAATTCCTAACGCAAAGAATTGTGAACATCATAAAATGGTTGTCATTTTTACATCATTAAGTTCTAGGCTGGTTTGCTATACATCAACAGCCAGCACAACATGAGAAAACTATCAAACATTTCCCAGAAGGAAAGGTTGTAGGTCTCTGGGTCCACTGAGTGCTCAACACAATTACCAACAACAAATCCACCCCACAGATGTCGGAAAAATCCAAAACAAGTGGGTAATGAAAACTCCTCGGTGGCTCTAGAGACAGTATATAAATACAAATCATAAACAAAATTCTGTAGGAAAATTACTTTTAACCTCAAAATTGATACTCAAACTATCAACCCAAAGTGAGGGTAGAATAAAGATCTTCTAAAATAGGAAAGAGCTAAAAAAGGTTCTTGTTCCCTTGTGCCCTTTTGGGAGGCTGCTGTGAAAATATACTTGTTCTTATTAAAAGATAGAAAGCTCTAGAAGTGAGGCTTCCTGGTAAAAAGAGTGGGCTTGACAAGATATCTAATGTGATATCTAATATCTAAAGCTCAGGGAAGGGAGAATCATTAAAACAAACATAGAAGAGGGTCAGCAAAACAGAGCAAGACTTTCAAAAAGGACTAAAAAGAAAAAATAAAAAGAACTGACACAGTGACAGCAACAATGGGCTCAACTGGAGGAGGAGGAGGAGGAGGATGCAGAAGACAGGGCAAGGCTGAGGTCTGTTGTTCATAGGCCTCCATGAGTTGGGAGTTGACTCAACGGCACCAACAAAATCAACAGCACAGAAAATTCAATGTGTGACACAACAGCCACAACAAGAGTCACACATATATATCATCAGTTGTAAAAAGAGTACAGGACTAGGCAACATTTCATTCAGTTTATCTATCAAGTCACCATAAGTCAGAGTCAACAACCTGTAACAACAACAACACAGGACACTATGCTAATGGTAGAAGCAAGTTAGTCATCAACTCCCGGAAAAAAAGAAAAAGTTATATATGAAGCATATCCTCTAAAAGTTATAAACAGGGACACCATTTGATCCAGCAATCCCTAACGATCTAAGAGCTGTGTGGTGTTGGGGCTTCATAGCTCAAATGGCTTTCCTAGCCATTAAGTTACTTTGCATTTGGATGAGTAGGAATATGTGAATAGAGTGTGTTACCTATCCACAAGGAAATTAGCTTGGCTCACCATTAAATTGAATGGATCCAGCAATAGAAAAGGAGAAGAAGAATCAGCAGGAGAATGTAATGTGTCCTTCAGGACCAGAGACTCTTGGGCCAACCACACTGGGGCCTATGGGACCAATATCCATAGCAGCCACAGTCGAGAACCACAGACCTGATATGACACTGAGAGAACTTGGGACTGCTACACCACTGAACCAGAGCTAAAAACTTTTGCTCAAGTTTGTTGAAGGAATGTGGGAGGTTGTTCTTGTTAAGTGTTGTCAAGTCACTTGCTACTCATAGCTCCCAATGTACAACAGCTCTGATCCAGCTCTATTCTGAGCCAACCTCATCATCTCCAGTGCACCCAACCTCATGACCCCAGTAACAAGATGGGTCAATCCATCTTATCCAGGGTCTTCCTCCCTTTTACAGTCCCTTCATCCTCCCAAGCATGATGACCCTCTCCAAGGACTGGTTCTTGCAATGTGCCCAAAGTACGTCAGACAGAGCTGCAAAATTCTTGCCTCCATGGAGCAGCCTGGTTTCACCCTCTCCAGGACAAACCTCTTTGTTCTCCTAGCAGTCCATGGTATAGTCAATACTCTTTTCCAGCACCACAACTCAAAGGCATCAATTCTCCTTCTTTTATCTATCCCCACCCAATGTTCAGCTTTCTGATGCACAACAAGTAATAGTGAAGACCATGGCCTGGATCAGGCACACCTTAGTCTCCAGACTGACATCAATGCTCTTCAGCACTCTGGTGAGGTCCCTGACAGCAGATTTTCCCAGTGGAATTTGTCTTTTGATCTCCTGGCTGCTGGCACCAGGAATATAGCTTGTGGAGCCAAGCAAACTGAAGCTGTTAACAATCTTAATCTCTTCACTGTCTATCATGATGCAACAGCAAACAGGGCCAATATTGCAGGACTGAAAATTTTTTAACACTGGCCTAGAGCCACAGTGCTCAAGGCTGAGGCATCCATAAGCACACTTCAGAAGCTATCCTAAATTTATTCTACTAATAACCTGAATTATAGCTTTTTAACTTCTCCAATATGTTTCTGTGTGGTCTGTGAGCTATCATATCTGATTCTGGACCCAGTAAAGCAGTTAAGATTGGTGTAGGGATGAGTAGAAAGAGGTGTGAGAGCATTGAGGACATGTCTGACCTCATGGGAATTGGTTTTGTGTTGCTGATTTTGTTGACAGGGACAGTTCCCCTTTGTAAAGCTGGTGAAGGTCAGACATGGCCATCCCCACAGGATGCTTAGTCTTTTTACAGCTGTGCCATAAACAAATATATGCACACGCATATTCACTGCAGCATTATTTATGATAAAAAGACAGAAACAACTCAAGTGTCTATCAAAGGATGAACAGATAAACTGTGCTTCATACACTCAATGGAATATTATGCAACACTAAGGAATAACAATAAGTCACTGAACACCACATAACATAGGTGAACTGGAGGACATTATGCTGAATTAAGTAAATCACCACAGTACTAAAGAAAGGTTTACACACATAAACATTCTTTGATGGTTACCAGTAATGGGGGGAGGAAGAGTTTGGAAAAAGAAAAAGATAATAAATAGATAATAAACATACTAAATTGGATTAAAGGAAAGCAATATACAATAAGGGGAAGATTAACACTATGTCACTCAAGGAAGGGAAGCTATCAAAAGGTACACAAGCAACCCAGCCAATAGAAGTAAATAATTTTCATACATAATCCTGCAATAACAGTAATAACCATTAATCTCCAAGTGGCTATGTAGGCAGACAGACAGGAATAACAGATATGACAGATTAAAAGGATTAGACTAAAGACTATCCTGAGGTTTGTCAGATAATATTTATACATTTATATTCGCATATGATATAACTATATCTCTGGTGGCATCGTCTGTAGGGAGCTGTGGTGCTAACCCAAAAGTAATGATGGATTTGATGGTTCAAATCCATCAGCACCTCCTCAGGAGAAAGATAGCAATCTCATTCTGCACGATTTACAGCCTCTGAAAAACGCTGAAGGTCAGCTCTGAGACAGACTCAAAAGCAATGACCTTGAGTTTGAGTTTTTAATATATGTGGTAGAGCCAACAGGGAGTAAAGTTATATAAACTTCTTCATCATAACCAAAAGCCCTGAGGGAATTAATCCCAGGTCCTATGGCCTCAGGATCACAGCCTCTGGGGACATCACGGTCAATAGCATAGTCCACAGAGGACTGCTGTCAAGAACTCTCCAAGGTTCTAAAAAGCAATGATGTCCATTTGAAGACTAAAGTGTGCGTGATACAAGCCATGGTATTTTCAGTTGTTTCCTATGCATCTGAAGGTTGGACAATGAATAAAGATGACAGAAGAATTGATGCCTTTGAATTGTGGTATTGGAGAAGAGTACTGAATGGGCTGTCAAACGAGCAAATAAGTCTATCTGAGAGGAAGTGCCACTAAGGTGCGCTCCTTGGAGTAAAGGATAGAGAAACTCATCTCACATATTTTGGGCATGTTGTTAAGAGGGGCCAGTCCTTGGGAAAAGACACCATGCTGGGGAAAGTGGAGAGTGAGAGAAAGACAAAAAATCCCTCAACAATCTGGATTGACAGAGTGGCAGTAACAATAGGCTTGAGCATATCAGAGATGGTAAGGATGAAGCAGGACAGGGCAAGTTTCAGAAAGGTTGTTCATACGATCGTCTGAGTTGACTCAAAGGCACCTAACAACAGTAAGCCCACAAACATAGTATTTTACGTATTATGTTGGTGAGTAGCAACTGGAATCGGAAGTTTGTGAGTAGTACAACTACTGGTCTCTCTTCGCTGAGAACAAAGAAGGAAATAAATGTATCCAAAGGACTAATGAAAAACTTGAATTCCTGCCTCCATGAGCTTGAGATCAGAAGAATGAGATGCTTGCTGCTCGGCTATGACTACTGAGTTCTCTATAAGGGATCACAGTGCAAAGCAAAAAAAAATGTAGAACAAAACTCAGATCCATAAAAATAACCAGAGTCACCAGTGTGATAAAAACCAAGGGAATCTCTTCCCTCCTCTGCCCTGAAACTCTGACCCTTAGTCACCCCTGAATCCTAAACCACAACCCACTCCTATGTCTCAACTTTCAGCCAAACAGACAGGCCTGTAAGGCGACCAGTAACACCAGAGAGGCACTCACTCCTTAGAACAACCAGCCATACAAGATCAAAAGGGTAAAATTTGGTCAGATATAAAGCTCAAAAGACAGGAAGAGGGAGGGCAGATGGCTTAATAGACATGGGAATCACAGGGAAGAAGGGGACAAAGGAGACTATATGTAGGTATTGTAATCGATGTCATAAAACAAAACGTGTATGAATGGTTGAATGGAAAACTAATTTGCTCTGTAAACTTTCACTCATATCACAATTAATTAAAAAGGACACGTAATTATAGCATCCTCCTTGTCCAGACAATAAGCAATATTTACACAGTCATAATAAGTAAGCATTGACTATTGAATTAACCCAAAATCGTGCTGCTGGGAGGATACACTGCTTAGAATTTTTGTGTCTTGACTGAATTCATTTATACGCTCAAGGACAGGATTCTTCCACCTTAAAGTACCCAGGACAAAGCTCGAACTCAAACTCCTTGCTGCCAAGTCTTGCTATCAAGTCTGAACTACCTCATAGCTGAACAACCTCATAGCTGTAAATGGCACAGGAGGAGACTGTATCTTTCTCCCACAGAGACACGAGTGGATTCAAACTTTTGGTTTCACAGGGCAACTCTCTATGAACTCCACCACCAGAGTTCCGTAAGTACCCAGGACAGAAGTGTATAAAACCATCCATGCTAATTAGAAAGGCATTAGGCATTGGAAATCACCACGCCATCACAGAGATGGTCAGCATCCCAGCTGAGACAGACTCTAATCATCCCCTCTACATACATACATACTCTCTCATTAATGTTTAATTCTCCTGAATAAGCAACCATTCAGAGGTATCCCAGTTAAAAGTTTGCATCATTGGTTCATACTAAATTACAGCTTCAGTGAGAATCAAACTCAAACCCAAATCAAACCAACCCATGGCCACTGAGCTGACCGCAAGAACAGACGAGAGCTTCCTCACTGGGTTTCCTGTTCACAGAAACAAATCTCCACTCCTTTCCCTGAAGGTTTGCCTGTTGAATTTGAACCACTAACCTTTCAGTTAGCAGCCAAGTGCTTAATCTTTGCTTTTTTTCCAGGAAGGACAGCCTATATCATTTGGAGGTAAGTATGTCTCATATTTTCCATTTTAAATAGAGTCCTTGGGTGGCATAAACAGTTCATACACTTGACTGCTAACAGAAAAGGTGGAGGAGACTCAAGGTCACCCAGAAGAAAGGCTTGGTAATCTATCTTCAAAATATCAGCCATTAAGAATCCTCTAGAGCATAGTTCTCTGCTGACACACATGGAGTGGCCATGAGTTAGAATTAACTGGTTCAGCCTTTTTGGGTTTTTTTAAGCTAGCTGGGTCATTTCCTACCCATGAACGTTTCACTTATCAGAAAGACAAATTCCTAGAGCTGTTTTCCAGGTCTGAAAGCAGGGTACACACGTGGCCTGCCCGCTGTCCTTGCCCTTTCCTGCTGTCACATGATACTTCTTTGGGAGACAACTGTTCAGGACAAAGGGTTCTGCCTGTGACCAAGCAACCAAACCGCCGATTGAGCCCACGACGACCAGGCCTGCAACCTCACCTTACCAACAACATGCCAATCTATAAAAGCTACCGCAAATGAACAAACAAGGGCTATCAAACCTCCCCCTCATCCCAGCACTGACCTTTCTCAGGACTTTAGGAAAAGAAGGATAAGATGACTTTGAGAGGCCTTGGTGACACACTGGCATCTGAGCATGACTCTGGCAGGACTCTATGGATAGAAGGTTCTGCAAAGGGGAGCAGCATTAGAGAACTAAGACCTCCAAATGCTGAGAAGAAACCTATGCTCCTGGTCAGGTTACCTCCTGACTCAGTGAGAACAAAGGGCCCTCTCACCCTGGACCCCTCTGCTGGCCTCCGACATGAACTTTGTCCACTGCCCCAGCCCATAGCACTGTGCCTGGCACTATGTGAACAGACTGAGATATGAACAGTTACCCACCCTAAGAGCTGGAGGCTACACCAAGCCAGCACCCAGTGGTCCTCATATGCACTGCAATTCAGTTCATTCACTCTGACTGCTTTGGCTGACCTCAGTTCCCACATCAGGAGTCTGACTGAGACAGAATTAATCACTGGTCTGATCCATTACTAAGCTCGCTTATGTCCTTCCCTGGTTCCACTCCTGACCTTGAATTCCTTCTACGACGCTGATAGTAGAAATAATAAAAATATTCGTTATCATTATCATCGACATTGTATCAGCTAATATTTATTTAGCATTATATTAAGTTCTTTAGAAGCAGTATTTTCTTTAATGTGCCGTACTAGTCTCCCCACTTTGCAGATGAAGAAACTGGACCTCCAAGATGGTCAATGACTTCTGAAAGGTGTCAAGAGAGATGCTGAGGTCTCAAGTGACCCTGGAGGGCAGGGTCCTAATGGTCCCCCTTTGCTGACCTCCTGCTCTAGAAGCCTCAGTACTGGTCCACTCCCCACCCCAGCAGCCCAGGTCACTAAAAGCCAGCAGCTGAGGCATCAGGAAGAGGGTAGTTCAAAGCTCTTGGGAGCCCCCTCCTAGATCAAGCTGAGATCCAAAAGCAAGACTGAGCACATTCTTTTTAAAGAAAAGTATTTTTGAATTTGTTAAATGCCTATAGAAACTTCCTCTCAGATACATAACCCGATCTCAGACTATTTGAAAGGATGCACTAGTGAGTGAGAAATATTATTATTCTATTTTTTAAATTATTATTGTAAACATGAACACATACATGGAGGGAAAATTCAGAGCATCCACAGGCATATAATGAAGAGGGACAGGGAGGGGCACCACCACATCTGCTTTCTGCTCTTCTCATGCGACATGTCAAACCAAGCGCCTGGCCCCTGGGAGCAGACTCAGCACCTGCCACGGGGAATCAGGGCTGAGAAAAGGCTGGCATCGCAGGCTTCCTGCTGAATCATTTCCAGCTGCCCTGGCCACTTAAGTGACAAGATGATGTATCAATGTCAATAACGCTGGAAGGGGCTGTCCGTAGAGACAGCATCCTTCTCCCCAGGACAGATGAAGTCTGCCTCGACTGGCAGCTGAGGCCACTGAGAATTAGAGTCCCTGCCCAGGGCCTCTGTCCTTCCCTCCCCCTCCAACTCTCTGCTTCTGTCTGTGCGTGGTGAGGAAGAGGACGTTTCTAGATGAGCCACCAGCCTTGTAAAGAGATGTTACTTGAGCCCCTGAGCCCAGAACTTCACGCATGCAGTGGAAAGGGAAGAGCAGTCAGAGTGGGAGAGCACAGAGCTTCGTGACCATAAGAAGCACCTGAACACAGCTTCAAACCCAACGGGAACCTGGGCCCTTTGCGGGCCTCCAGCGTGCTCCATCCACAGGTCCAGCTCCCTGCTCTGTGCCTGGCTCCTGAGGGTAATCAGCAAACTTTTGTTGAGTAAAGTGTAATGCTAGGGAGTTATACTGAGTACATACTCCATGAGAAGTCCCGTTACTTTCTAGCCAGATTCTCCAAAAATGTGTTGTTAGGAATGGCACTGTATTTCCCTCCCAAAAATATGTGTTGAATTCCTGACCCTGGTACCTGTGAATGGAATACTGTTTGGAAATGGGGTTTTCTTTTGTTATGTAAATGCAGGTAGTATAAGTGCTAGAGCCGTGTAGGAGCCAGACTTTACTGCTTCTAAAGAATCTCAAAGTATCAGGATACACAAACAGGGGAAGGCAGTATTGACAAGGAGTCAAAGAGTTCATGTAAAAGCACAACAGAGACCCTGGTTTGGCCTTTCAGCCTAGAGAACTGTAAACAAACTGACTGGTGTTCTTTAGAACCACCCACCTGAGGTATTTCTGTTACAGCAGCTCTAAGAAACTAAGACATGTGTCTTTTTGTAAGCTAGGCTCCTGGCTGCCTCACACATCTTGGCAACCCGACAGGCCCAGGGCAGCATTTGTTGTTATTGTTATGTGCCATCAAGTCGCTTGCAACTCACAGCGACCCTATGTACAACAGCCCTAAACTCTGCTCTGTCCTGTGCCAATTGCACTGTCTCTGACACTCCCATCCCGATTACCCCAGTCACTGAATCAATCTACCTCATAAAGGGCCTTCCCCTCCTGTGCTGTCCCTCCACCCTACCAAGCATGATGTCCTTCTCCAAGGACCGGTCTCTCCTTACAACATGTCCAAAGTATGTTAGACGGAGCCCCAGAATCCTTGCCTCCAAGGAGCTGTCCGGTTTAACCCTCTCCAGGATGAATCGGTTTGTTTTCCTAGCAGTCCATGGTACCCTCAATACTCTTCTTCAGCACCACAGCTCAAAGGCATCAATTCTCCTTTTATCCTCCCTAGTCATTGTCCAACTCTCTGATCCATAACAAGTGATTGCAAAGACCATGGACTGTATCATATGCACCTTAGTCTCCAGAGAGACACCATTGCTCTTCAGAACTTTGGAGAGGTCCCTAATAGCAGTACACTCAAAACCAGAGGCCCAGGGGATCTCTGGTGGCCTAGTGGCAAGGAGCTGCAACTACAATCCCAGAGGCGCACGGTTCGAATCCACCAGATGCTCTGCTGGGGGAAGGAGGAACACTCTCCTCCTGTACCAGTCAGATCTGATTTGATGGTACACTCACACAAAAATAATAAAATTTAAAAAAAAAACAAAAAAAAACCCAGAGGCCCGTTGCCATCAAGTCAGCCACACCTCAGGTGTGTCAGATTAGAACTATGAACCATAGTATTTTCAATGGCCAACTTTTCAGAAGCAGAAACCAGGTCTTTATTCTTCTATAGTCCCTATAAATGGACTTGGACCAGTAATTTTTTAATTTTCTTTGCCCCCCGCCAAGCCATGTTAACCATTTGCACCACCCGGACTCAGTACACAGCACCCTTCCCGATGTGTCTGTTAATCTTCAGCTCTTCCATTCATATAGCAAAGGAGAGACAATGTTTAGGGAAAATGACCAAGACAAGTGATGTTTTCATCTAAGAGATGAATCAGCTGCAGCTTGGAAAGGAAGCAGACCCACTTGCTAAAGAAATCACAGCTAAGTAATGGAGGAACCAGACCCCAAGCGCTAGCATTCGGGCTCCAAGCTCTAGGGTCCATGCTACAGAGTGAATGAGTGGAGTGAATGAGTGCAGAATGCAGGAGAGAATGAGTGAAGTGAGGTGACTCCTCCCACCTCTGCAGACCCATCGCAATTACTCTCTCAGCCCAAAGCAAAGCCATGTAACTCGTCACACTTAGTTTCTCCTGCTCCATTAGCGTCTCACCATTTTAGGGATGTTTCTCAGTTGTCATGTAACATGCTTCCAAACAGATGATCCACATGAGCATTTATATGTGATATCTGTTGTTGCTATGTGCTGTCGAGTCAACCCTCTAGCAGGTTTTCAGAAGTAGTAATTCCCATGGGAGGAGTCTGCCCATCTATCTAGCATATACAGACCAAAGTTTATGTCTTGACAATTTGCTTTCATAAGGATAGCTGGTATGTCTCTTTGGAACAGATTCATAGCTGACCCTCCAGGAGGTTTACAGTAAATCGCATGAGAGGAGACTGCCCATCTTTTTCTGGGGAGCAGCCGGTGGATTTGAACCATCTGTATTTGGTTGGCAGCACAACTCCTTACCCACTAGACTACCAGAGCTCCATCCATTAGCCAAGAAAATCCTATGGAGGAATCTACTCTATAACACATGGGCTCACCAGGAGCCAAGCTGACTCAGCAGAGATGATTTGGTTTGGCAGGGAAGGTGGGGAAAGGTTGGAGGCAAGGAATACAGAAATCATTGTTTAAGAAGCACTGAGAATCAGGTAATGGTGGTGGTTGTATAACATCTTTAGTGCAACTGTATGTATAAAAATACAATCACAGGAAGAGGCCCTCGGTAAGGACAAGAGGACCTTAACTCCCCATGCTGCATCTTCCTTAGAGGCTTGGTGGTCACTTGCAATGTTTTTTAACTATGCCTTACATAATGTTGTAAATGTGGTAAATGTTGTGTGTGAGAGAGAGAGAGATAAGATAGATAGATAGATAGATAGATAGATAGATAGATAGATAGATAGATGATAGATGAAAGATAGATAGATGATAGATGATGATAGAGAGATGGATGGATAGATAGATAGATAGATAGATAGATAGATAGATAGGTAGATATAGATAATAGGATGGATAGATAGATGACTGATAGATTTTATCAGTTTTTTTAAAGGACATTTTCAAGGATGAGCACCTGCATTCTCTGCATTCCTCACACACTGGGTGCTGAACAAAGAACTCTGGACTGATTGAGCAAACGACCTATCTGTGTCCTTGCTGACATGTCAACTGGGGTGGCCGCACAAGTTGTCTGGGGTGGCCGAGAACAGAAACACAGGGCCTGGGCTGAGTTGCCTTCACAAGTCCTCCATCCACAAGTCCTCCGTCCACAAGTCCTCTGTCCATGTCCAGGGCTCTACCTGGAGGCAGGGGATCAGGCAGAGAAGCCTGCAACCCACAAAGACAGGCCATGGCTGCCATGGACGCTTGTTTCTGCTGCAGCTCCAAGGCTGACTGAAGGCACTCGGGCCCTCACCCATCCCTTCTGAACAGATCTCTGAATGAAGTCTCTGGGTGATGCAACTGGCTAAGCTACTAACTGAAAGGTTAGCAGTTCGAATCCACACCCGAAAGCACCTGGGAAGAAAAGTCTGGTGACCTATCTGTGAACATAGTCACTGAGGATATTAAGGACCACAGTTCTACTCTGACACCCATGGGCTCACCGAGTTGAAGCTGACTTGATAGCAATGTGTTTTGTGGTTTTATCTGAGTCCGAAGGTGAGCAGGGGCCACCCACTGCCTAAGTGGGTCAGAGACTGAAGCCTGGCTGGTGGCCTCAGGCACCCAGGTCTCTATCAGATGGCCTGGGGCAGTCAGGAACAGAGCTGAGTAGCTTTGCTCAAAAGTCAGCTCTGAAGGGGACCACAGCTTTCATTTGGCTCAGAAAAGCAGATGTAATAGGCTTCTTTTTAAAAATGTTTCTTTTACAGGTTTAGAGAGCAGAGGCAAGAGGGTGGGAGCAGAGGGGAAAGGGAGACTGGGTGGAGAGAGGAAGAGAGAAAAGCGGAAGCTTTTAGATTGAAGACACTTCCCACCCCATCAGGGCCAAAATCCATCAGTTAAAAGGCTGCTGGCAGGAGAAGCCACAGGCAGGGTGGGCGAGCAGGAGGTGGTGGGAGGAACATTAACTGGAATACCACAAAGCTCTGGGCAGAGTGCTCATGGGGTTCCTTTTCCAGAATCAGAGGGGACTGTGGTGGCATCCCAGCCACCCTACCAACCCCATCAGCTTCGGGGAGCTCAGAAAAGTTTTCATACGGTTAGTTCAGCCTACAACTGTCCCCTACTATGTCAGACACCACCCCAACAAAGCTTTCCAGAAATCTTGAAACCAAGAAAAAGATGGGCCTGGGAAGTTTCTTCACAGTAAACTTCCTCATCTTAACATGCCCCCCAACCCAATGTAACTCCATCAACCTCCATGGAAACCTCAGAAGAGGGGACCCCAAGGACCCTCCTCCTCTCATCTCTCAAAGACCTAGTAAGACACTCTGATCAGGTAGCAATCACAGGAAGAGGCTCTCAGTAAGGACAAGAGGGCCTAAACTTCCCATGTTGCGTCCTCCTTAAAGGCTTGGGGATCACTTGCAGTGCTTTCTAACTATGCACTACATACCAGGGACATCATGCATAGGAGGGTGGAGGGACAGCTCAAGAGAGGAAGACCCTCAATGAGTGACTGAGGTAATGGGGGTAAGTGTATCAGAGACAGTAGGATTGGCACAGGTTAGAGCAGGGTATAGGGCTGTTGTACAGAGGGTCTCTATAAATTGCGGGCAACTCAACGGCACATAATAACAACAGCAACAACACATACCAGCATGGGAGCTCTAAGGGAGTAAATTTGCTTAATCAAAAGGCAAGCAGTTCTAATCCACTAGCAGCCACGAAGGAGAAAGACAGGCAATATCCTTTCAGATTTATAGACTTCGAAAACCCGCTGGAGGATCAGTTATGAGTCAGTTCCGGCTGGACAGCAATGGGAGAGAGAGAGAGATTTTCTCAAAACTCACCCTCATTAAGTTGGTTCTGACTCTGTGACCCTTGAATGCGTTTACAAGGCTGTAAATACCAATGATAAGATTCATCTTTCTCCCAAGTCACTGGTGGATTGGAATCGCCCGAGACAGTCAGCCTTTTGGGTCAGCAGCTCCCCAGACATACATTACGACAATTTTGAAAACTAAAGTTAAGGGGAGGTGAAGGAAATGGGAAAGATCCAGTGTGAAAAACAATGTATTTGAACTTTATAAATAAATCAGTATTTTAAAAATTATTTAAAAAAAAAAATAAAAGCAAAGCTGATCTAAATAGCCTCATTACTCTCAGGATCAAAACCAACTCTTTCACACACCCTCATGGGACCTTGTAATTCAGATGTTCCCATCCAGCTTAATCTCTCATCCTCTGCTCTCCTCACTTGTCTCTACCACACTATAAAACTTTCATGAATTTCCCCAATGAGCCACTATAAAAATGCATGGGAGTGGCAACCTCTTCTAATTTGACAAGGGGAAAGAAGAATCACAATCAGCCAGTTCCTATGTCAGACTGTCAAGGTCAGACATATCTCCACACTCCAAACCTTTTTACCCATTCTGACAACATGATTTCTCCCACGGTAAACAATGTTTCTCTACTGGGTTTGGAAATCTATTGCAATGGCCACATAGAACTCACAGACCATACCCACAGTCACAGAGTTCGTAGGAAGTTACTGGTTATAATTCAGGATCAAGAACACTCAGGATACAGTTCTTGGGTGAACATGATCTCTTTTAACTCAGTTGTGTCTAAAGGCAGGCCTCTCTCTCACCTTGGCCTTTCAATGCTGGTCTTGCTCTGTGCAGGTTAAGTATTATAAAGCTCTTCTAACTTTGCCATGTTAAGTGCCCCAAAATCATGCCTATCAGCTAGCAAGCTTAGCCCTGAAGTCACAAAGGACAAATCTCCAAAGGCACCCACTTTACCTAAGAAGGTTTCCGCCCAGGGATCCTGGGTCTAAAGAACACTGTCATATTGTCAGCCTCTTTTTTTCCCCCTTGATGTCAGTGATATCCCCTTTTCTGCCTCTAGCAGGAAGACAAAACTGACCAATCTCCATGTTCCATATACTTTATTTGCATGGTCCCATCCCACTAGGGTGTCATTTACATTATTACATTATTAGCAAGCTATACAATCCCGCTGGTAGGCCACAAACACTTCATATTTGCATAGTCCTATCCAGTCATTCCATATGTAAAGCTTTATCTTACATAATTTGGGCATGTTGCTAGGAGAAGCTATTCCTTGGAGAGGGGTCTTATGCTTGGGAAAGTGAAGGGACAGCAAAAGATCTACAGGAGGACTGACACAGTAACTACGGCAAATGGCTCAAGTGTGTCAGAGACAGTGAGGAAGGCACAGGAGAGGACAGGGTTTAGAGCCATTGTTCTTAGGGCCTCTAGGAGTCGTACTAACAATCCAGTCTTTAGGGAGCTCTGGTGACTTAGTGGTAAAGAATTGTGCTGCCAACCCAAAAGTACATGGTTCAAATCCACCAACTACTCCATGGGAGAAAAACAGACAATCTCCTGCTATGCAATTTACTGCCTCTGAAAAGCCACTGGAGGGCCAGCAATGAGTCAGTTCTGATTCAACGGAATTGAGTTGTTGTGTTGTTGTTGTTGTTGTTGTTTGGCAGTCACTAGAGAGCTCTGGTGGTATAGTTTGTAAGGAGTTGCAATTCAAACCCACCAGCAGCGCCCAGTGAGAAAGACAGGCGAGCTCCTACCATGTGATTCACAGCCTCTGAAAACCAACTGTTTCATGGTAGAAAGATGGGCATCTCCACTTGTGTGATTTTACAGCCACTGAAAACCCACCAGAGAGTCAGTTATGTGTCAATTTTGACTTGAAGGCAATCAGTTGAGTTGACCCAGTCACTTGGTGCAACTTACAAAGACTATGGCTAAAAAGGCCACATCAAGTAATTTACTGCACCACAGTCACCCTCTCACACACACTGGAATCCCAGCACCCACTCTTCCCTCCATATAGAGACCTCTTCTCACCCACACTCTCTCTTCACTCCAGACCTCATCTACCTGGATCTTACCCATTCTCTAGACTCTGTTTGAATGTCACTTCATCAAGATGCCATGTCTTGATGCCCATTCTAGACAGAAAGGCCCCTTGTGCTATCTGCCTTGCCTCCACATCCTGTTCTCCCCTATCACAACCATAGACCCTCAAATGTAATGTCCATTTCAGTGCCTGGCCACCCCACCATCACCAGTTACCCCCTTCCCCTAGACTGTAAGCTCCAGGAGAGCAAGGATAAATGCACCACACTCCTCGCTGTCTCCTCAGCTCTTACCCCAGACTCAACGGACAGATGGTCAAGTGCACTGCTCACAAGGGGGAAATGAAAGGACATACTACAAGTTTGAAAGTCTAAGAGGCAGCAGTGTTCAGAAGCAAGAGAAATCACTGCAGGCCTAATGAAACAAGGGAGAGTCCAAGCCAAGTGGAGAGATCAAGGTAAGCAGGGACCTTGGATGTAAGAACGGCCTCAATGGTGGGACCAAGCCCAGTGGCTGTGCCATACCACATCCTCCTGGAATCAGAATTATAACCA
The DNA here is from genome assembly GCF_000299155.1 of Elephantulus edwardii. NCBI lineage: Eukaryota > Metazoa > Chordata > Mammalia > Macroscelidea > Macroscelididae > Elephantulus > Elephantulus edwardii. The sequence continues at coordinate 12,910,896 of NW_006399844.1, read as the reverse complement.
CCTAGCAAAACAACTATGTAAAAATAGCAAAATTTAACAGAAAGCAAACATCAAATGTTGTCAAGGTTGTGGAGAAACTGGAAAACTTATTCACTGTTGCTGGGAGTGTAAAATGGTGCAACCACTATGGAAGGCTGTATGGCGCTTTCTCAAAAAGTTGCAAATAGAAATACCATTTGACTCAGCAATTCTACTACTGGGAATATACCCCAAAGAGACCATAACTGACATCCAAGCAGATATATGCACATCCATGTTTATTTCAGCTTTGTTTACAATAGCAAAGAGCTGGAAACAACCCAAGTGCCCATCAACAAATGAATGGATAGAGAAGCTCTGGTATATTCACACAATGGAATACTATGCAGCATTGAAAAACAAAGAACTCATGAAATATTATGCAAAATGGGTGACCCTGGAGGACATTATGCTGAGTGAAATATCTCAGTCACAAAAGGACAAATATTGCATAGGGCCACTGCTGTAAAACGGGCTTGCCATCAAGGTTGAGGGAAGACAGAAAAGGAGGGGAGGAATGATGTATATTGCATTGAAACAGATGAGGGAGAGATCTGTTTATAAGGGATATGTGAATGGGTATTATTGTCATTACAGAAGTCCAGAGTAAAGGCTGCATAGTGGAGTGGACTTGGGAGGAGAGACTGCATAATGATGAAAGAGTTTTTCTTTTCAAGGAGAAGAGTGATTTGGGGGGAGGGGATGGGTAGGGAGAAAAGTACAACAATGAATGTCTGGAAATCTTAAGTCTCTGTAAATTTTCATTAAAATTAATTTGTTAAAAAGGTAAAAAAAAAAACCTCAAGGTGACATCTTTGCTTTTTAACACTTTACAGAGGTCCTCTGCAACAGATTCTTTTTTTTTTCTCTATATTTTATTAATTTTCATAAACATTTACAGAGATTTTGGGCTTCCACTCATTCATTGTTGCACTATTCTCTCT
>NW_006399844.1:12882736-12908404 GCF_000299155.1 Elephantulus edwardii | reverse complement strand
CCATAGATAGATGGGTTGATCTCTGGATTCTCAATTCGATTCCATTGATCTATGTGTCTGTCATTGTACCAGTACCATGCTGTCTTTACTACTACGTCTGCAACAGATTCTGAATACACTGAAAAATTTCTCAAAATATGACAGCAAGGAGGACTGTTTGTAGCTAGAACACCCTGATCTTAGCTTTTACCTGCTCCAACTCATGCACATGGTGACACAGGTGAGGGACAATATGAACTTCACTGTCCTCTCAAGACAAAAGACTCTTTTCCGACTACGACTCATAGCATCTCTATGCACAATAGCTCTAAATCCTGCTCTATCCTGAGCCAGTCTCACTGTCTCTGACACATACATCTACCCTCATTACCCTGGTTACTGTGTCAGTCCGTTTCATCCAGAGTCTTTGTCTGCTGTGCTCTCCCTTCACCCTTCCAAGTACGATATTCTTCTCCACAGACTGGTCCCACCTGGCAACATGCCCAAAGCATGTGAGACGGAGTCTCAAAATCCTTGCCTCCAACAAGCAGATTGGTTTTATCCTCTCCAGGACAAATCTGTTAGTTTTCTAGGTGGTCCATGGTATGTTCAATACTCTTCTCCAGCATCACAACTCAAAGGCATCAATTCTTCTTCTGTCATCCTTGGTCATTGTCCAGCTCTCTGATGCATAGCAAGCAATTGAAAAGACTATCCCTGGATAGAGCACACCTTAGTTTCTAGACTGACATCCCTATTCTTCACCACTCAGGAGAAGTCTCGGACAATAAATTTTTCTAATGCAATTCATCTTTTGATTTCCTAACTGCTGGTGCCAAGAGTGCTGACTGTGGAGCCAAGCAAGATGAAACTTAAAAATCTCAATCTATTTTCCACCTATCATGACACCACCAATCGGCCCAGTAGTGAGAATCTTTGTTTTCTTGATGTTGAGCTTCAATATTGCACACTGCAGACCTTGACCCTCTGTAGCAAATGCTTCAGGTTCTCCTCAGTTTCAGCAAGTATAGTTGTGTCATCTGCATAATGCAGGTTGTTGATGAGTCTTCCTCCAATCCTGACGCCACATTCCTCCTCACAAAGTCCAATATCTAGAATGATCTGTTCTGCATACCGTTTGAAAAGGTATGGAGACAGGACACATTCCCTGACACACTTCTTTTCTGACCTTGAACCATGCTGTGAATTTCTCTGAAATTCCAACCATTCCTTCTTTTGAGTATAAAAGCTTTTAATCCTAAGTGTCTCCAATTAAAATGCAAATGGAGAGACCCTGCCTCAAGTAGCCACTGTCTTCTACTCCACCACAAGGCTAACTACTCCCCAGGCTCAGAGCTAAACCTTTTCCCTCTAAAAACATGAATCATTTTTACTACCCACATTTTACAAATGAGCACACTGATTCTCAGAGAAATGAAGTCACTTGTCCAGGATCATAATAGTTAAGCAGTGATAAAGCCAAGATTTGAACCCAGGTATGCTGACTTTGGGGCTCAAATTCCTTCTTCTTCCTCCTCCTCCGTTTTCCCTTCTTTTCTCCCGCCCCCCCACCCCCTGATGTTTTTCACTTTTTTTTATTCTGGTAAAATATACACAAGATAAAATGTCTCATTTTTAAGCTGCACAATTAATTCCATGGCATTAAGTACCCTAACAATGCCATGTCAACATTCCTAACTCACTTTTAGAATTTATCATCACCTCAAAAGAAAATCAGGCTATTGATTTTTTTTAATGAGTAATATATCATTGTTGTCAGGTGCAACTGAATCAACTCCAACTAAGCAATAGTCTCAAAAACAGATCTAAACCTTACCTGATCCTGTGCCATCCTCACAGCTTCCACTATGTTCGAGTCCACTGTTGCAGTCACTGCGTCAGTCCTGCTCACTCAAAATCTTCCTCTCCGTCCTTGACCCTCTACTTTTTCAAGCATGGTGACTTTTTCCAAGGATTCCCTGTCCCGCCGACTCAGAGTACGTAAGGTAAAGTTTTACCATCCTTGCCTCTCAGAAGCAACCTGGTTGAACTTCCTCCAATACAGATTTGTTTGTTCTTTTGGCAGTTCATGATATATTTAATACTCTTCATCAACACCACGATTCAAAGGTGTCAATTATTCTTAGGCCTTCCTTATTCACTGTCCAACTTTCACATGCACATGAAGCAACTGAAATAACAAGACTTGGGTCAAGGGAGTTACAAAACCCAAGTTATTAGAAGGTACACAGTAAAAGGAATCCCTGTCAGTGCAAACCAGTTACTTGATTGCTAACAAAAAGGTTAAAGGTTTGAGTCCACTCAGATACACGCGGGAAGAAAGGCCTGGCAATCTACTTCTTAAAAAGCAGCTCTTGAAAACCTCCTGAAGCACAGTTTCCCTCTGATACACATGGTTCACCACAAGCAGAAGTTGATGCAATGGCAACAGGTTTATGGAGGAACAAGTCTTTGTCCTATCTAACTCAATCTGTCCAGTTCTTGTGCTGGCCCGCAGGGATGACCTCCACATCTCTCTGTCATTCCCCTATACAAATATGGGCCAAAACAGAGATGGAATCCTATTTTTTTTCTTGTTTTAACACAATAGGCAGTATATCATATATTCCATTCTGCACCTTGCGTTCTTCACTTCATTAATCTAGATGATGGGCTCAAATGGGTCAACAACTATGACGATGGCACAGGGCCAAGCAAGGTGTCCTTCCATTCTAAGTAGGTCGCCAGGAGTCATAACTGCCTCAGTGACACCTAACAGCAACAATAACATCATCCTCACCAATTCTGTGACTTAAGCCAATAAAAGTTTGTTTCTTAAAAAAATACCTTGGAGAACTTTCCATCAGCACACAGCTAGCAATACCTTTCTACTTTAAAATCATATCTTAATCTACAGCATAAAAGTTAACAGAAATAATTTAAGCACAGAAATTAAGCATAGAAATAATTTAAGTAGCCGGTTCCGTGTTGATTGGCATTTGATCTTTTCAAGAAGACAAAGATTCTCACCACTGGACCAATTGGCAGCATCAGGATGGATGGTGAAGAGATTGAGATTGTACACAGCTTTAGTTTGCTTGGCTCCACAGTCAACACTCTTGGCACCAGTAGCCAGGAAATTAAAAGGTGCATTGTCATGGGAAAGTCTGCTGTTAGGGACCTCTCTAAAGTACTGAAGAGCTATGGTGTCTCTCTGGAGACTAAGGTGCATCTGATACAGGCCATGGTCTTCGCAGTTACTTGTTATGCATCAGAGAGTTGGACAATGACCAAGGAGGATAGAAGGAGAATTGATGCCTTTGAGCTGTGGTGCTGGAGAAGAGTATTGAGAGTACCAGGGACTGCTAGGAAAACAAACAGATTCGTCCTGTAAAGGGTTAAACCAGGTGGCTCCTTGGAGGCAAGGATTCTGAGGCTCCGTCTAACATACTTTGGACATGTTGTGAGGAGAGACCGGTCCTTGGAGAAGGACATCATGCTTGGGAGGGTGGAGGGACGGCGCAGGAGGGGAAGGCCCTCTATGAGGTGGATTGATTCAGTGACTGGGATAATCGGGATGGGAGTGTCAGAGACAGTGCGACTGACACAGGACAGAGCAGAGTTTAGGGCTGTTGTACATAGGGTCGCTATGAGTCGCAAGCGACTTGACGGCACATAACAACAACAACAACATACTGCAATCTAGTTGTACTATTACAAATAATCATAACCCTGTTCTGCCCCAGTCCACATGTACGGAAATAAGCATTGTTGTTATAATGCTATGTTATGTTTTGTTATGTGCCATCAAGTTGGAACTGATGCATAGCTAAACCTCCAGTGGGTCTTCAGGGACTGTAAATCACAGGAGGAGGCTGTCCATCCTTCTCCCTCGGAGTAGCTGGTAAATTCGAACTGCCTCCCTTGGGTTTTGGCAGCATAACTCCTTATCTACTAAGCCAACAGCGCTCCCTGATGGAAATATACATGTTAAATAAATTCCCAAAGGTGCATCTGTGGGTCAAAGGGAATATCCATGCAAAAAGTGTATCAATGTCTCTTCCATTAAATTGGAATGGCTGCAATTAAATTGGGTGTTGCAAACAGTTAAGGCGCTCACGTCCACCCAGAGGCACACCAGCAGGAAGGCCTGGTCACCTACTTCCAACAAATCAACCACTGGAAACCCAAGAAGTGCAGTGCTCCTCTGACGCACGTGGAGTCAAGTCAGAGCTGACTTCACAGCAGCTGATAAAACTGGTATGAAAGGGAAGAAGACCAAAGCAGATTCTGCCTGCTCAGTCTACATTCGCTCCTTCTAGTAATAAAACTCACCTTTACTTAAGAGAACTATTTCATTGGAAAGCTCACTTGTAATCCTAGGACTAGGGTGATACTTCAAGTTAAACCAATCACTGTCCCCCATCTCCCCTGAATTCTGTGATTGACACAAAATCCAAGCCAGCCAATCAGAATGCCTCCCTGGGATTTGTCTCATTTAGGCTAATGAAAAGTAACTTTCTCTCTCCTCTGGGATGTTGTTGCTGTTAGATGTTGTTAGTTGTTAGATGCCATGAAGTCAACTATGACTCATAGTGACCTTATGAACCATAGACCTGAGCCTTGCCCAATCCTGCACCATCTTCACTGTCATGGGCTGGCCTCTCTGGGAAGGAGTGAAAAGGTAAAGTCCAGAGTGGTCTGCAAACACGGTTCCAGCACCCTGGAGACAAATGGCATGAGAGAATGGAGCCAGTACAAACAGATATAGAGGCAAAAAGTAGAGAAAGATAGGCCAAAGACCCTTGATCCAGCTAATACTGCATTCCAACTCTTTCCATAGATGAGATGAGTTATCACAAAATCAAACAGACCGCCATTGAGTTGATTCCAACCCTGTATGACAAGAAGTGCCATACAGAGATTCTAAGGCTGTAAATCTTTACAGAAGCAAACTGCCACATAATTCTCCCACAGAGCTGCTGGCAAGTTCAAACCACCAACCATTCCTTTAACAGCCAAATACTTAACCACTCTGCCACCAGATGAGTTTGGCCAGTCAAAGAATTCCCCTATTTTGCCTGACTAAAACAGGTGGTAACAGCAGCCAGAAAATCAAGACTAAGTGCATTGGGAAAGTCTGCTGTCAGGGACCTCTCCAGAGTACTGAAGAGCAATGATGTCAGACTGGAGACTAAGGTGCGCCTGATCCAGGCCATATTCCTTACAATTGCTTGCTATGCATCAAAGAGTTGGATAATAACTAGGGGTGAAAGAAAGAAAAGTGATGCCTTTGAGTTGTGGTGCTGGAGAAGAGTGTTGAATATACCATGGACTGCTAGGAGAACAAACAGGTTCATCCTGGAGAAGGTGAAAACAGGCTGCTCCTTGGAGACAAGGATTCTGAAGTTTCATCTGACATACTCTAGTCATGTTACAAGGAGGCATCAGTCCTTGGAGAGAGACACCATGCTTGGGAGGGTGAAGGGACAGCGCAGGAGAGGAAGACTCTCAATGAGATCGATTGATTCAGTCACTGGGGCAATGGGGATAGTTGTGTCAGTGACAATAAGGTTGGCACAAGACAGAGCGGGATTTAGGGCTCTTGTACATAGAGTTGCTATGAGTCACAAGTGACTCGATGACACATAACACGAACAACAATCAGGTGGGGTTTCTATCACTTGCCACACTAACTAAGGCACTATATATATATAGTCCCAGTAGAGTTCTAATATAAGGGAGCTCTGGTGGCCTAGTGGAAAGAAGTTGTGCTGCAATCCTGAAAGCAGGCAGCTGGAATCCACCAGCTGCTCCACAGAAGGATGGGCAGTCTCCTCATATGTGATTAATTGCCTCTGAAAACCTGCTGGAGGGTCAGCTATGGGCTGGTTCCAACTCAATGGTACACAACAACAACAGAGTTCTAATACAGATAAGCAGATGTAGATACAGATGCAAATACATTGTGTGGGAGAGCATGTGTTTAGATAGAGAAGACCAGAAGAAAACATATTAAATGTTAATAGTGGTTATCTCTGCAATCCCCCATCTGGGGTTGCAGATGAGTTTTATTTTAGTCTTTGTACTGTTCTGTTTTCCAAATTTTCTGCAAGGAACATGGATTTTAAAAATATAATAAATGTTTCATTAAAAAATCAGATTGGAAATCAACAGCCAGGCAGTCCTCAGAGGAAACTGCAAAGCCCGGGCAGTGGTCACAGGCAGCGATGCCCACTCCTACTCATGACCATCAATGCACTTTAAATGCGCTGCTGCCCTGTGCCAATGCCAGCTGGCAGGCTGCTGCAGGTTCCACGCTGCAGTCCCTAAACCGTGCCTTCCGTCCGTGTGGCCCCACAGCCTCTGAGCCCAGAGATTCTTCTCTCCACACTCTCAGTCCCTATGCTGAGCCCCCTAGAAATCTCCACCCACCAAGTCAGTCTCAGGGGAGCATCCCAGAGGAACCCTGGCAAATGCCTGTCCATGAGCCAAAGGGCAATGAATCCCAGGAAGAGGGATGAAAGGACTCCTGGGATGTGGCCCAGCCCCACTGGGCCTGGTCTTCCCCCAGCAACGCATGACAGTGGGTGAGGAGCAGAAGTCTGCCGGACTGAGCCCTTCAGCTGCACAGACTGTAGGAAAGGGAAGCCTGGCACAACCCTGGAGTCCCCACGGCACTGTAGCTCCTAAAGCATCTCCGTTTTCATGGCGACCAGGCTGCAGCCACCCCCACCCACCTACTCCATCACCAACCAGACAAACACCCTCATTTATCTGTTGTACATATCAGGTTTCTGTGTTAAGACTCTTATTTATCCAGATAATTTTACCAATGAGTAACTGGAAATCATTAACTAGGGTGAGTCCCATTTCACAGAGGGGGGAAACTGAGGGCTGCACACAATGTATGTTCAAGATTACACTTGGGGCTGCCTTCTCTGGGTTTTTCTTGATATCCAGGGGTTCCTACTACTCAAACTCCTGAGATCTCTGAGAGTTTGTGCCTTCAGCACAAACTTCCTGTGATAAATCACAGAAAGCCAACCATACTCCAACCAGCCTTGCGACCAAGAGCACCCACTAGCCAGACGACTGCAGGGAGTCGTAATCTGTATCCAAGGAATTCAGATTTTCTGAGTTGAACAGTAACTGTGCCCAACAGGCATCAATAAAGGAATATGGGGAAGTCTTATGTGACCCCACAGTAGACCCTGGACAAGACCAGCTGTCCTCCCATAGCAACCCCCACCGTGTGTGTGTGTGTGCGCGCGCGCGTGCACGCACACACACGCACAGACACCTCACACATGTGTCTGAATGTTCCATTGTCCAGTATGGAGATGCTTCAGGGAGACGAGTGGCTACTGACTCAGCAGAGACAGAAGGAGGCAACCCTACAAGTGGACAGACTGTGGGACTCTCCCAGGTGTGGGATCATCCCCTTCGCCTCTGCTGAGTGACTGCTGTCCTTCCTTGATGCAACTGCCATCCATGTCTTGCTCCTCTGATAAGAGCACATCAAATCTGTTTAGGTGGCCCATCCCTCCAACACTCGCAGTCCAAAGGACTCTCTGCCTGGAACTAGGAGTAGACACAAGAAAGACTTGACTAATCAATGTATCCCACCTTTCCACTTCTCTGTTCTGCGATAGGCAGTGGCTCATACTGTCCATTGTGAGCTAGCCCAGGGACTCCAGGCAGAACTGGTGGGAAAGGAGTGTGTTCTTCTTGTGGAACTGTTGAATGGACCGACTGTAAGCAGCCATCAGCCTCCTCTGCGGACAAGCAATCTGAGGATGAAGACAACTCAATGGAGAGCTAAGCCTTTAGACGGGAGGCCTTTCTTCCTGGCCCATCTAGTCTAGAAAGTCTACTGAAACCTGCTGGGTATTAACAGTACACAAGCCTCCACTGACAGTCAGGTGGTAGCTATACACAAGGGGCACTGACCAGGAATCAAGCCAGGGTCTCCTGCAAGGAAGGCATAAATTCCACCAGTGAGTCACCAAGGTCTTCACTCCCTTGTTTTACTCTCTCAATTCCCTAAAACTTCCACAGTCCATTTCCTCCTCCAGAAATCTCACCCAGTCTCCATGGACACGTCAAATGTCACCCACTCCAGAGGAACCTCCCTTGGGTAATCTCTCCTTCCTTTTGACCTCTGGGGCACCTCATACCCCTTCTCCAGTACCTACTGTCTTATGTATGCCCTGAGTTCCATTACATGTCTGGTCACTCTTGTAGCACAGGCTGCTCGAGGGCAGGGAATGTCTAATTCCCCTCTTACACTTTGTTTTCCAGTGCCTGCTACACACCTGGCATCCCACAAATATCGATCGACAGGGGTGAACGGAACCCAATGACAAATGACTGCTTGGTCCACAAGGCGTTTGGAGGAAGGCCCTTGGCCGTCTGCAGTTAGGGAAGGGGAAGAGGGTGGATGCTCTGGGAGGACCAACAGCACTGTCCAGAAGGGGGAAGGGGGCACAGCAGTTGAGAGTTGGAGGCCAGCTGTCCTGTTCCCATCACTTGCACCTCGGCCTGTGACGTATGTCCTGCTTCTGTGCAGTCATGCCCTTGCAGGACCTCCTCAGCTATCAGTAAATGACCAGCCTTTGTTAATGTCACACTCAAAAGCCCTTCCTGGCACATATGCAGTTTTCAGATGGTCTGTGTTCAGTTACCTCTTGATTTACACACGGTGTCTGCCTTTGCATCTTGGGTTTAATATCTTATTAAAAATAAATGTACTATTAAAATACAGATGGCCCTGGTGAGCTCAGGGCCTGCCTGTTCATGAAGGGAACTGGGAATTTCTAATTAGTGAGGACAGCAGCCAGGAGACCTCTGGGCTTATCACAAGCCTGCTAGCAATGACCCTTCCCTTCCCCCATTCCAGGCTCCACAAACCTCCTGCCCACCCCCCTTGTCCCTCTCCCCAAATTCAATGCACATATTCAAAACCAGTCCAACTGTCCCAAAGACCTATCCAGCTCCTTCCTTAAAAAATACTATGAGCCTGCTATGTTATCATGCTTCTTAGCGTTCAGAAGTGTCTTCATTCACCTAGTCTCCTATACAATGGATAGACGGATGGAGAAAGATTGAGACAGTTAACAATTTTTGCTTGCTCAGTTCGACAGTGAACACATTTGGCACCAGTAGTCAAGAAATCAAAAGGCAAATTGCATTGGGAAAGTCTGCTGTGAGGGATCTCTCCAGAGTACTGAAGTATAAGGATGTCAGTCTAGAGACTAAGGTGCACCTGATCCACACCATGGTCTTCACAATTACTTGCTATGTGTCAGAAAGCGGGGCAATGACTAAGGATTATAGAAGAATTGATGTCTTTGAAGAGTACTTAATATTAACATGGATGGCTAAGAGAACAAATAGATTCATCCTGGAGAAGGTGAAATCAAGTTGTTCCTTGGAGGCAAGGATTCTGAAGCTCCATCTCACATATCTTGGGCATGCTGCTGCCAGGAGGGACTAGTCCTTGGATAAGGACATCATGCTTGGAAGGGTGGAGGGAAGGCACAGGAGAGGAAGATCCTGGATGAGATGAAGTGACACAGTAACTGGGGTAATAGGAAAGGGTGTGTCATAGAGATAGTGAGACTGACTCAGGACAGGGCAGGCTTTAGAGCTGTTGTGAATACGGTCACTATGAGTTACCCTTGACTCGATGGTACATAACAACGACAACAAGTTTCCTATATGAGTTAGTGGTAAGGAATTGCTCTGACAAACACAAAGGTATGCAGTTTGAATCCACCAGTTGCTCTGCAGGAGAAAGATGGGCAATCTCCTGTGTGATTTACTTGAAAGGGTGGAGGGACAGGGACCTCTGGAAACCCACTAGTGGGTCAGCTAAGTTTCAGTTCCAATGTGACAGTACACAACAACAGTGTCCTATGAGCCACACTGCTTTTACTAAGGAGCAAAAGTCCAGCACAGGAGGTCAGTACCATGTCCAGGGTCACTCCATAATTAGTAAAGGGAGGAATCAGATTTGGGTCTGGATCCCAGCTCTGCAGAATAAACTAGATGACACTGAATCTGTCACCCCTTTTGAACCCCAGCTCTTCTATGAAAAATGGGGATGACGACAGTAACTGTCATGCAGAGAATGAAATAAGTTAAGAGCAGTTTAAGTTCCAGGCCGGTGCCAGGTGCAGAGAGAAGCTTAAAACATGTTCCAATTCCTGTCCCTTCTTCTCATGTTATCCCTAAGCTTTTTTTGTACTAAATATGCAGATCCCCATAATGACGGTGATTTTATTTGGAGATGTCATGTGGCCTAGCTGTAAGGAGTTACGCTGCCAACCTGCAGGCACGTGGTTCGAATCCACCAGTTGCTCCAAGGGAAAAAGATGAGCAATCTCCACTCACAATTTACAGCTTCTGAAAACCCTCCAGAGGGTCTACCAGCAGTTGGTTCCAACTCAAAAGCAATGAGTTCTTAGTTTGGATGTTTTAAAGGCCCCAAACTCGGGGCCTTAAAAACATTTGCAACACCAGACCATAGAGGGGACACAGGCAGGTAAGGCAGAGGTCACAGTTCTGGGTACATGTTCTCAAGCTCTGGCCAGCAGGCAAATGGCTGTAGTGGTGGGGAGAGCGAGGATCTGGATGCTCCTGTCGACCAGAACAAAGCAGAGAATCCTCTGTTCTCTCCTTATTCACTTCCTCTTCCACCACTCCAGTTACTCCAGCCCCCACCAACAGGTCCAAGAACCACAGCAGGGACAAGGATGGCCAGAAGTAGACCCCATATGGGTTTTGGGGGGGGTTTGTTGTGTTTTTTTTAAAATTTTATTATTTTTGGGGTCTGACTGGTACAGGAGGAGATTGGCCCTCCTTCTCCTGCAGAGCATCTGGTGGATTCAAACCATGTACCTCTGGGAATGCAATTCAGCTTCTTGCCACTAGGCCACCAGAGCTCCCTCCCATATGGTTTTAATACAATATCTGCACAACAGCCAATTCACATAACGTCTTATTTTTTCATGTTACCCCATAGACGTGATATCATGGATGTATAGATGTTAAGCAATGCACATTTGTATCCAAGTCATGCCCCTCCTCAGGTCACACCTTTGTTTGAGCCACACCTTTGAAGAGATGCACCAAGAGAGAAGGGGCAGAAAGAGGGGACCTCACTTCCACCAAGAAAGAAAAGCCAGGACCCGTGCGCATCCCTGGGGCCTGGGCTTCCTGTGCTGAGAACCACTGAGACGCAGGGGAAGACGGATGCCAGACACATGGAGGTCTCTAAGGAACCGGGAAGCACAAGTGGAAGAGACCAGGACATTCTTCAAAGCCAACAGAGAGAGGGGAAGTCTTCCCTTGAAAAGGCCACTTTGAAGCTGGAGGTCTAGCTTTTGAGACTGTAAGAAAATACATTTCTTGTTTGTTAAAGTCAGTCACTTAAGCACTAGATAACTAAGAGGGCGAGCATTTCAACCCAAACCTGCTGCCGTCAAGTCAATTCTCACGTACAAGGACACTATAGCACAGAGGAGACCCGTCCCTCAGGGTTCCCAAAGCTGCAAGTTGACATGGAAAAGGACAGCCACGTATTTCCCCCATGGAGCGCCTGGTAGGTTCAAACTGCCTACCTTTAGGCTAGCAGCTGAGGGCTCTAACCTCCGTGCATCAGGGCTCCTTGCGAGTAGAAGCTGATCTGAAGGCAAATCAACAATGGCTGTTCATCAGCCCAGCTCCTGCAGACAACCCAGCTAGGCTGACAGGACACCTCATTTCCAATCACGACAGACTTGCCCCAAACCACACAGAAGCCAGCATGCTGCTTCCATGGGTGATGACTGTGGATTAAAATAAAATTAAATTTGTGACAATTTCAAACTCTTCTCCATTTATCAAGATGTTGCTTAATGGTCAGCTGGAAGGATTTTCCTTTTCTTTATGCTAAGATGTCATCTGTATCTTATCTTTATCAGAAATCCAGGCCATCACAAAGGGACAAATACAATATGATCCCAGTTAAATGAAAATAGCAAATATAGAGAAATCAAGAGTATTCATGGTTATCAGGGGGAAGAGAGTGGGGGGATTCTGCTTGGAGGACAGGTCATTATGTTAATGGTGGCGGAATGATTTGGAAAAGAAGGGGGAGAATGCTGTACAACTTGAAGAGTGTAATAATCAATGTCACTGTCATACATGTACAAATCGTTGAACTGACATATGCTGTGTATATTTTCACCACAAAAGAAAATGTTACATTGCAAATGTGTGAGAGAAATATATACAAACAATATTTTTTTAAGAGAGACAGAGAAGGTTACAGGGTTTAGCAGCTCAAGTTATGTTGCTGTTACATCAGAACCAACTCATAAATGATCCTCCAGCAGGTTTTCAAAGGCATTAAATCACACAGGAAGAGACTGTCCCTCTTTCTCCCTCAGTGCAGCTGGTAGATTTGAACCACATGCCCTTGGGCTGGCAGTGCAACTCCTTATCACTAAGCCACCAGAGCTTGAAAATGAGGACTTATGACAAGAGCTGTGAGCTCTGTACCCTGATTCTACCACCCCAATCCAGAACAATTAGCGAAGACCTTTAGAGTTTAAAAAAAAAAAAAAAGAAAAGAAAAGAAAAAGAGGAGGAAGGAAGGAAGGACAAGGGCGGGGACAGCTCTATCACTAGACCTTCTCCCTCCTGCTTATAAGAGGACTATCAAAACAACTATGAGATATCATCTCACCCCCGTCAGAATAGCAAAATTTAACACAACACCTAGCAACAAATGCTGACAAGGTTGTAGAGAAACTGGAACCCTTACTCACTGTTGGTGGAAGTGTAAAATGGTGCAACCATTGTGGAAAGTGGTATGACGCTTTCTCAAAAAATTACAAATAGAGATACCATTTGACCCAGCAATTCTACTACTGGGAATATACCTTAACGAGACCATAACCGACATCCAAGCAGATATATGCACACCCATGTTTATCGCGGCTTTGTTCACAACAGCAAGGAGTTGGAAACAACTCAGGTGTCCAGCAACAAATGAATGGATAGAGATGTGGTATATTCTATGCTGCATTGAAAAACAAGGAACTCATGCAATATTATTCAAAATGGGTGACCCTGGAGGACATTATGCTGAGTGAAATATCTCAGTCACAAAAGGACAAATACAGCATGGTGCCACTGTTGTAGAATGGGACTGACATCAGAGTTGGGGTAAGACTGAGAAAAACTGGATAAATTATGTATACTGCATTAAAACAGATGAGGGAGAGAATAATTTAAAAGCAATATATGATAGGGTATTATGGTTATCACAAGGGTCCAGAATTAAGGTTGCATAGTGGAGTGTACTCAGGGTGGTGGGAGGGGTGTGGGGGGATTGTATACCAATGAAAGAATTTTTCTTTTGCTTTTCAAAGAGAGGAGTGAACTGGGGGGGAGGGCTGGGCAGGGAGAAAAGTGCAACAATGAATGAATGGAAATCCAAAATTTCTGTAAATGTTCATTAAAATTAACAAAATAAAATTTTTTAAAAAAAGAGAGAGAAGGACTGGCCACAAGAGCTGGCAGAGTCCACTGTCTCAGGACACACATAGGGCTAAGCATGCCTCCGGTGACGAGCCTCTAGCTCTGCCCCGGCCTCCCCACCCCGAGAGCTCCAGGAAGGACTTGGCAAGAACAGCTGAAACAGTGTTCACAACTGATAAGCTTAAAAGCAAGTGACAATTTTTCAATCCAGCCTCATTTCAAGGGCAGTGAGTAAACACAACGCTGGCTCCAAGTTCCCACTGAGCACGTCTGGAAGGAGAAAGGAAGGTTAAATCATATTCACTTGCCCCTAGAAATTGGTTTGGGTTCTTTACATCATTCTTTTACACTGTCCAGGCCTGAGCCAGCCCTCCCCACACAGAAACCAGGGAATAGCAAACTCTCTTTTCTTCTGTGTATACCTAGTGGAAAGATCTCCCTAGTATAACCTTCCTTTTGATTCAGCCATCAATGAGTTCAGCATCACCTGGTGTAAAGCAATTGACGTCGCACAGTTAATTATAATAACTAGCAAGGGAAGGGAGTTCTAGTGGGTAAAGAAATGTACTGCCAGTACAGAGTCAGTTGGTTCAAATCCACAAGCTGCTCCATGGAAGAAAGATGAGTGGTTTCCTCTTGTGTGATTTACAGCCTCTAAAATCCCACTGGAGAATTGACTGTGAGTTGATTCTGACACAAAGACAGCAGCAAGAGAGAGGTGTAGGTGTGGTGAGCAGCATTGGAAAATTCTCTATCTTGATCCAGTGGTTAACAGTGGTCAATACATACTTGAAGATTCACTGAGCTCAGGCTTTAAATTTGTACACTTATCGTATATATACTACATATCAATATTAATGATGATAATCATAACAGTAACGTGTATTTAACGCTAACTACAAGCTGGACACTGCACCAACCAAGGGCATACCTGGATTCTGAACACTGTGATAGGTAAGTACATGACCCCAGATCTTAAGAGTTACTGGTAGCTGTTGCCCCACACATAGCAACCCCACAAACTACAGAAGAAAACACTGCCCAGTCTGAAGCCACCCTTGTGATCATTTATGTATGATCAGCAAGGTTTTCAGTGGCTGCTTTTCAGAAGTAGAATGTCAGGCCTTTCTTCCTAGTCTATCGTAATCTGGAAGCTTCAATAAAACCTGTTCAGCGTCATGCTGTTGTTGTGTGCCACTGAATCAATTCTGACCCATGATAAGAGAGCTTCTGCCCTACAAGGTTTCCTAGGCTATAATCTTTACAGGGACTGATGGCCAGGTCTTTTCTCTCTCATAACCACTGGTGAGTTTGAACTGCTGACCTTACTGTCAGCAGGCAAGTGCTTAACCATTGTGTTACCTAGACTCCTTTCCAGCATCAGGGCAACACTCAAAACCACAGCTAATGTACATTGAGTACCTTGGTTGAGAAAGGAACTTGAATCTCCCACATGGAAAGCAAGAGTACTATCAGTGAATCACACACATACATCCAGACTTCAAAAGACATTGATTAAAATCCAGCTGAGTTTAGAAGAGGTCATGGCACTAGAGACATTATCACCAATGTCAGATGGATCTTGGCAGAAAGCAAAGAGTACCAGAGGAATGTTTATGTGTATTTCATTGACTTTGAAAAGGCATTTGACTGTGTGGATCACAAATTGTGGCTAACCTTGAGGAAAATGGGAATCCCAGAATACATGATCATGCTTATGCAAAACCCACAATTGGACCAGGAAGCAGTCCTCAGAACGGAGCAGGGAAACATTACATGGTTCAAAAACAGGGAAATGAGTCCATCATGGATGGTCTCCCATACCTTTTCAATCTGTATGCAGAACAGATCATTTGGGAAGCTGGGCTTTATGCGGAGGAATATGGCATCAGGATTGGAGGAAAACTATCAACAACCTATGTTATGCAGATGGCACAACTTGTTTGCTGAAACTGAGGAGGACCTGAAGCAGAAGGTCAAGGACTGTAGTCTTCAATATGGATTGAAGCTCAATATCAGGAAGACAAAGATTCTCACCACTAGGCCAATTAAAAACACCATGATAGATGGAGAGAAAAGATGGAGGTTGCTAACAATTACAGCTTGCTCAGCTGCACAATCTACATGCTTGGCATCAGCAGTCAGGAAATCAAAATACAAATTGCACTGGAAAAATCTTCAGTTAGAGACCTCTCCAGAGTACTGAAAAGCAAAGATGTCAGTCTAGAGACTAAGGTGCACCTAATCCAGGCCACGGTTTTGCAATTATTTGCTATGCATCAGAGAGCTGGATAACGACTAAGGATAATAGAAGAAAAAGCGATGCCTTCAATTTGTGGTCATGGAGAAGAGTCTTCAACATACCATGGACTGTCAAGAAAACAAAAAGGTTTCTCTTGGAGAGAGAGAAACCAAGTTTCTCTTTGGGGGCTAGGATTTTGAAGCTCCATCTCACACATTTTCAGTCACATTCCCAGGAAGGTCCAGTCCTTGGAGAAGGACATCATGCTTAGACAGGTGAAGGGACAGCGCAGGAGAGGAAGACCCCCAGATGAGATGGACTGATAAGAGTAACTGGGGCAATGGGCGTTGGTGTGTCAGAGTCAGTGAGATGGCTCAGGACAGGACAGGCTTCAGAGCTGCTGTACAAAGGGGCTCTATGGGTCGCAGGTGACTCGACAGCACATAACAACAATAACTTCCCCTACCTCCTAACTCTGCCCCCAACATGCTTCTCAATCTCTGAGCTTCAGTCCTTCAGCTAGAAAACAGAGCTAATAACTGGTAAAATAAAACAGAATACACATAAACCTTTAACCAAGAGCCTAGCAAACACTGTTTGTACTTCCCAAATCAATGTCAACTCATATCAACCCCATGTGACAGAGTAGAATTGCTCCACAGGGCTTTGGGCCTTTAATCTGTCTTAGAAGACGTACAGCCAGAATGTTCTTTAGAAGCAAAGATGGCAAAATTTCATTTCACATCATTCAGACAGGTTATCAGAAGGAGTCGGTGCCTGGAGAAGGATATCATGCTTAGTGAAGCAGAGAGAGGAAGAAAAGAAAAGGAAGATTCTCAGCAAGAGGAACTGAACTGATACAGTGGCTCCCACAGGAAGCTCAAACACAGCAACAACTGTGAGGATGGTATAGAAGCAGGTGGTTTTCTTCTGTTGTACACAAAGTACCTACGTCAGAGCTGACTCAACTCTACTAACAATGACAGTCTTTAAGTAGACAGCCGGGTCTTGGAACCACTGGTTGGGTTTGAACCATCAATCTTTCAGTTAGCAGTCAGTTCCTTAACAGACTGTGCCACAAGAGCTACATTAGCCAACATCAAGCTTCAATTAACGCCTTGTTCTAATCATTCAGCCCTCCCAGAACTTGGAACATGGGTGCTGTAGGTCCCTTCTTAACATATGGGAATAGGTCCCCCCTACTCCTAATATTGGCTCCTAAAACTCACATCAGAGCCCCCATTTTTTTTCAAAACCACACACAACCTATTACTTTTCTCAACATTTTTCTTTAATCTGACTCACAACTTTCACTTAAACAAATTTACTTTTATGAAAAATGTTATGTAACTCATCATAGGTGGAGCACCAGGATCACTTGCCAGAATTCACTTTTTCAAAATAGCTATTAAAATGAAAAGCATTTGTCCACCTGAAATCATCTTGCCTACTTCATTTGCCTTTTATGGATTCGGTAGGCAAAGATACTCACTTGGTGTGTGGGGTGGGGAGGAGACCTCATCTGCTTAAGACATGCCAGAAACTTCCAGAGCCCTACGGCAGCCCCCGTTCGCTCAGTGATTTTCGTTAGTTTAACCGTGCAGGGTTGGCAAACCCTCTATTTGGCAACACCCTGGTAACGACCCATCTGTGCACCATGCAAGCTCCAAAGCGATAAAGCTGCATTTAGAAAAAAATATAAATTCACTAATGGCAACTATTCACTAATTCAGACGTCCACAGGCCCCTCTCTGAGATACTGAAGGGAGCCTGCCTCTGCCAACCAGGACCTGAGATCTAGAAACAACTTCAGAATGGTCAGGGCTGAGCCTGACCCCTCACGCCTGCAGATGCCAACACCAGCAAACAGCAGGGAAGGGGTCAGAGGGCAGAGGAATTACACATGTGTAAGCAAAGAAGTGGCATCCACTTCCTAAACAACATGCCTCTGGAAACTCTATGAACTTTGAGAAACAACTATAGTCATAGAAAGGCTTCAGGTCTTTCGGTCATAGGGTCACTATGAGTTGTGTTCAACTCGATGGCAATCAACAATAACAACAAAGAATACTGGACCTACCATCACAGGTGCTGCTGTGTGCCTCTGAGCTGGAAAAGACTCATAGCTGACCCTCCAGTGGGTTTTCAGAGACTGTCACAGGAAGTGACTGCCCATCTTTCTCCTTCAGGGCAGCCAGTGGTGGAACCACCTCTCTCTGGATTGGCAGTACAACTTCTTACCCCGTAGGCCACCGGAGCTCCCTACCATCATTGACAAGCTGAACCAAACATGTTTTGGAGACCGTGTAGTCAGAACAGGGAGCTCTGGTAGCCTGGCCCACAGTGGGCTGTACTGCTAACCTAAAGGCCAGCTCTCTGTGGCAGGGAGAAAGATGGGCGCTCCACCTGTGTAATTTACAGCCTCAGAAAACCACCAGCGGGTCAGCTGTGGGTTGGTTACAACTCAACTGAAATGAGCACAGTGAGGATGCTCCTTGAAAGCAAGGACAGTGATGTTTAATTTCTCTCACTTTAAACATGTCATCAAGAGGGACCAATCTCTAGAAGAGGCATTGTGTTTCCCAGAGGGTCAAGGAAAATGAAAGAAACCCTCCATGGACGGACTGTGGCTGAAACAATGAGCCAAGAGCCTATCAATGGTAAGAAGAGGTACCCCAGTAGGTTGAATCCAGCTCTGTCTGTGACAGGAAGGCTCTGTTACAAGGTGCAACCACAAGAAGCTAACAACAAAAACTATGATCATTTTAATTTCTCTCTAGAGTCTCATTTAGAAGGAAAGGAGCAACAGGGACAGGAGCAATCCCCCAATCTTGGCCAAGAGAAGTCACATCAGAGGGCACTACAGGATTAAGAAGAGCTCAGGGTTTTAGGCAATGGGTCTAATCTATGAGTGGAGTCTGTGAATCTCTTGAGCATTCACTTGATCATTCAGCAAATATGCACTGAGCACCCCTCCCCCCATTCTAGGCAATGGGGAAGCAGAGGTAGAAAAGGCAAAGTCCCTGTGCTCAGAAGAGTTCCCACTCCAGGGGTGGAAACAGTCCTCAAACTGTTTACTAAACAAACTGGATAAGATCAGTTAATCCTATGTCATGGAAGAAATAAATCAAGTAATGCAATAATGACTGGGAAAGGCAGCTTAGATTGGATAATTGGGGAAGTCTTTTTGGAGGTGATGACATTTGATGGGTGCCCAGTGAAGAGGAAGTATAAACCAGTTGAGTCAGAGAGCAGCAAGTGCAAAGGTCCTGGGACAGGAATAAGCTTGCATGTATCAGGAACGGAAGAAAGACCTCGAAAGCAAACTCACAGGGACCAAGAGGAATGAGGGGAGAAGTGTTGGGGGTGAGGCAGGGAACTAGAGAGGGGTTAAATTTTATTTAAAGTATAATGGAAAACCAGTGTAGGTGGAACTTTCCACAGTTGTTATTATGTGCTGTCCAGTGCCTGAGACCCATAGTGCCCCTATATACAGCAGCTCTGAAGCCTGCCCTGTCCTGAGCCAGTCTCACTAATTCCTACATACCAACTCCCATTGCCCTAGTTACTATATCAATCCATCTCAATCAGAGTCTTCCTCTCCTGTGTTGTCCCTCCACCCTTCCAAGTATGATGTCCTTCTCCAAGGACTAGTCTCTCCTGACCACATGCCCAAAGTATATGACACAGAGCTTCAAAATCCTAGCCTCAGGAGAAACTTGGTTTCACCTTCTCAAACCTGCGTCAGGAACTTTCCACAGTAGCGACTTAATTTTACTGAATTTTATCAAGTTCATTTGATAAAATTTTGACCACTGTGAGAATAAAGAGGCCAGAAGCAAGGAGACAAAATTGGAAATTAAAATAGTAGCTCATGAGAAATCAAATTAATTCATTTATGCCTCAAATTTATCCCTTAAACTCTAAAGGTCTAACATCTCAGATGCCCAGGGAGGTTAAACTGGGAAGCTGGTTAAAGGGAGATGTTTGTTCTTTAAAGCAATGAGAGACAACCAGGTGGCATTCAAACTTCAGACAAGAGAGGATGAAGACAGACCCTTCCAGAAAGGGCAGGACCCAGCAACCTCTTAAGAAGAGAACAAGCAGCCATCTGTTCTGGGGCCCAGGGATGGGTCAGCTCCCCACTGTGCCCCTGCCAGCTCTACCACTGTGTGACTTCAAGGCCTCCTAGACTCTCCACAGGCTCAGATGCTGTGTTCAGTCAGCTTCAGGGCCTGTCTCTGGCTAACCAATGGCAGAACGCAGCATCCTCCTCAACACCCTACAGACAAATCAATCAACAGCTGCCAATATCACAAAAACACACAACCTCTAATTCCGTGGTCTGGGGATGGGGGTGGGGAAATCAAACCCAAATATAATGGAATCTCTACACCTAAATACCAACTTACAGGAAAGATGGGGACCATTAAATGCATCAAATGACACCAGAGAGATACAATTCTGACTGGAAAATTAGAAAACAAACCATACACATTCTTTCCAAATAAACTTAAAGAAGTCAGGGAGAGGGAAGCTGGAGGAAAAAATTTAGAGGTTAAGAGATATATCACAAACCAAACTACTTTAATCCCAACTTAAAAAAAAAAATGAAGTTGAATCCACCAGATGCTCCACTGGAGAAGGAGGGACAATCTCTTCCTGTGCCAGTCAGATCTGACTCGACAATACACAACAAGAAAAATGAAAAAAGAAATTACTGTTAGTTTAGGGGATTATGATAACAGTAAGATTGTTATACTTTTTAATAGCATTCTTATCTTTACGATATAATAGAAATAGTTAAGAATAAAATGACAGAATGTCTGGGATTTGCTGCACAATATCCTTGTCAGGGAGTGGCTGAGAAATAAATGAAACATGATTTTCTATTAATTGATCATGGTTCAATTGGGTATTCTATTACATTATTCTCTTGATCTTTCTGTATGTTTGAAAATTTCCATGGTAAAATGCTATTTTGGGGAGGGGTTATTTTGTTGTATTGCTCTGGGTGGGTTTTTTTTAAGCTAGGGATGCTTCAAAGAATAAAAAGATAACACATATAATAGGATTAAATATTTGAAAATCATGTATTGGAAGTCGGAGTGGCATCCACTTCCTAAACAACATACCTCTGGAAACTCTATGAACTTTGATAAGTGACAACTGTTGTAGAAGGGTTTCAGGTCTTTTGTTCATGAAGTCACTACAGGTGATGCTCAATTTGACGGCAATCAACAACAATAACAGAGAACTCTTTTAATTCAATCATATAAGGACAGCCAAAATTAAAAATAGACAACAAATCTGAACAGACATTTCTCCAAAGAACATATCCAGCTGACCAATTAGGATTGCTATAATCAAAACTACAGGTTGACAAGTATTGTCAAGGATGTGAGGAAATTAGAATCCTCATACCTTGCTGGTAGAAGTGTGAAATTACAAAGCTGCTGAATGAACTCATATTTTCCTTCTCATAAAGGCCACACTGGGAGTTGCCCCAAAATAGCAACTCCCCATCAGAATTATCTTCACATATGCTAATTGGCTTCTTTCATGGTTCACAATGTCTCACCCACTCTATCCACATCTTTCATAAACATACATTACTTTTGTTCCTCTGCCTCTGTCCTTCCAACAGAGATGCTTTCATTCCACCTTGGAGGGCCCCACTCTCCCACCTCTGCCTGTACCTGGATCACTACTGCAGTGCTGTGTTGGATCTTACCCTGCTCGGCCACGTCATTAAGCAAGCAGACTCTGAAAACCAGAGCACTTTAAAGCAATTGGGAACTGTCCATTATACTGGCACTCAAGATTACAAGAGAAACTGTAGCTTCCAAGGAAGGCTTGGCTCAAGCGCCCCTTGCAAATAGTCACATCCGATCCTCTTCTCAAATATACTATTCACTTTTCTAGGTACCCACTGGATGGTCTTCCTGAAAGATGGTCAGAAAGGACAACAACCTCCAGATCACACCACAACCACTGTAGAGACACATCAAGCCATGGCTGACGAGCACCACATCCATTTCTACAGGAAGCAAACTGGGGCTGGAGCTTTGAACTCTGACCACAGGACCTACAAAGAATGCCCAAGAGAAAATGCCATCCTCTAGTCTAGGGCCCCTATAGGTTATCATCTTTCTTATCATATCTACCTGCTCCCCAACATGTAATGTTTCCAAGTGACCTAAGGAAAGCAAGAAGGTGACAAGACCCACAGGTCCATCACTGCAAGCCACACACGACCGTGTCATCACTTAAAGCCAAGAGTGTCATCTGCACAAGCCTGTTAATTAGAGGTGCTGGACAGATCAATCAAGACTTCTCAGAAGGATGAAGGAGGGGCCTGAGCTTGGTCTGAGTCTGTGAGGAAAGAGGAGAGGAAGGAGAACTCAATAAATTTAATGCATACCATGGAGTCTGGGAGGCACGGAGAGACTGGCAGCTGCGGCCTGCTCCAGGCCCCACATGGCTGGTGCCCCACAGAGCAATGGTCAATAGTGTGTACCACACTGATTTCAGAAGCTTAAAGACAAAAAAACTCCAGGTTATACCAAGAAAAACATCAGTCATTTCGACTCTCTTTTCTTGGGTGGGTTAAATCCATGGCCAATGTCATCAAAATGGATGGCAGGGGCAACAGCAAAAGGGATCAAGCCTGGGCTCACCTAGAGGTTAACCTGCTCTGGAGCAAGAGCTCAGTGTGCCTGGGAGGAAGGATGCAACGTTACGGGCTTGAGTCATCCAGATCCTGGCCAACCTCTTCCAGTCTCCTATTTGGATCTTCCCAATACAGTGGGAAGTGACTCCTGGTACACTCCTAAACTGTATCTGCCCAGGTCCATGTCTACCTGGCTACCTCCTCTACCTGTTCATGGCTGGCCTTGACTGCTGGTGAAATCAGCAGAACCAGATACCTTACCACAGTCATCAGGGGCCCAGGCTCTGCAGGAGGAGACACAGAGGACAATCCTGATCAAACCCGCCCTCACCCTCACACACAGAACCCTCCTGAGCCTTTCATGTGGGGAGGCACAGGACAGGCTCACAGAGATTAGGTCCATCAGTGACACAACTGGTTAACTCACTCCACTGTTGACCAGAAGAAAGGTCAGGTGATCTACTTCCATCACCACTGAAAATTTAACTTCTGCCTTGAAACCCCACAAGCTGGAGTCATCTCAACAGCAACTGATTGTATCATAGTCAAGAGACGACCCAGCACTGGATCTTCTATCTCCCTAAGCTGGCACTTTTCCAAACCACCCCACATCTGTCCCTAAGAGGAAGGACTGGTTTGATGCACCTGCCTTTGTAATAGGTACTTTCACCTTCTCATTCCTCTAAAGAGACCTCAGGTCGTCTGAGTTAGAAAGGCTGGCTTGTTCATTCCCACTCAGATAAAATTATGAACATCAGGAAATATTAACAGGGAATGCGGGAAGAACAGAGTAGTTTTTGTTTGTTTGTTTTGTTTTTGTTTTTGTTTTTGTTTTTTGGCTAAACGATGCAGACTTAATTTCAGTCATTCCTAAACAACTTACAGAAATTCCGCCATGTTGTTGGTGAGTACCATTGAGTAGGAATAGACCCTCTAGTAGGTTTTCAGAGGTAGTTAATCACTCAGAAGGAGATTACTCATCCTTCTCCTGTGAGCAGCTAGTGAATTAGAACTACATTACTTTGGGACTGCAGTGCAGCTTCTTACCACTGGGCCATTACAATTTCTATTAAATGGGGCTATTCTTGAGAATTCCCTCACTCATTCAATGTCACTGGGTCAGAACCTACTCATAGCTGACCCTCCCCTGGGATCCCAAGGCTGTAAACTGCACAGAAGAATACCCATCTTTCTCTTGTGGACCAGCTGGTAGGTTCCAACTGTCAGAGATGAGACCTTTGTATAAACAGCTCTAAGTCTTAGAGATTTAATCCATTTAATGTCTTTTCTTTTTTACACATAAACATTTCATTTTATTTCTTTTAAATTGTTATTTGAGTGACATTTTAAAAAGCAAATTGGTTTTTCATTCAGTCATACACATTTTGTTTTATAATATTGATTACAATGCCTAAAAGGTGGGTGCAACTTTCCCCACTTCTCCTTTAAACTCTCATTTCCACTAATCCTTTTACTTTACCCCTTCTTGCCCTCAGGGATTAATCCCCAGGCAAATGCTGCTCTTTGGCCTTTATAAGGTAGGTTATCCTAAATAGTGCGTGCCTCCCTGGTGATACTGTCATCTTATAGATCTGTCTATGATTTGGCTGAAAGCTAAGCCACACAATGATGGGGTGGGGGTGGGGGGTGAACTTGTTCCAGAGTCAAAGGGTGACTAAGGTTCACAGTCTTGGGGGGAGGGTGTCCACCAGTCTCTTTCAGATCAGTAAACCTGGTCTTTTTTATGGCTTTTTCGTTTAAAATATATACTTTAAAATGATGCCTAAATTTCATTTAAAATGTGTTTTTCACTACAAATGCAAATTCCTAAAACTAACCATAAATGGGACAGAACTCTGAAAATACAGAGTACAAATTAAAGCCCCCAGGTCCCAGGCAGTCACTGCCCTCCACTGAAGAACCAGTAGGCCCTCTCCTTCACAAAGAGAAGCTTAACAGGTGTTTAAAAGGTGTTAAGACCTGACCAGCATCGACCTGAAACTTTCCCCTGGAAGAAATCACCAGGATTGGGAGAGAACTGAAAAGGGAAGAACTTTCTCACTGGGTGACTAAATGTTATTCCACACTTTACCACCTTAAGTCATGCCACTGGCAACTCAGTCTACCCTGTGGGAAACACCAGAAGACTAATTACAGAAAGAGGAGGGCCGGGAGGCCATCACCACCACAGGAGCTACACAGGCTAGCTTCTCAGGCCTCCTCCTCATGTCCACAGGGCCTGGGTCCTCCAGTCACCACCCAGGGTCCACTGCCCTGTCTTAAGCTGACTCCAAAGCTCTGGAAACGAGGATCCGGGAAGGTGGATCCAGGAAGGCTATGCCTGATCCCTAAGGCTTCTCTCTGGGACGTCAGCTCCAAAGGGCCCCAGGTAAGCTTCGGACCCAGGTGCCCAGGTGGGAGGGAGACACATGCCAGCTATCTGTGTGAGCAGCTGTGCGGGAGGCCAGGAAGCAGTCCCACAATGTTCTTCCCCCACCCCAACCCCTGGACCTGGGATCGTCCAGTGTCTCTAGAGAAGAAAACCATGTTCAACACCCAAAAGCACACGGCATAATTTAGGAGACGAAACCTGAGAAAGGTAGGTCAACGGTCAAAGGCAGGACGTCCCAAAGACTCAGGGAGAGACAGTTCGTCTCCAAGCGGGGCAGGCGGGTTTCGGCCCAGCAGGCAGCTCGCGGGCTCAGCCAAGTTGCACAGAAGCAAATGGCATCACTGGCGCATCTGGTCACTCGGACTGAGCCCGGGACCGCCGCCCGGCAGGATCAACGCTCCCTGCGCTGCAGGCTTCAGGAGGGTGGCTCCCTTCAGCTAAGGCGAGAACTGGGAGCCAGAGTCTTGGGGTCTCCTATTAGGGATGAACCCCGATGAGTCTTCGCCGCCCTTCGACCCAGCATGGACTTCCTCCCACTAGCCAACATCCGAGGCAAAGCTCCAAAATCGCTCCCCATCTCCGGGAGTGCAGGCTTTTCCCCATGCAACACCTAGCGAAAGGCTCGTTTGAAAAGTTCACCCCAAACCAAAGGGACTCTGGCCAGGAGGGGAGGGGAGGGCAGAGGCAGCACAACCAGACTTTACCTTTTCTCTTTATTCTGTTTTCGCGATTTGTGCAGGAGACCGATTAGCACCACGGCGGCGCGGATCCCCGCCTTCCGGCAATGCATCCTGCCCGCTGGCTGGGACATGGCGAGGCCGCCGGCGGTGCCCGGCCGCGCCCTCGCCC
>NW_006399844.1:12831234-12882636 GCF_000299155.1 Elephantulus edwardii | reverse complement strand
GCCCCTGCGCCCTGCCGCCAGGCGCGCATGGGCCCCGCCCCGCCTAGGTGCGCCCTGGGGGTCAGGTGACCGACCGGGCGCTCACTTCCCAGCGACCTTCAGCGTCTCCTCGGGGCCCGCGGGCCGGCCGGCGCCCACTGCACTAGTGCGGGCATTTCAGAGGCTCGCTCGGGGCGCGGCCGGGCGCCCGGGGAGGCTCCGGGGCTCCGGTTCCGATGAGCCGCCTGCTCCGGCCCCCGCCCCGGCCCCGCCTCCCTTGCCCCGGCCCTGGGTGCCCAAACTGGCCCTGTGCACGCCCGCCTGCAGCACCAGCCAAGGGGTGGGGGAGCGTGAGAGGAGGGAGGCGTCCGGCTCCCGCTCGCTCGGTGCCCTGCTCGCCTCTTCCTGGGGCCGGGCCGGCAGCTCCCCCGGGCCGGGCTGGCGGCCAGCCGGCTCTGTCTCCTCGCTATGCTCCCAGTTAGGACTCCGCTCCCTCCCGGGTGGAGGCGGCTGACGTGCCCTAGTCCCGCCACTGGGATACTTCCCCGATGCTGTCAGTGTTCAAAACAGAGGGAGAAAACATAGGCACGGAGAGGAAGCACGCGTTCTCGGGCCAAGACAAACTGTGGCGCACGGTCACTGCCGCAGGCTCCCCCAGCCAGGCACCCGGCAGGACAAAGCAGCGCGGTGGACGGAGGGGCACCCACGCGCTCAGTGCCCGGCCGTGCCGTGGGGACCGATCCAACCCAGCTGGACACTACTGCCCAGCTCCCTCCGAGTCTGGGGAAGGGCTGTTTCGCGGGGGTGGAGGGGTCTACCCAAGCACTGGCGCCAACGTGAGCCAGGGGTCAGCTCCCGGTGAGCAGTTGTTTTCCAGGTCCAGGGAGTTTGGCACCTCACAGGGTCAATGATCAACTTCACGGTGGCTACACCTCCGCCTCACTGTCCAGGTTGCCAGGGAGACGCAGGTGCCATGACACCCCCCAATCCCTCCACCCCGCCAGTGCCCAGGGCCCCAGCGCTGGCAACTGTGCACACACCCTGCTGCGTGCGTCTTCATTCCTCCTGCATGCTGTGCAGAGCTTCATCTGCACCTGGGAATGGGAGGCCGGAAGGCCACACCAGCTCCTGGGAAAAGGGCAGCCAAAGTGTCCCCTGCTAACTGCCTGGGGCTCAATGCCGACCACTCGCTCACTCTCATTACTGCGGAGGCCCAGAAACCCTTCTGGCCCCCACGCAAAACTACTAGCTTCTCCTTCCGTTCCCCTTGGGACGAGCATCAGGCGAGGGGCTGGAGGGAATTAAAACAAGCCAATTAGTCCATCTTTGGAAACAGCCCTGTAGGGACAAAAAGAGGTCCCAGAGGCAATTTGCCTTGTCTCGGGTACAGTCTAAAGTTCAATACAGCAAACAGAAAACCCAGGCCGAGAAGGGACCCTGCTGGCGAGGGGATGGGACTGCACACTGCTCACGGAGCAAGTGTCCCCAGCCCTGCCTCTCCAACCCATCCAGCTTTTCCTGGCACTGGAGTCGCGGTGGAGGGGAGGGAGCACGGGACTCGGGGGCGGGGGTGGTTCTGAAATGCTCTGGTTTATTTATGAAGCATCCATTAGCAGTGGCCTGGTGCCCCCTGGGCCTGCCTGGGTGGTGGGGGATCACAGATTTAGCCATAGACGTCTATTTATAACTAGCTATGAGTGACCCAGGCCCCACCCTTGGGATTGGCAGTGAGGCTGCCCAGAAGTACACCAGCAGTGACCTGAGAATGCGTCAGGAAGAGCCGGGGACGTGAGTGTCTCCAGTGGAACCAGAGCTGAGCCCCAGCACAAAATGGGTAGCTCCTCTACCATCCTTACCACACAGAGTGGAAGCTAATGGGCTACGTCAGCACGTTGTCAAGGAGAGGGATGGTGACTCTGGCCACCGGTCTATTTAGCATGGGGTATATTTCATCCCCCAAAACAGGACAGCTTCATCTCCAAAGAAGGGCTGACCATGAACATGGGGTGAGAGTGTGTGGCTCTTGCCCATCCCCCTGCCCACCCATGTTACCTGAGAGCTAGATTAGGTCAAGTGCATCAGTGAGCAATGGGCTCTTGGAATAAAGGTGGAAAAAAATCTTCCTACCAAGCAGATGTCTTCATTAATTTTTGTTCTCAGGTGTCAGGATCTCTCAGGTAAATGCAACTGCCATGCTTCTAATAACAAGGCAGTTGAAAATATAAGTGTCTTCAAAAGACCATGAAACTCTTGGATTATGATTCCTGGGGCTCTAAGAGGCAGTTGTTTTCGGGAGAAAGAGCCCTTACTTCTGTTTCTATCCCCACAAGCCTCCTATCCTTGGGGCACAGACAGGACACTCACATTCTTCTACCTGCTCCAGTTCCCACCATACTCACAGCCACACCTCACACAGGAAACATGTAAAAATTTAATGACATCTCTAATCCATCAGCCACTCTGTGGAAAGAAGATGGGTAATCTCCTCTCATTAAGATTTACAACCGCAGAAACCAGATGTAGGGTTGTCATAAGTAGGAATCTATTTCACAACAGTGGGCTTTGAACTTTTTGTTTTGCTTAGGGACCTCTACAAAATGCTAAAGAGCAATGATACCAGTCTGGAGACTAAGGTGTATCTGATCCAGGTCATGGTGTTTGCAATTACCTGCCATGCATCAGAGAGCTAGACAATTACCAAAGATGACAGAAGAAGAATTGATGCCTTTGAGTTGTGGTCCTGAAGAGTATTGAATAAACCATGAATTGCCAAGAGAACTAACAAGTCTATCCTGGAGAAGGTAAGACCATGCTGCTCCTTGGAGGCAAGGATTTTGAGGCTCCATCTCGCATATTTTAGGCATGTCTCCAGAAATGATCAGTCACTGGAGAAAGACATCATGCTTTGACACCAACTCAACAGCACATAATAACAATGTTGTTGTTTTTGTTGCTGTTATGTGCCATCGAGTTACTTGTGACTCACAGTGATCCTGCGTACAAAAGCTCTGAACTCTGTTCTATCTTGGGCCAACCTCATTGTCTTTGACACACCTACCCTCATTACCCCAGTCACTGAGTCTCTTGCACTGTCCCTCCATCCTGCCAAGCATGATGTCCTGTTTCAAGGACTGATTCCTCCTTGCAACATACCCAAAGTACATGAGCTGGAGCTTCAAAACCATTGCCTCTAATGAGCAGACTGGTTTCATCCTCTCCAGGATGAACTTGTTAGTTCTTCTAGCAGTCCATAGCATATTCAATACTCTTCTCCAAAGGCATCAGATGTTCTATCATTTTTTGTTATTGTCCAGCTTTCTGATGCATAGCAAATAACTGCAAAGACTATGGCCTGGATCAGGAGCACTTTAGTCTGCAGACTGACATCAATGTTCTTTGGTACTCTGGAGAGGTCCCTGGTAGCTGATTTTCCCAATGCAATTAGTCTTTTGATATCCTGGCTGCTAGTACCAAGAGTATTGAGTGTGGAACCAAGCAAGCCGAAGCTGTTAACAATTTCAGTCTCTTCACTGTCCATCCTGATGCTGCCAATCGGGAGTCCTTAGGTGGTACAAATAGCTGGCACCGTCAGTTGCTAAGCAAAAAGGTTGAAAGTTTGAGTCTACTTAGAGGCACCTCAAAAGATAGGCCTGGTGACCTGCTTTTGTAAAGATCATAGTGAGTAAAACGTTATGGAACATTTCTACTCTGTAACCCACAGGGCAGCCATGGGTCAAAATGTAATGGGCAATAGCTAGGGCGTTAAAGGTGGGGTTTTTACTGCTAGACTAGCACATTCTACTAACACTTATTAGACACTTGGGTATCTGACTTTGTGCAAGAGAGCAGAGTGAGGGGGAGAGAGAAAGAGAGAGATAGAGAGAGAGGCAGGAAG
Organism: Elephantulus edwardii; assembly: GCF_000299155.1. Classification (NCBI taxonomy): domain Eukaryota; kingdom Metazoa; phylum Chordata; class Mammalia; order Macroscelidea; family Macroscelididae; genus Elephantulus; species Elephantulus edwardii. The sequence goes on along the minus strand of NW_006399844.1, from coordinate 12,878,762 downwards.
GGAAGGTGGGGGTGAGAGACAGACAGACAGACAGGCAGGCAGGCACAACCCTTGCTCAGAACAAGCTGGGCTAACACACAAAACCACAGAACACCATTCTATGTTATCTCGTGCAGTGAGACCCAGCCAGGATTTCCCAAACAGGTCATTCACATACCATTATCACAATTAGTTGTCTTAACTTGAAATTGGGTTTGTTTTGTTTTGTTTTTTTACTTCTGATCTGCTCTAATGAAATCAACTCACTTTTTCACTTCATTAATTTTGCAAGAAAATATTACTACCTGAAATGAAAACCCATTATCATTTGTCATTAATGCCATGCAAACAAATATATAAGTGTACAGCTCAACATAGCTGCCCTAAGAAGGTTCAGAATCTAAAGCATATTTCATTTTTGTTGAAAAGAAAAATAGGTTAAGTGTCAGGTGTTAAAGACATACTTTGCCAAATGAAGGCACAGTTCTTGAAGAAGTCACAAAGTTTGTAAGAGAATTGAGACTGGTGACTTCTTCTAAGGTCATCCATGGTCACCTTGAGGTGGACTGAGAAATTTGGACACATTCAGACTCAGGTGAGAAAGGACTGCCTTATATAGCAAGGGTCTCCTCCTGCAAACGTTCGGGCACAGCGGCTGACCCTCAGTAGTTCCCCAAGCTCACTGGCTGGGACATTCCATCTGGTGTTCTCACTCTTTGGGCAGGTTGGTAAGGGCTCCTTCCCAAAGGGGTACCCAGCTCACAAGATCCCAAAGACCTCATCCAGTCCTCAGAGCCCAGAGTCCCGAAGAACAAAGTATCAGGCAACTTCCAGCCCGGGTCTCTGCCCCAAACCAGGGGAAACTCAGAGACAGAGGGGGGCCTAGGTGGGAGCAGGGGTGGGGGAGGGACAGGAAGTTAATCATGCACAGAGGGTAGACAGCTGCACAGCCAGTTCCTAAGGGGCCAGTGAGTTGAGATAAACAGATACGCATGCTTGGTCCAAAAGAAAAGGGCCTTCTGTGCCTGGGAACCCATTCCCGGAGGCACATCCGTGTGAAAGTGGGAATCAGGCGGCTGCCAGCACCCTGGGCCTCACAGCCCAGAGCTGTATGGGGCGCAGTGCTGCCTCCCCAGCTCACCCCATTCCATCCCCCCACCCCATCACCAACTTCCAGTGGCTCTACTGCTCTGCATAATGACTACGACCATTCTTGGAGCCCTGATGGCACAACAGTTAAGTACCTTGGTTGCCAAGCAAAAGGCTGGCAGTTTGAGCCACTTCCTCAGTGGTTCCACAGGAGAAAGACAAAGCCATCTAAGCCAGTAAAGACCTCCATTGCTTCACGTCCTCAAGTTGGTTCTGATTTACAGTGACCCTTCAGGAGAACTGACCACCATTTCTTTTCTCCAAAATACTAGCCTTTTGTTTAGTAGTCAGTCAGTTAACCATAGCGCCACCAGGCTTCCTCCTGCAAAGATTACACCTTCAAAACCCAGTGTGGCGGTTCTACTCCATCACATGGGATCACTATGAATCAGAAACAATTTGACAACAGCCAACAACATGGGTGAAAGGGTCATGGAGCAAGGAAGATGGACTGTCTATGAAACTCAGATATCCTCAGTGGTCGAGACTTCTTCTTCTATGGGGGCAGGGTTCCTAGTCATCTTGTGAGTCACACAACCCTGGAAGCCATTCAAAACTTCTAAACATGCAGAGAGACTTGCTGACAGATCAGTGGCCCCACTATCTTTTGTCTTGTGAGGGAGGGGTGCATGCATTCACACATCAGCTCAGAGACACTCCCCCCACCTCCCCAAGAAGCCCTGCACACCTCACATCCACTGAGCACTCACACCTGTGCCTAGAAGCCCGCGAAGGACTCTCGGCAGGTGCATCAGCGCCCCCTGCTGGACGGCAGCACAACCGTTGGTCAAAGATAACCACTATATGAAATAAAGACTAAATAAGGGAGGTGGGAGGTCTGGAGGAAAAGGAGAGGAAGAGAAAGTTTGAAATGTCATTTGAGGTGAAGGAGCCGTCTGTCTATCTTTAGAATACAGAGACTCAAGAGTGTCTGCCAACACACTGATTCTTCTCCCAGTTCTTAACATCCCCTCCCAGTGCCCAGATGAGCCCCAAAGGCTCCATTTCTCTCCACATGATCTTTCAGTGACAGTAACAGCCCAGGGCGCCCCCAGTCACAGACCTCACAGACAAGCCTGGGGAGTTGCATCTCAACCTGACTTTTCTAGACCCACACACAGCATATCAAGCAAAGGATCTGGTTAGAAACTGGCTCGGACTTTGGAAACAGATATTGGCGACTTGTGTGGCATTTCCAACGTCAGGGAAACAAAACTGTGCCTCAGGAAAGCCACAGATCCCACTCAGAGGCGAGCGCCCAGCCCCAGGGCTGTCCACAACTGCTGTCCATATATTGTTTGGGTTACTGAAAGTATTTTAAAATTTTTTTTATCATTTGTGGGTTTTTGCATTTTTTTGCTAAGCTTCAAGCCTATATAATGTTTCCCACACAGGTAAGTGAAATTTCTGGTGAACATGAAGAGAATTTTGCAAAGCCGTCACTCAGAGACCACAAGGCCTGGGGCCAGGCATCTTGTAACACAGCTCCACTCACACCCAGGGTCCCCCAGATCCCACCTCACTGATTACCAAGCCTCCCTGGCTGCTGCTACCACAGAAGCCACTTCCAATTCTGGGGCTGATGGAAAAGTTGGGAGGAAAGCTGTCTTTCCATAACATTAGCAACATTGCCTAGCAACACCCTTCAAAGCAAGAACCAGCAGACTCTCCAAAAACCTATTCTGTTTGGCTCGAAAAAGAACAGAGTACATTCTTCTCCATGAAGAATTTATATACTATTTTATGTCATCAGCAATGCCTCTATGTGGCCTTGGAATGGGAAATCTGACCTCTCTGAGCCTCTTTCTTCACCTGTAAAATGGGAATAACAATAGTTATAACAAGATACCAATGGACCCCTAGGATTACAGCAAGGATTAAAAGGATGGCATGTATGGTCCAAATAAAATTTCATGTTAAGAGTTTTTATAGTGGTCATATTCAAAATAACCTCAAAATAGTCCGGGTGTCCAACATTAAATTGTAGCAGATCTATAGAGTTCAATGCCACTTCAGCAATAAAAAGGCACAAAATACCGATACCTGCAACAGCATAGGTGGATTTCAAAACATACTACTGACTATGGCACTGCTGTGTGCGTGAGGTTTAACTTAAGATGCAGACGGATCTGCAGTCTGATTGGGACTTTGGTGGTCTGTGGGACCGATCTTTATTGTCCTCACACTCCACTAGGGTGTGAGGGATGTATATGCATTCAAGCACGACTGAGGACACCATGTTGAAGGTGCAGGCTCTAGGTAGGAATACAGCGACCCAGTGTTTCTTTGATTCAGCAATACACAGGTCACCTTGTAAACTGCAGACGATGCCCTAAATTGCTAGCACATACATCTGGCCAGCCAGAAAATCCATAAATTGAGACCCTACCTACCTGGTAATTTCTCCCCCTGTCGTCTGAATTAATCTTTGGCTTCTAGGAGCACGTGGAGAACTCTGGGTTGGCTACTCCTTGATAGAGGGAAATCATCCCAATTAGAGAATGTAAGTATAGCCTTGGCCTGCCTGGCAGTACAGTTCCCATCACAAAGGACTCGGGCTCGAACTCACTGATGTGTTAATGGTCTTTTTTTGCCCTGACATTAAGTCCTTTTAGCCTCAAAGTCAAACACAAAGCTTATCTTCCTACTGACTGACACAGACTCCCAAGCTTCATCCAGCATCAGCCCTTCCCAGCTGAGCTCTCAGCCTCCTGGCCAACAGCTGTTCTTAAAATTTGCAAAGCCTTGTACCAGACCTGTGTTCTGCGGCCTTTCAGCACTTTCCCTCAGGAAAGTTCTTCCAGCTGTCTAGCATGCATCGCTCCTGTTGTAATCTAAGCTCTCTTCTGGTAAGTGATTCTCTCACCCTTAGGAATAACTGTATCTATTTCCCACTATGCTAGGCCTTCCCCACATCCCAAAATAGACTTGGAAAGTGCCTTAGCTGTTTCTTTTCACCCATGGGCGCTCCAAACTCTGCTTCTCTATTTCTGCCCTAGCTCAGCCTCACAACTCTTTGTTTGATGTTGTTAGACCCTTTTGAGTGGGCTCCAGGTCACAGCAACCTTATGGACAACAGAGCACAGCACAGCCCTGACCTTTCCTCACAATCTCCGCTGGGCTTGAAGCCACTGTGACTCTAAACAGATGTAAATCTGGATAGGGAATGGCATGTGTCACAAATGACAGGTTAACGTGAATAACCAAAGCATCAAAGTTTGCAAATCATTCTCTTCTTTTTCAACACAGCAGAGCTATTTCAAGGTTACAAGAATTGGTCTCATCACTGAGGGAGCTGCACCCTGGGGCGAGCTGCGTGTGCACACCATCCATCATCCCTGTCACAGCAGAGGAGGTCTGGGGGAGCGTGTTCTACAACATGGTCTCAAAGCAAGGTCAACAGTGACCTTTGTGTGGTCCTGGTCCCTTATTGGATTCTCTGTCATTAGGATAGAGCCTGGCCATGGGTTTGCTTCCTTCCCGGCAATCATTCTAGCTTGCAGGGTTATTCTACTAATTGACTTGTCTGCTGTGTTTGGTGGGGGTCAGTTTCCCCAGAGGAATGTAGCCAGGAATGTGTCTCAGCTTCAGCATCTTCCCCTCTATCCCTATTCCAACCTGCCCACCAGATGCATCAGATGGTACCTGGCCACTCTAAACAGAAGAACAAAACCCAAACCCCTTACCAGTGAATTAGAGTCCAACTATGGCTATATCATACATTACCTACAACACATGTGCCATGGGGTTTTCTTAGCCATCACCTTTACAGAAGCAGAATGCCAGGCTTTTCTTCCACAGCACTGCTGGATGGGATCAAATCACCAGCCTTTAGTTTAGGAGTTAAGAGTAGGTTGCTCACACTAGCCAGAGGCCATGTAACCCTCAACAGATATCACTGACAGGTAAGGAAGTGGGAGGGGTAAGAGTAAGAGAAAGACAGAAATGAGGGAGGGCGGCACCACCTCCCACTGAAGGAGCTCTAATGGTACATGGCTAAGTACCAACTGCTAGCCAAGGTCTATGGTTCAAATCCACTAGTTGGCTTAAGGGGCAAAGATGTGGCAGTCGCTGCCATAAAGATTGCCACTTTGGAAACAAAACACTTGTGGCCATTCTTTTCTGTTACAATGAGTAGGAATCAGCTCAACATCAATGATTTTGGGGTTTTATCACCCTAACCCAGAAGGATTAAAAGTCTCAAAGTGAAGGCTTCCTTTGCCTCAGGAAAAAAAATATCTTAGCCTCCTGACATGATGGCACTGGACTGGCCAGTGGGAGGGAGAATCCCAGGATGGATGGAAACCTCTTTCACCTTCTCATGGAGGAGTCTCAAAAATAGCCCTCAGGGAGCTCTGGTGGCCTAGTGGTAAGAAACTACAGTGTAATCCCAGAGGTACACGGTTCGAATCCACCAGATGCTTTCCTGGAAAAGGAGGGACAATCTCCTCCTGTACCTGTCAGATCCAATTTGACGGTACACACTCACAAAAATAATAAAATTTTTAAAAAAAAGCCCGCTATTTGCAATCTTAATAACAGTCAAAACAGACTTCACATCAGAATCTATGAAGAGACAGAAGGGAATTATATATTCATAAAGGATCGAGTAATCAAGAATGTTGTTCTTGTTATGTGCCATCAAGTTAGAACCAACCAATAGCTGACCCTCCAGCAGGTTTTCAGAGGCTGTAAATCATATGAGAGGAGACTGCCCATCCTTATCCCACACAGCAGCTGGTGTATCAGAACCGTGTGCCTTTGTGTTGGCAGCACAGTTCCTTCCCACTAGACCACCTGAGCGTCCCATCAAGCTATATGTATATCGGAAAAAGGATGGGCAATCTCTTCTCATGCAATTAACTGCCTCTGAAAACCTGCTGGAGGGTCAGCTATGTCAGTTCCAACTCTACAGTACAAAACAATACACACACACAGTGTGTATATAGGATATATATTATGTATATAATATAAAGTTTGTTGTTGTTATGTGCCATCAAGTCACTTGTGACCCATAACAACCCTGTGCACAGCAACTCTAAACCCTGCCCAGTCCTAAGTACAGTATATATTACATATATAGTACATATTATATATAGTGGCAAGAAGCTGCGCTGCAATCCTGAAGGCCTGCAGTTCGAGGCCACCAGCTGCTCTGGTGGGAGAAGGATGGGCAATCTCCTCTCGTGTGATTAACTGCCTCTGAAAACCCACTGGAGGGTCAGCTATGAGTGGATTCTAACTCTATGGTATACAACAAAAACAATATTATATAAATATATCTCCATACCTTTTCAGTCTATATACAGAAGAGATCATCTGGGAGGCTGGGCTCTACGAGGAGGAATGTGGTATAAGGATTGGAGAAAGATTCAGCAACAATCTACGTTATGCAGAAGACACAAGACTCATGCTGAAACTGAGAAGGACCTAAAGCACTTGCTGCAGAAGGTCAAGGACTGCAGCCTCCAATATGGATTGAAGCTCAATATCAAGAAGACAAAGATTCTCACCAGTGGCCCAATTGGCAGCATCATGATAGACAGTGACGAAATTGAGATTTTTAAATTTTAGTTAGCTTGGCTCCACAATCAATACCCTTGGTACCAGCAGCCAGGAAATTAAAAGACGAATTGCATTGCAAAAGTCTGCTGTCAGGCACCTCTCCAGAGTACTGAAGAGCAACAATGCCAGTCTGTAGAGTAAGATGTGCCTGATCCAAGCCATGGTCTTCACACACTTGGTAGGCAAATTGATGCCTTTGAGTTGTGGTGCTGGAGAATAGTATTGAATATGCCATGGACTGCTAAGAGAATAAACAGGTTTACCCTAGAGAGGGTGAAACCAGGCTGCTCCTTAGAGGCAAGGATTCTGAAGTTTCATCTGACATACTTTGGGCATGTTGCAAGGATATGAGTCATACCTGGAAGGGTGGAGGAACAGTGCAAAAGAGGAAGACTCTGAATGAAATTAATTGATTCAGTGACTGGGGTAATGGGGGTAGGTATGCTAGAGACAACAAAGCTGGCACAGGATAGAGCAGGGTTCACAGCTGTTGTACATAGGGTCACTATAAGACGTAAGTGACTTGACAGCATATCACAACAACAAAACAAAATGCACCATGCAGTTTTCTTGGCCATAATCTTGATGGAAGTAGTTCACTAGCCCTTTCTTCTCCTGGGGTGAGTTCAAACCACGAATTTTGAGGTTATCATCCAACTGTAAAATGCCCCTCCAGCCTCCTTACAACAGCAGTAAACCAAAACCCAAACCCGCTGCTAGCTGAGGCTATAAACCTTTACAGAAGGAGTTGTTGCCGTTCTGTTTTATGTGCAGAGGTGAAGCTGACCCTCCAGCAGGTTTTCAGAGGCTGTAAACTGCACAAAGGGAGACTGCCTATCTTTCTGCAGTGGAGCACCTGGTGGATTCCAACCGTCTACTTTTGTGTTGGCAGCACAATTCCATAACCACTAGGCCACCAGAGTTCCCCTTACAGGAGACTACCCATCTTTCTCCCATGGAACAGTCACAATAACAGTAGGAAACACTAAAAGGATGCCTGCATTAAAAGTCCCCACCAAGCTGGGGAGGGGGGAACTAAGAGGGAATAAATAATGTATACTACATTGAAACAGATGAGAGAGAGAATTGTTTAGGAGGAATATATGATTAAGTATAATTGTCACGACAAAAAATCCAGAATGAAAGCTGCGTAGTGGAGTTGACAAGAGTGGGGGGATTGTGTAACAATAAAAGAATTGTTTGTTTGTTTGTTTGTTTGTTTGTTTTACTTTTCAAAGAGTAAAGGGAACTGGGGGAAGGGGTGGGCAGGGAGGAAAGTATGCAACAAAGAATAAATGGAAATCCAAAGTCTCTGTAAACTTTCATTAAAATAAAATTTTTTAAAATCTCCATCAAGCTTGCTCCATGAGGGGGATACCACCAGCGAGTGGCCAGCACTGGCAGCAGGAGGATCATATGACAGGACAACAAGTACCACACCCCCCCTTGGCATGGTAGTTTACATTGTGCTGTCGCTTCAGCAGTGGAAAATCCTTGCTAAAAGACCAAAGATGAATATGTTCCACAATGAAACCTGACTATGGTACTGGACATTTGTGCAAGCACTTTCACATTTGTTACTCCATCTGAAACACAGCTTGATAAGTAAAAAAAATTACTATCATCTTCATTTGCTAGATTAATAAACTGAGACTCAGGGAGGGTAACACTTCTAAGTAGGGTCACACAGTTACTGAAAAGCAACTGGGAAAAACAGCTGCTACGTAAAAACAGATAGTGACCATAGACACTGACTTGCACAAAGTCCACAGGCAGGAGACCCCCAGAGACTCAACGCAGCGAAGCCCATCAGCAACTCAATGTGTCTGTCACCAGCTTTCCTGGGGCTCACCACCCATGCCCCTTCTGGCTGACAGGACCTTGACACTCCCTTGGGGATCACTCTGACACCACTACTGGTTTCTGTGGTTCAAGTGGGGATGTCCCTCTCAAGCCATCCACTCTAAGCTCTGAGTTAGGCACAGGACACAAGCCTGGCTAATCCACACGTTGCATGCACCCGGCCACAGTGAATTGTTAGAGTTGGAGACATAAATCAAGGTGATCCAAAGTGACACCTGAGTTTTTGTTGGCACCATTAGAAAGGAAGTGCCCACTATGGTTTCCAATGGGATTGGGTCTCAGCCTGGAGCTGTTGATGGTTATATTGTAACATGAAAAGAAAACTGTCTATGAACAAAGTGAATGAAAAGGAAAACAGAGGCAAGAGATGAAGACAAAAAGATTGTCTAGTTACACAGTATCAATCTAACCACCTGGATCCAGCCATTCCTAAAGCCATTTTTGTGAAATTCATCCATTTCTTGGGTTTTCGTATTTTCTTTTGTTCTGTTTTTTCTTAAGCCAGCATTATCAATTGAACTGTGCCCCTCAAAAATAAACACACACGTGGTCTACTATTGAAATTATATAACGGTCCTCCATGATTGATAAACCAAAATGCTGTAAAAAGATGAAGGAAAGAGTGCAATATCCCTAACTCTTATCATAACCTGAGCTGTTATATAAGGGGAGTCTCCCTAAGGTGTGACCTGTAACATCTTTTATTTCACAAGAGATAAAAGGAAAGGAAAGTTATCAGAGGATGGGACCTCAGTAGCATCAAGAAAGAGTTTGCAGGATTGAGTATGTCTTTTTTGATGTGGATCCCCGCACAAGTAAGTTCCTGGACACCAGGGAAGACCAGGAAGGACACTCGAAAGTCTCCAAGGAACACTAGGCCTTCAGATGCTGATGGAAACAAGGACCTTCCTCCAGAACTAACAGAGAGACGGCCTTCCCCTAGATCCAAAGGGGCCCTGGATTTGGACTTCTAAACTGTGAAAGAACAAATTTTTGTTCCTTAAAGTCATCAACTTGTGGTACCTCTATTACAGTAGCACTAGCTACCTCAGAGAGAGATCTGGTGGCCCAGTGGTAAAGAACTGCACTGCCAACCCAAAGGCAGCCGGATCAAATCCACAGGTTTCTCCTCTACAGGAGAAAGACAAGCAATCACTTCCCATGTGCTTTCTGGCCTCTGAAAACCTACTGCAGGGTCTGCTATGAGTCGCTTCCCAATGAATGGCACACAACAACAAAGAGCACAGGTACCCAGACAGCCAGTTTGGGTTTGGTTTCAGTCATGACTCACCTGTGTTCATTAACACAGCAGACTGTAAATGAACAGGCAAGAAAACACAAGAAGAAGCAAAGTAACAGCTATAGGGAAATGAGGATGAGCTAATAGGTAAAAGTAAAAACCACACAAAAGACACAATGTATATAAACTTTATAAGCAACCCAATTTTAAAAAAACAATAATGTAAAATAGAGTGTATATGAATGATCATATGAAACAATGTAAATAAAGTGTATAAAACACAATGTAGATTAATGAAACATATGTAATTCTTATATGAAAACTAATAAAAATATTAAAAAATAAAGGGACCAAGGGGAAATATTTCTTGGAGGAGCCGCTGGAGCAACTGCAAACAAAGCTGGCCGCACCTTGTGCTCCCCAACCCCACCATGGGGCTTGGGGACAGCCTGCTAGACCTTCTTCGTGACCTTGCCTGATGGGGAGACAGGAGTGGCACAAATCTGGCCTTGCAGATAAGAGATTTTTCTCTTTGCTGTTAGGATTCAGGTCACTCACTTTCTCTTTCTTCAGTAAAGCCAAGGACTATTCAAGGAAAATGCTGGGGGGCTTGGGAGGGGGCAGCGGAGATACATTCAGACAAACCCAAAATGTGGGGCAGTCTACAAAACAACTCACCAGCTCTCTTCACAAGAGCTGTCATGAGAAAGGGGTGGGAGGGCAAGGCTGTTCTATATTTAAAGAGAATAGAGAGCCGCGATAACCAAACGCAGTGGGTGACAATTAACAACGTTAATGTTATAACCTGGTGTACAGTCCGAAGTTGGATTTGGAGACAACTAGAACTTGTGGATACAGACTGTATGTTCGTTATTAATCTTAATGTTCTTAGGTCTATAACAGTATTATGCTGATGTCAGAGAATGACATTCTGGTGAGGCACCTGCTGAAGTATTTAAATGTGGGATGTCATGACGCCTGAAGCTTAATTTATCCATCATTATTCAGACAGTGAGTGAGAGAGGACTTGTGTGGAAAATGCTAAGGAGTTAGTGAATCTAGGTGCACACAGGTAGTCTTGCATTGTTATTCTAAATTTTGTGTAGGTGGATAATTTTAAAAACAAAAAGTTAGGGAGGGGGAAAGGCCATATCACTCTTGCCTGTAGTGTTACTGTGTAACATCGAGTCAATTCAGCTCCTGGCGACCCTATAGGACAGATGAGGAGTGCCACACAGGGCTTCCAAAGCTGTACTCTTTCTAGAAGCAGACTGCCTCAAACCTTCCCATTACCAACTGAGCACTTGACCAGAGAACCAGCAGGGCACCTTCCTTTGCCGGCGCTTGCCCTCAAGTCTGCACACATGTATGTACACAGCTGCAGCACACACGTGTGGACATATGCACATGCACTGTGAGCCTGAAACTGGTGTAGAAAGAGCTTGAGGCCAGGGGTCAGCAGAACCAGCTTCTAACCCAGATCTGCCTTCTCATCACCTCTACACAACCCCTTTCCTAGGTCTCTTTGCTCAGTTGTAAAGTGAAAGGGTGAAGCTTCTATAAGAATCCATAAGATGGTGTATAAGGATTTGGGTAGATGGAGTAGTACGATGAAGGGGATAAGAACTGAAGCAAAGCCTCCATGAGATTATCGTAAGGTCTTTCCTCAGGAGGTAAGTGTAGGTGACAGGAACTGTCTCCAACATCGGCCTCCTACTCAGTTAACCAACCAAGTCATGGTCTCTCAGGAGACCCAGGTTTTAAAACCTGACCTGGGATTAAGATAGCACATGACAGAACTGGACAGTTCAGTTCAACCAGCAAGGGAAATTCATTTGAGCTCCAAGCTGCAACTTCCCCTCAAGGGGCCCTCCAGGTAGAAACCATAACTGAATGACTGTGATAACAATGAAAAACCAAGGACAGTACTTCAGATATTAGCAGGGAGGTCAACACATTCAGTCTCACGTCAACTCCTCAGCCTTCCTCTAGTCTGTGAAACTATCTGGATGCACAGGGCTTCTGAGAAAGGGAGAAGGTGGGTGATTCTCAGCAAACAGCCAGAATGCAAAGGCGCTGGGCAGGTGCTGGAACTTCAGAGGGCAAGTGGCCAAACAGGTAAAGGGAGATAGTGCTGGCCTGGACAGAGGGAATGGCAGGCAACGCACATAGAAACACCAAACCAAAAAAACCCAAATCCATTTCTGTCAATTTGAATCTTCCATTGGGCTTCTGAGGCTGTAAATCTTAAGGAGAGTAGAAAGCCTCCTCTTTCTCCTAAGGACCCTCTGGTGGGTCCAAACCAAAAAGCTTCTGGTTAACAGTCCAGGAAAGTGAATGAATGATATGTCACCAGGGCTCTTTCAGAGACACACCAAAGCAAAAACCAAATCCATGATCATGGAGTGGACCCGGACTTCAGTCAGCCTTCATGATGTTTCTGAAGCTACAAATCTTTCTAAGAGACTTCCCGTGTTCCTCACAAAAAATCAGCCGATGGAATTGAACAGCTGATCTTTCGGTTAGCAGCTCAGCACTATCTCAGCGCTCTTTCAAAGAATCACAGAGGGCTCCAGAAAGTGCAATGATGACAAACAGACATGATGTTTCATCCAACAGACTGGCAAAATGTACAAGGCCACTAGAGGTGGGCACAGAAATGCAAGAACAATTTAGCATTAAAAATAAAAAGTCACTTAGAAAGTGAAACGAGGGTGCTCCCTGGAGCAAGGATGGTGAAACTCCATCTCACCTGCTATGGACATATTGCTAGGAGGGGGCAGTCCTTGGAGGGGGCAGTCCTTGGAGAGGACAGTGTCCTTGGAGGTCTGGAGGATCATTGTAAGAGAGGAAGGTCCACAGTAAGATGAGTTGACACTGTGACTGTTATAATGGACTCGAGTGTGTCAGAGCTGGTGAGGATGGCACAGGATCATTCATACGGTCAAACGCACATCACAACAATGTGTAGCAACATGAATGGATCCCCAAAGTTCAAGGGTAAATAAAAAGTTGCCCAAGAAAATGTATTATATACTATATATATTCTTTTTTTAAATTTTTTTTTATTATTTTTTGTGTGTGTACCGTCAAATCAGATCTGACTGGTATAGGAGGAGATTGTTCCTCCTTCTCCAGCAGAGCATCTGGTGGATTTGAACCACGCACCTCTGGGATTGTACTATTTATATTCTTAAAATATACAGAAAATGGGGGAGCTCTGGTGACCTAGTGGCAAGAAGCTGCCCTACAATCCCAGAGGTGCATGGTTCAAATCCACCAGATGTTCTGCCGGGGAAGGAGGGACAATCTCCTCCTGTACCAGTCAGATCTGATTTGATGGTACACACAAATAATAAAATAAAAAATAAAATAAAATTTAAAAAAAGAAGGAAATGGGAACGATCTGGCAGGGATCTGAAAAGAGGAGGTAATGGGCAGAGTCCAATGGTGATTCATTTTATAAAACACAATATATGGGAATGATTGTATGAAACATAATGTCAATGAAGTGTGAAACACACACACACACACACACACACACACACACACATGAATCTGCACGAATAAAGTACAATGTATATGAATAATTATAAACATACCAATAAAGAAGTGCAAGATAAGGAAAAGAAAGAAACCACTGACTGGATTTATAATGTAAGGGGGAAAGAAATAGAAACAATTTGTTAGAATTGTCTTTTGCTACAATTTGCTAGGAAGGAAAAGAACCTTAAGCTCCTCCTCTGCTGGGTCTTAAGGGGGGGAAAAGTTCATTATACACATGGGTGACCCTAGAGAACATTATGCTGAGTGAAATATCTCAGTCACAAAAGGACAGATACTTCATAACATCACTATTATAAAGCAAGACTGACATGGGGGGCTGGACAGAGAACAGGAAAAGAGTAGACAGATAATGAACCTTGTACTGAACAGATGAAGGAAAAAACTCTTTAAAAGGAATATAGGATTATATTGAGGTCCAGACTCAATATATCGAAACAGTTCCACGAGAGAAGGGGCTAGGATTGAATGAAGATGCAGAGAAGCTAAACGCTGATGATGAATAGTGAATTTACTGATTTTAGAAAAGCATATATAGGTTTTAGAAAACTGTCTGCAGTAGCAATTGCATTATCTCTTTCCATCTGGGATGTTGACTATCAGGTCAAACATTAACTCTCACAGACCTCAGCACAATACAAAGATGTCTTCCAGCATGTCTTATTGAGTGCTCTAAGAAACAAAGAGTTTCGGTAGATAACATTCCCTAAGGTCTGAGACCTTTGGTCACTCTTATTCATTAACATCCTACTTCCTTGAGTTGTATATTGCCAAGCAGATTTTCTAGCCAAGATGCAGTTAGTCTTGCTGGTTTCACAGTACAGGGCTAATCTTGCTTTGCAAGTTAGCCAGGCCCTTGACAGGATTAGGCATTATATGTAAGATAACAGTCCAGAATAAGAGGTACCCTGCAACCAGGACTGGGGGAGGGGAATGAATAAATCATTGAAAATATAAAATTCAATCAAAAAAAGAGAAAAAGTACTCAGATTAAGAGTCAGTTTACCAAAATGCTACACACAACAGTCAGCAGCCCTTCACTTTATTTCTAATTGCTGTAATTACACCAGAGAGTGTTTTAAATGTTTCATTCTATGTGACACAATTAGAAAATAGAATCATAAGAAATGGCTGAATCTATAAATATATGTAATTTTAACTAATACATAAAATGAAGTTTTATGGTCAGAAAATAAGTCTATTCCTTTCCTTTCACTCCCAAAAGAAATGATGGATTCTTACTAAACATCTGGAAAAAATCAGTTTATATTCACTCATAATTAATTTGTTTTAGGTATTATTACTATGGGAGGGGAGAGACCATCTCTGTGAATCTCAGGCCACCTCTCTTAAGATTTCTTCAGATCCATGTAAGAGCATTTATTATTACCTAGGTGACTGTGTGCCTCAGTCAACTTTACGGCATGTAACAACAGAAGAAGAATATGTATGAAACAAAACAGTGGCTACTCTGAGGGTAAAGTGAATTAGCATTAGTGACCAAAAAGGAATTTATCTTTAATGCTCTGATTTTTTAAAAAAAAGAAATTACATTTTATATTACTATTGAATTGTGCCCTCCAAAATACATGTAAATAATAATACAAAGTGGAAGCTATGCAATGACTCCCCCATGATTCTGATAAACCAAATAGTTGTAGAGGGACTTAAAGGTGGTCTCAAAACTCCTTAATCCTATCACAGCCATAATTGTAAAGCCAGTTCCCCCAAGGAGTGGCCCATCATAATAACCTTTCTCTCAAGAAAGACAAAAAGGAAAGAAAGTGAACCAAGATGTATTCTGTTGCTGATGGGGAGGCCGGAGGTTCAAATCCATCCAAAGGTCCCTAAAAAGAAAGGTCTGGAAATCTACTTCCAAAATACCAGTCACATATAGAACACAGTTTTACTCTGACATACAAATGAGAGGGTGATGATACAAGTTCCTTTACATGGTCTTTTGCCTTAATTCTTTGGAAACATAGTTTGACTATTGCTCCCCTAAATCCTAAGGAGTTACTTTTTGACCTAGTTTTTTAAACATTAGGGCTTGTTATGTTTTTCTGGGTTGACTGACATATGATAAACTGAAACAACTTGGTTTAGTTTTTTGTTTGTTTGTCTGATCCTGGGCTGAAGCCTACACTGTGATTGGTCTATACTATGCCCTTTACAGGGATTGGCCAACATACTAAAGACTATGCAAATGAACATACTAATATTGGACAATATACTAAAGAATATGATACACCAAGAGACAAAACCACTAGGTGGGCCATGTGCTGGAATTGACGAAGAGTTTTCACAAATAAGTTTCATAAATTCTCATAAGCTCACTGATTAGTTCATCGTTAGATTATTAACTCACTGCCATCCAGGTTCTATTCCCAGATAAACTGTAGCAGTTCTGCCCCCTAAAGCTTTCAAGTCTGGACTATCAGCCTCTGTGCAAGGAGATGGCCTCTGTAGTGTGAAGGGACAGTGAGATGCACAAGAGACACAAATAACAAAAGGAACCATTTCATCTTTCCTTCTATTCACTTCAAGTGCTTTACATTTACAAGCAAGTTACAGAGTCTCTTCAAACATCTACTTTGGTCTCTTTTTCCTATCCAGTTCCTGCTTCCCTTTTACACTGCAACTTCTTGCATGTCATTTCCAGTCTACTAGCTCTGTCTCCTGAGCCTATAAAGCTGGAGAGCAAACGGATCTCAGGTCCAAAGAGCATGCTCTACTCTTGGTTCTTCTTGATGATGGTGAGATCTCCCCATTGCTGCACCCTTTACAAGAGGCTTCCTTGAAGCCTAGTGGGATGACAAAACTGGTGAAACCCCACAAGGGCTCCAAGAACCTTATTTGCACCAGCAGGTCATCCAATCTCCTTTCTGGGCCATAGTATCTTATTTACAAAGTCTCATCCAATTACTTTATGGCAGTTGCAAGACCATAACTAGAAGGACCAGACAGTCACAATTCATTGCACTGAACTTCCTTAATAAACCACTAACCATAAGTATGATCTGTGAGTTCTGTGTGGCCACTGTAATGAATTATTAAATATATCAGAAAAAGAGAGTGCTGTGAGGAGGCAAGATGGCTGGTACCAGAAAAACAGAAATGTTATGTTTGACAAGAACTGGCTTTGGGATGATCCTGGTTCACAATTCACATGGGGTCACCATGAATCAGAATCCACTCCATGGTAGCTAATTAAAGATGGGGCAAGAGAAAAACCTGTGAATTTTGTATATGAAAAGGACTCCTTCCCAACAGTGCCTACACAGAATTCTTCCTGCTTTTTTTCACAACCTGTCTTGCTGTCCTGATATCACTGTTCATCCAAGACCTAGTTCCCACTCTCAGGTATCATGTGAAAACCAGAACTCTCCCCTGGAGGTGCTAAGCGTAAGCCGGGCATGGAAATGGAAAGTGTTGGCCCCAAGAGTCCTGACTTGAAGGGTATTCTCTATTGATGGAGGTCACTGCCCCAGCCACTGTCTTTCACCAGGAGCTGAAGTCACAGGAAGAAGGCAGGCAATGAGATAAGAAACGGTATCATCCTTAAACCAACTCACCTCTTCCTCTTCTGAGCTACATCAAAAGAGCAAGTAATTAATCTTTACGAGACATAAGCAAGCTGCACCGGGGATCTCCAAGAGAGGGGAGGAGCAGAGACAAGACAGAAGCAAAGAAAGAGGACAGAGAGATCCAGACACATCAGGATGGGAAGAGCAAAGTACAGGGAGGGAGCCATAATCCCAAGGGGCCCAGAGCTGTTGGGGAGTGTTCCTCTGTCTCTGGCCAGGATGTCCCCATGTGCCAACCTCATCTCCTCAGAGGTGGGGGCCAGGGGTCCTAAGATGAGTCTAAACCCAAATCATCAACCTGAGGTCAAGGCACTTGCTTGTCCACCTGCCCTCTTGACCCAAGAACAGGCAAACTAGTTTCATCCCTGCTCAGGGGGATGCATGTGTGTGTTCATAGTACTGTGCTCCACAGAAAAGATATTCAATGGCTCATTTTCATTAGTCAACCGCCAGAGCTTTCTTGTGAGGCACCTACTGGTGAATGTGAACCTCAAACCTTCAGTTAGCAGCCAAGCACATTAACTTTTTGCAGGGACTTCCACCAGTAATAGTACTGTAGAAACACTACCACCTGCTGGCAAGGGGGAGAACTGCCTAGTAGTCCTTCCAGCATCTGGTGAGAGACCCACCCACTCTCCACAACCATCCTCATCCTTCCCTCCCTATCTCAGTCTTTCAGCAGCTTTTTCCTCATCTTCAGGCTTGCCAGGCTTGTCTCTACCTTTAGGCTTTTGCACATGCTGTTTCCACTTCTGGAAGACTCTTCTTTGAAACATTCTCATGACTAGCTCCGCTCCCTTCCCAGCTCAGCTCAAACATTACTTCCGCAGAAAGACTATCCCTTGTCAACCAGCTGCATCCCCACCCAAGTCCTACTTCTTTCACAGACTGAATCTTATTGGAAACCATCTGGCTTCCCTACTGTATTTTTTGCCCCAACCAGAAAGCAGCATGAAGTCTGAATTGTTCATTTTTATATGGCTTGCACTCAGAATAGGTTTGGGCACTTGTCAGTGGATATTGTTGAATTACATTTATAATTTAAATATTATTGAGGTCCTGTGGTGGCAGCAGTGGTAAGGAACTGCATGGCCAACACCAAGGCATGTGATTTGAATCCACCAGTTGCTATGCGAGAGAAAGATGGTAAATCTACCCTCATGCATGTCATCTCCTCTGAAAATCCACTGGAGGGTCAGCTCTGAATCAATTCCAACCCTAATGCACATAACCAACAACTACTATGCTAAAGGTTGGCAGTTCAAATGCACCCAGAAGCACACTGGAAAAAAGGCCTGGCAAGCTTCTATTGTAAAGATTACAACCAAAAAGAGTCTATAAAGCAGTTCTACTCTGTGACACATGGTCACCATGAGTCATTATCAACTTGGCAGCAAGGAGTTTAATTTTACTGCTGAATGAACAATTCCACACTCACTCAGCAGAGCTCAAGAAATCAACTTCATATTCCATGGGAATGACCCCAAATGCCTCAGACTCATCAAATTCAAGACCAACATTAGAAATAAATAAATTTTAAAATTAAAAATTTTTTTAAAATAAGAAGAAAAAAAGGCCAATGTTAGGCTCTTTCCCAGCAAGCCAGATTTCCTTCCCACATTCCCTGGGGAAGGGACCCACAAGATTACTTTGCAAAGCCTCCAAGAGGCCCAGTTTCTATGAGTCTCCTGCCCTCTCACCTCTCACAGGAATCAGACCCCTATGTAAGGTTTCCACCTTCTCACACCCTGACCACGCCCATCCTCTCCAGCCTCAGTCACCTCCAGGCTGAGGCCCCAACGAAGTGCACCAACATCAACTCCATAATGCTGTTCTTAGGACTCCAAATCTACCCACCCAAATCACCAAGGAAACAGGTCACCACACCTCACTCTTCCAGTGTACCTCCTCAGCCACATCTAAGACCCTCCCTGAGCAGGTGTCCCACACTTTCAACACCACCCCTCCAGTTCATTTCTGGTGCCTGACTCTGTCTCTCAAACAGCCTCACACACTTTCCATACCCCTTGTCATTCCTTCTGTCTGAAATGCCCCCTACAACTCTACTCATCCTTCCAATTCCACCTCTTCTGTGAAGTCTTCCTTGATGTCGCCAGGAAGAGTGCATGCTGCCTCACATTTTGTAGGTGGCTATTAAGAACCTATATTCCTGACAGACTAATTTCTTCCAGCACAGGAACCAGTGAAGTTAAGGTAAACTCATGAGTGAGTGACAGAGCCAGGATTCAACAAAGGGCTGCCAGCACTTAAAACCATGCCTGGGGCAGGGTAGATGTTTGATGAATATTCATTAGATAAACGACTAGCTCTTTTCTCCTGCACCTGACCTGGGTGTGTTCACACCTCAGTGACAGGCAGCAACAGCCGGAGTTCTTGCCTGCTCTCTTCTGATTCTGACCCAGTTATATCAGCAAAGTTTCTCTTCCTTCCTAATGTCAAAAATGACTCTGTGGTGACTTGAAAGAAATGTGATTGATGAGTTTATGATTAAAGAGGGAGATTATAGATTCTTAGGTAAAATTAGACAATTCCACAAAGATTCCAGCTATTTCATTCCGAATCACGACAGATGTCTCCCCCTGCCCTTTCTTCCCCATCTCGGGTCAAGCCTCCTTACTTTTGCTCATTAAAGATAATTCTTGACAAGTAACTGACTTCCTTTAACATGCTCCATTGCTCGTGGAAAGGGTAGAGATCCAAGACCACCCCACAGTGCCCCTGGAGAAAGACCTCAAGACCACATGCCAAAAATCAACCCACAGCTTTACTCTGACAAACTCACTCACTCACTCACTGTCATCCAGTCAGAACTGACTCACAGGCGACCCTCCAGCAGGTTTTCGGAAGCTGTAAACTACACATTCTTCCACAGAGCTGATGATGGATTCGCACCAGCAGAGGTATGGCCTTTGTGTTAGCAGCAACACTCCCCACGAACTAGGCCTTCAGAGCTCCTTATGCCGGTATAATAAGCCTATATTAATTCAGTGACAACGGGTGCTGCTAACCTGATGTTGGTTTCCATTGTTTAATCAGTAATTGTTCCAGGATTATCTTGCATAACACTGTAAATTCAGCGGCAGCATCCATTCGGTAGGCGTAGGTTTGATTCACAGCCAAGGCACTTCACGCGCAGGCACCACCCATCTGTCAGTGGTGGCCTGAGTGCAGCCATGATGCCGAGCAGATACCAGCAGGGCTTCCAGATGAGGATGGACTAGGAATAAAGGCCTGGAAGGCAGTCTACTTCCAAAAAAGCAGCCAATGAAAGCCTCTGGGCACAACTGGAAGAATGTCACTGAGCTGGACCTGCAGAAATGGGTGGATTGGTGCATGTTTTGCTCACTGAATGTATATTCAACAATTTAATTTTTTAAAAAAGTAAAAGTATCTATAGATGACAATGGGCTGATGTGCAACCATTCACAGGACCAGGCAGTAATGCCCTGGGCCATGTATTGGGGTCACCAGGAGACAGGCGACATCTATGGCATCTGACAGCAGACTGTCCTTTACCCAGTGTTGTTCTTTCAATTGTCACCTCAGCCTTGTTCACTCTTTTCAGCTGTTTTGTCACGTGGCCTTTGGTGACATGGCCCCTCAGGGACATAGCCCTTTGGGAACATGGTCCCTGTCTGACCCTAATTTGATGGACAGTGAGCTTTGAGTCTGGGATGGCAAGAGGATTTGAGACTTAGATGGCAAGCTCCTGGACGAGACACTGATGGCCCATGCATGTTCTGTGGAGCTCGAGGAACCTCCCCAGAAAGCATACAACAGGTTCTCAGCACCAGTGGTTGAATAAGAACAGACTGAAAGATGCCAAGAGAGAGAGACCACAGCAAAAATGAATTTTCAACTCAATTATATCCTAATTTCATTTTCCTTTCTCAGATACAAATTAATGAGCCCACACCACTTAGGAGCAAGTGTTGCTGGGGCACCCCCAACAAAGCCTGAATCCCAGTTTACTCCAAGGATCCTGAGCCCCAAGTGGAGGATCAAAGCCACATCTAACACAGGACACGTCCTCTCTGAACATAGTACTTCCAGTCTCATATGACCATAAGCCAACATGATCCTATAAAAAAATGGGCTTCTTTCAACACCCTAATGGATAGGGCTTCAACAACAATGGTACAAGGAAATTTTAGGTTCAAGCGTAAATAGAGACAAAGTCAGAGATAGGGATTAGGAAGCTACCACCCCATTCCATCTTCGCAACACCCAAATCCAGGCACAGTACTGTTTAAAGCAATTTACACTTGACAAAAGGATTCTGTGTGTGAAAAGCAGCAATCATCACCCCTCATTGATGTCAATATTATTCCACACACCCCTCGGGCCAACACCAGCCTCGGTATGACCAACAGCACTGATGTGTCTCAAAGGGTGTAGAGAGCACCACTCTGTCCTCCACCGCTACAATCCTGTGTGCACATGTGATCACCGGGTCTAGTCTCAGATACAAGGGAAATGACAGCGATGTGACAGCACTCAGCGTCAGAATACCCTGGCTTGAGTCTCAGCTGAGCCTTCCACAGCTGTGAGACGGAGCAAGATACTTAACAGCCTGGGTCTTGATTTCTTCCACTGTGAAATGAGAAGACCTATCTCACAGGACAGTTGTGCGTTTCAGATGAGGTAACAGAGCACATACTCGGGCACTGGCAGCTGTTTTTATTGCTGTTATGAAATAATAACTCTGTGACTGCCATGGGGGGTTAAATGTTTATCGCCATTGGTCTTGTGTGTGCTTTTTTGGGGGCCCATGAGTTTCTGAGAGTGGATGTGGCATGTGTGTGTCCCCATGGAACAAGTGTGTGTGTTGTTGCATCAGAACATATGTATTTATGCATATCCATGATTGTGGATGCAGAAGTGGCCAGAGCTCATGACTTCTCACACTTAAGCTAGATGTTGACACGGGACTAGAAACTTTCCAAAACAGTGGTCCTCTCTGCTGTTACAGCTATGACTACTTCCCTGGCTCCACCTAGTGGCCCATGATAGTGACCCCACTGCTCTGGAGGGTTCCTGAAGGACTTCAGGAGAGTGTGTCAAGCCCCAGACCAGGGAGAATTCTAGCTTGGAAATCCTCCACGTCTGGCCTCCTGTCCAGACAAGCACCATTCAGACAGTGCGATGACAGAAACGTTCTTTTTCTGTGCTGTCCAATGTGGCAGCTGCCAGCCACACGTGTAACTACGTATTTGAAATGTGACTGGTAGGATGCTGAAAAATGGAATTTTTAATTGCACTTCATTGTGATTAACTGAAATATAAATTGTTACTGACTATTGGACTGGATAGCACCAGTCTCTTTTTTTAATTTTTAAATTTTACATGAGTACAAGTTTACAAATCCTATTAGTTTTTCATGTAATCATTTATAGACGATTTGTGTTATAACATTAATTGCAATTGACTCATGTAATTAGTTGGGGAGCTCTGGTGGCCTACCCAAAAGCAGGCGAATCAAATCCACCAGTGCCTCCTTGGAAGTAAGATGAGCAATTTACAGCCTCTAAAACACTGGAGGGTCAGCTATGGATCATTTCCAACTCAACAACACACAATAATAATGCAATTAATCACAATTTATAATTATAGCTTTATTGTACATTGCCTTTCCCATCACCCAATTTATTAAGTTTTGCTTCCCTCTCTTTCCCTCAGTAACATAGGTATTGAGGATTGAACCCTGGTATCAAGATTTCTCCAGTCAGACAGAGTGAATTCTCTCCTTTTCATTTAGGCTCATTTGAAATGGTTTCTGGCCATCAATCAGATGATGACCAATCAGGTCTATAGATACAAAAACACATTCAGAGGAGACAGCAGGAAGCAGTCTATGCCTCCTAGTGAGACAAGAGGAACCAGAAATCTGGGAAATCACTTATTAAAGAAAACAGCATGCATAGTCAATCATCAGCTTTCTTATGGAGAACTGCTAAGCACAAAAGTAATAGAGTCACAAAGAGAAGACTGAAAGATTTTGCTAACTAGAAATTTTAAACTATCCTAAAAAAAAACCAAACAACCCAGCATTAAATTTCTGGACAAATGGCAAATTAGGAGAAATGTATGAAGCAATGTAAATATGAATGACCAACTGTTCAATGGCTGCCTTAACAAGAAAAGAGCTCTACTGAATCAACAAGAAAAAGTTTGCAGACTCCAGTAAGAAAATGGGCATCATAAGAACAACAATCTTCACAAGCAACAAATGCTGGCGAGGTTGTGGAGAAACTGGAACCCTTATTCATTGTTCGTGGGAGTGTTGAATGGTGCAACCACTGTGGAAGGTGGTATGGCACTTTCTCAAAAAGTTGCAAATAGAGATACCATTTGACCCAGCAATTCCACGGCTGGGAACATACCCCAAAGAGACCATAAGTGATATCCAAGCAGATATATGCACACCCATGTTTATCATGGCTTTGATCGCTATAGCAAGGAGTTGCCTAAGTGCCTATCAACAAACAAATGGATAGAGAAGCTGTGGTATATTCACACAATGGAATACTACGCTGCATTGAAAAACAAGGAACTCATGCAATATTATTCAAAATGGGTGACCCTGGAGGACATTATGCTGAGTAAAGTATCTCAGTCATAAAAGGACAAATACTGCATGGTGCCACTGTTGTAAAACAGAACTGGTTGAGGGGAGACTGAGAAAGATGGGTTCAATAATGTATACCGCATTGAAACAGATGAGGGAGAAAAACTATTTAAAAGGGATATGTAATCAAGGGATAGGTATTTTTGTCATGACAGGAGTCTAGAGCAAAGGCTACATGGTGGAGAGGGCCTGGGGGAGAGTTTGTAAAACAATGAAAGATTTTTTGTTGTACTTTTACAAGAGGGTAGTGTACTAGGGGAGGCAGTTGGGAGGGGAGAAAAGTGCAACAATGAATGAATGGAAATCCAAAGTCTCTATAAATTTTTACTGAAATTAAAATAAATTTTAAAAAAAGAAGAATAACAATCTTCAAGGGAGATGTCACATCTTTCTCCCATGGAGGAGCTGAACGGTTCTGCTTTAGAGTTAAAAACATTCATTAAAATTAATAAAAATTTTAAAAAAAAGAAGACAAGGGCCTTCTCCAACAAACAACACAGAGAATCTTCCAGAGCCAATGCCCTGAATTTCCATTCCTTTATCTAAATTTAAAAGAATACTTGTTTGTTTTTAAAAGAGAAAGAAAGAAAGGAAGGAAGGAAGAAGGAAAGAAATGTTGTGGTCTGTGTTATTAAAAATAAAATAAAGCCAGCTATTGTAGGGGGGGAAAAGCAGTGCTGCTTAAGCCCAGCAGAGAATAAAGTTGCTTGCCTTGAGCTGACTGAAGTCTAAATCTCCAGTTCAAAGAGTCAGTGTTCAGGTTTTGAAAAGAATCTCCCTGTTAGTTCTTCTGAGTTTCACTTATCTATCCCCCTAGATTTAAAAAAAAAAAGAAACCCAACCAAACCTTTAAACTCAAACTCACTGCCATCAAGTCAGAATAGATTCACAGCTGACCCTTCAGCAAGTTTTCAGTAGCTGTTGGTTGCACAGGAGGAGACTTCACATCTACCTCCGGTGGAGCTGTAGGTGGATTTGAACCACCACAGAGGTGCCACCTTTGGCTTAGCAATGCAACTCCCTACCCACTGGGCCACCAGCACTCCCTGAGAACAGATGGCTTCATCTTTCTTTGACAGAGAGGCTGGCAGGTTTTGAACTCCTGACCTTTTGGTTAGTAGCCAAATCCCCTAACCACTGAGCCAGCAGGACAGTGATTATTATACACAGAGAGTACTAACATGTGAAACAGAGATGCCTCACTGACTGCTTCATTACTCTCTAGCCTCACTCCTAACTGCACTAAGGAAATATAATGGTCTTCTACCTCTCAATAACTTGTAAGATCAACCTGAAGTAACACTTTTTGTTTTACTTGTTCCCTGTATCTGCGAATAATCTGTGTATTCGATAAAGACTAGGAAGTTCAGAAGGCATAACCCATAGAGAGCTACACTGTTGACTGAAAGGTCACATCTCTTCGGTGGCTCAAATCCACTCAATGCTACTTGGGAGAAAGATGAGCAATCTCCTCCCTAGCAGTTTATAGCCTCTGAAAACCCATTAGAGAGTGAGCTATCAGTCGGTTCTGACCTGACTTACAATTTCATTTTTATAAGACTGGTTTGTTGCCTGTATCAAAATCTCTCATATCAAAGAAAACCTATAAGCAAGATATATGAATAAATTTATGTGAGATGAAACGTTGCTGGGGTATTTTTTTTCTGACTTATATAAATTTCCAGAAAGGTGTAGCCATTTGGTCTCAGAAGGAATTATGCTGCTTACAATCTTCCAATACCCCTTTCCTTACCTGTCTTTTCCCGCCTTGCACAGTGTGCCAAGTAAACTACTTTTCATGACTGTTTTTTAATTGCAGTGATTAGTTTTCCCCCTACAACCGCTAGCTGTTTGGTTCGCATCTGAACACTGAACCACTGTGCCACCAGGGCTCCTTCAGAGATACATACAAATATTTATGTCCACGGATATTTTTGCAGCATTATTTATTATGAGTTAAAAACTGAAAATAATGTTTATATCTAAAAATAAACAAATCTGAAAATCAAACCCACCAAAGCCAAGTTATTCTGCACAGTGACCCTTTAAAACAAAGCAGAACTACTCATGGGATTATCAAGGATACAAACGTTTATGGCAACCAAATGCCACAGCTTTCTCCTAAACTGCAGCTGGTGACCTTTCAGTAACTATGTCAGTAAGTGGTGTTGTTGTTAGGTGTCTTCAAGTCCAGTACAACTCACATTGTTGTCGTTGTTAAGTGCCGTTGAGTTGTAGAGGACTCCTAGTGACCCTATGAATGAACGACCTGCTTGTATAACTTTATAATTTCTCCATGTTCATACAGTTTCCAGAGGCAAGCCATTTTGGAAGTGGATGCCACTCCTGCTTCCAAGCTTGTTTTAATTGGGAAGCTCCAGCAAACACTGTCCACCATGGGTGACCATTATCGCATTTGGCATATCAGTGTCACAGTGTTTAGCATCACAGCAACCACGAGTTACCTCTATACAGCAATACACAGACCAGTGCTATATCCCTTAGAAGAATGTTTGACAAAAACCAATTTAAACCTAATGGGTTTTTAAATAGGAGGCCTTATCACACTGTCTCGCTTCCCTTAGCAAATCAACATTTCACCCTACCGCTCACCAATCCCAGCCAATAAGCTTCTATAAAACCCAGCTCCTGCAGAGGACTTTCAAACTGGATTTCAACCCCACAAACAAAAGATCTGAACCCTGTTCTACCCTGAGCCATCCTGACACTTCCTGACACACAAGAGCTCAATGTAGCTGTCACTGTATCAATCCACCTGGCTGAGTGTCTTCCTCTCCTTCACCGACCCTCCACCCTTCCCAACATCATGTCCTTCTCCAAGAAATAGCACTTCCTAGTAAAAATATGTGACACAAAGCCTCATCATTCTGGCCTCCAAAGAGCACTCTGGCTGCACCATCCCCAAGACATATCTGTTTGTTCTCTTGGCCCTCCATGGGAGGTTCAGTGCTCTTCTCCAACACCAAAGCTCAAAGCTGTCAATTCTTTTTCTATCATCCTTATTTACTGTCCAGGTCTAGGATGCATAGCTAGTAATCAGAAAGATTATGGTCTGAGGTCAGTAAGTAGTCAAGTACTTTAACCATTGTGTCACCAGGGCTCCTCTGAAAATACCAACAACTAATTGCTATGGAGCAAGGTTCAGAGCTGTTGTATATAGGGTCACTACAAGTCACAGGTGACTCAAAAGCACATAATAGCAACAACAATTGCTATGGAGTCGCAGCTGACTTCTAGCTGCCTCTTCATGGGGTTTCCAAGCCTTTAAATCACACAGAGATTTCCTGTCTTTCTCTATCAGAGCCACTAGTGGATCGGAACAACCAGAAACATATGGCCTTTAGGTCAGCAGACCAAACTCCTATAGACTACACCACCAGGGCACCCTTTTCTGAAGATAAAAACAATATATTTTAAAAAAATTAGGGAATATTCCTGTGACAGGATGTTGTTGTTGTTGTTGTTATGTGCCACTGAGTCGACTCCGACTCATAATGACTCTATGAACAATAGCTCTGAACCCTGCTCTATCCTAAGTCAATCTAACTGCCTCTGACACATCTACTCTCATTACCCCAGTTATTGTGTCAATCCATTTTCCATCTCATTCATGGTCTTTACCTCCTTTGCTGACCCTCCACCCTTCCAATCATGATGTCCTTCTCCAAGGATTGGTCCCTCCTGGCAACATGCCCAAAGTATGCAAGATAGAGCATTTTAAAAATCCTTGCCACCAAGGAGCAGCTTGGTTTCACCCTCTCCAAGACATATGTTAGTTATCGTGGCAATCAGTCCATGATATATTTATGGTATGCTCTTCTCCAGCACCACAGCTCAAAGGCATCAATTATTCTTCTGCTATCTTTGGTCACTATCCAGCTCTCTGATGCATAGCAGGTAATTGCAAAGACCATGGCCTAGATCAGGAGCATCTTAGTTTCTAGACTGATATTAGTGCTCTTGAGCACTCTGGAGATATTTTCCTAATGCAATTCATCTTTTGATTTCTTGACCACTGGTGCTAACACTGGTGAGTGTAGAATCTAGCAAGCTGAAATTGTTAACAATTCCAATCTCTTCTCCTGGAAGTGTGTAAAATTTTAAATCATATTTGCAAAGAACAGTAAAATTTGGGGTAAAAAAATTATATGAATTATGAAGTTTAAAAACCATAAAAGGCTGTAAAGGAAGACATTAAAACAACAGTTCTCTCCGGATGGTAGTTTTAACTTTGCATCTTTTTATTTGTGTGTATTTTCTAAGTCTTCTACAGCGAGCATGCACTATTTTTATTATCAGGAAGAAATGCTATTTTTAAAAGGAGAAAGAGCCTGTACTAACACGGTGAGATGCTTGTGCTACAACATGAAACATGCACATCAACTCAGCCTGCAGACAGACTCAAAGGAGGCACTGAAAGCCTGTGAGGACCCTGGGGGCCAGGGCAGCTTTCATTCTTGTATTCAGTTACATTAAAGTTTGTATTAAAAATTAATAAATGGAGATGTGCTCTTGTCAATCAAAATCAACATACAAACAAAAAAACAGTGAGGGAAATGGGAATGGGAATCTGAGAGGATCCTCATATGCCCCTGACACAGGAATGTAAACCGGTAAAGCCAACTCTTAAAAGCAATCTGGGTGCATCCAGGGGAGCTGCTGCACAGAAGCTCCACCTCAAGGTTCCTCCTTGGTGACGTGTGTGTGTGTGTGTGTGTGTGTCCCTCTCTCTCTCCCTCTCTCATCTCTCTGTCTCTCTCTGTGTCAACGAGTCAGAACCAGCTCACAGCAGACTCTCCATTGGTTCCTGAAACTGTAAATTGCATAGGAGGAGACTGTCCATCTTTTTCTCACATAAGAACCACCAGAAAGGCTTGGAAAGTTAGCAATGCACCTCCCCATAGGCTAGGCCACCAGGGCTCCCTCATGCAAACATAAATAGGGCCGGGGACGGTAATTGTGGCATTGTTTGCAAAGTCATAAAATGGAAACAACTTGTTTCTCATGATTACACAGCATGTCACAGTGTAGACGTGTGCCTCACAGGTTTTTCAGAAGTAAATCACCAAAACTTCTCCCCAAGATGCCTCTGGACAGACAAGGACCCCCAAATGTTTGCAAATATGTGAAGAAACTGGAACCCCCAATCTTGAATCCCCTTAATACTTTGTACTATCCAAGGACTCCATCAGTAGGGGATACAAAATTCCACACAGATAAAAAACCACGTGGCTGTTAAAGGGAAGAATGACAACATGCGTAAACCCCAAAGGCCACGCGGAGGGGCACAGACACAGGACAATAATGGCAACAACATTCATCTAGCACACAGAAAGACTCTCCACTTTTCTAAGCATTTGATGCATATCTGCTGTTGTCATGTGCCATCAAGTCAATGGTGATCTTACAGGACAGAACAGAACTGCCATATATAGTGTTTCCTGGGCTGCTCAGTGGATCTGAACCACCAACCTTTAAGTTAGCGGCTGAACTAACTTAACTACTGCACTGACAGGACTCTTTATAAGCTTACTTATCGCCAACAAGGCAAAAACAGGGGCTTCAAATAAATAGGAAAACAGAGGCACAAATAGACTAATTGTCAGATGTCTCACAACTATTAAATAGCAGAACCAAGATCTGAACCTGAAAAGTCTGGCACTAGAATCTATATTCTGAACCATTATACCACTAAGCTATTAAAATAAAAGGAGATCCAGAGACCTCTTGGATAAGGAGCTGCACTGTCACACGAGAGGAAGGTGACTGGAATCCATGGGAGAAAGGTGGGCAATCTCCACCCACATGATTTACATGATTTACAGCCTCTGAAAACCCAGTAGAGGGTCAGCTATGAGTCATTTCCAACTTGATGGCACATGACAACAGCAGTATTCACATAAATTCAAAAGGCCAGCATTTGTGTAAGGTTAGTGCGCACACACATATGAGGTTGTTCCTAGAACCCTTCCTATGGAGGTGAGAAGTATTAAAACGTAGACTTGAAATAGAAAAAAATGTGCTTAGAAGGATGCAGAGAAATCGGAACTCTCACTCATTATTAGGGGGACAATAAAATGGTGCAGCCACTGCACAACTTAGAGCAAAATACAGGTTGGTAGTGGAGACTGAGAAAGATGGGATAAGTTATGTATACTGCATTGAAAGAGATGAGGGAGAGAACTGTCTAAAAGGTATATATGTTTAGGTATTATTGTCATGACAGGAGTCCAGAATGAAGGCTGCATAGTGGAGTCGACTTGGGGGCAGGGATTGTATAGCAATGAAAGAATTTTTCTTTTACTTTTCAAAGATAAGAATGAACTGGAAGGGAGGGGTCGGCAGGGAGAAAAGTGCAACAATGAATGAATGGAAATCCAAAATCTCTGTAAATTTTCATTAAAATTAATAATAATAATAATAATAATAATAATAATAATAAATTTTAACAAATAAAATCAGGAAAGGTTAAAAAAAAAGTTAAGCCTAGAAAAGTCCTGCACAGAAAAGAAGAAAAATGTAGAACAACATTAAAAATTATAAAATAGAGCCAACTTATATTGATCTGAGAGAGACTGGTCTTCAGACACCCTTTAGACCTGGCACTGCCCACACGGGGGAGCCACTTGCAGGAAAGCGACCGACAGTAATAAAGTGAGCAGTAATACTCCTGAGGAATCTCACCTCAGAACAATTAACCAAGCGAGACCAAAAGGGCAGCATTTGACCTAAAACAAAACTCAGAGGGCAGGCAGAGGCAGGGAAAGAGGACTAATAGAAGGTGGGAAACCAGAGAAGCAGCAAAAGAGTGCTGTTACACTGAGGGAAGCGAAACTGAAGTTACAAAACACAATGTGTAGAAACTGTTGAAATGGAAAACTCATTTGCTACATAAACTTTCACCGATCCACAATAAATAGAGAAAAAAGTTAAATAAACAATGATCCAGCAATTCCACTCAAAAGACTTGGAAGCATGAATTCAGACACTTATGCACCATCATCACAGTATCATTCACAAAGGTCAACAGGTGGAAACAATCCAAGTCTCTAACAACAGATCAGGAGAAAAAACAGAACGTGATGCATGATGGAGTGTGACTCAGCCATAAAGAGAAATGAGACTCTGATAGACACTACAACACAGATGAACCTTGAAAACACTAGGCTGAGTGACATAAACCAGACGCAAAAGATCAAATTCAGTATGCTTCCATTTATATGAAATCGCAAGGGTAGAAAATGCAGCCATAAAGTACATTGGGGGTTATGATGGGCTGCTACTAGGGTAATGGGGAGTTGTTGCTTACTGGATACAGAGTTTCTGTTGGAGTGATGGAAGTTCTAGAAACATAGTATTGGTGACTGCGTACAATTTTGAATGTAATTTAAACACTTGAAAGTGGTTTAAAAGAAAAGTGTGTGTTGCATATATTTTACCACAACAAATTAAATGTATTTCTAAGCAGACTGAAAGAAAACACACCAAACCCTTCATAAAGGTTGCCTTTGTGGACAGAGAAAACAGGAAACATGGCCAAATGGGGTTATTTCAGGGACCTAAGTTTATCAGTGATGTTTCACTTCTTTTACTAAGAAAAAAAGGCAATAAAATAAAACTACAAAAAGAGCTGATAGTATGGACAGTTACTGTCTGCAGGGAACAGAAATAGAGGATATAGAAAAGCTCAATAGGGACTGTTGGTACAAGACTTTAATACAATACGACATTTCTGTATTACTTTAGCCAAAATAAAAGTGAAATTTAAGAGAAATTTTTAATACATTTCAATAAAATAAACCAAAAAAATATTCCCCCAAATCCTGTGAAATGTAAAGAATCATCAGTGCTGGGTATAAATACAAGGTCTGTCACTGTCATTGTCCTTAGTGTGGACAAGGAGGTGGAAAGCCAGGCCCACTGCAGGCAGGACGCCCCTCGCAGCTGGCTCAGCCCTTTCATTTCCATTTCTTCCCTCCTCCTATTTTTACTGCCACTGTGGTTGCTATGGAAACAAAGGGGGCACCTTGGGCTCCCAGAGCTCAGCCCAGGTGCTGCTAACTCCAGGAATAATGTCAGAGTGTGAATAAAATCAAAGCCCGGGGTCTTCTGGGTTCCATAAACACCATGTGTCCTCCTGGCCACACTTACTCAAGGTCTGCGGCTCAGGTGCGTGCCTGCAGCAACGCCACCATGCATGCCCACCAGTGCTCCCTGGGAAGCTGAGGGCTCGGAACACATCCCAGCAGGCATGTTTGCATGGATGTGAGCATGTCAGATGGCTGGTTGCAAGCATGTCCACACAGCCCAGGACTGTTATTAATACTATCAAAAGTATTAAGCCAAGTAAGATTTAGGCCACCCCTTGAAAGGGACATCACACTTGGAGAGGGTCAGTAAAAGTGAGGAAGACCCCAATGAGATGGACTGCCACAGTGACTGCAGCAGTGGGCGCAAGTGTGTCAGAAATTGTGAGGCTGGCACTGGAAAGCACAGAGTTCAGATCTACTGCTCATAGGGTCACTGTGAGTCGCACTTGACTCCATGGCATCTAACAACAACCATGTAACTGGTGGCATAGGCAATTAATACACTGGACAGCCAGCCAAAAGGTTAGCAGTTCAAGTGCAACCTGAAGTGACTGGAAGAAAGGCCTGCCAATCTACTTCCAAAAATTCAGCCCTTGAAAACTCCATGGAGTGTACTTCTACTCTGATACACATGGGGTCGCCATGAGTCATAGTAATTGGTCTCTTGAAACTATAATCAGCTATGCTCCATGCTTCATTTGGATTATTTTATTTCAATTTCATAGCACTCTTACGGATATACTATCATTAACTCCATTTACAATGGGGGGGAAAAGAACAAACCCAAAACCTGACTTGGCACAGAGAGGCCGTATAAAGTCACCCAGGCTGCCTGGCTCCAAAGCACACAAGCCTGACCACTGAATCTGCATTGTGGAGAAGAGAGCTTTAAATGGCACTGGTTCCAAGACAGCTGTGAAAACCAGCTGCTTCACAACCACCTCTGGCACTTGATAAAGCCCAGTCTTCCTGGGCCCCACCCAGGCCTGATGAAGCAGCATCTCCATGGGTGGGGCCACGGAAAGGGACTTATAACACCCTTCCTTGAAGTGTATTGGGCTCTATAGGCTGCCACAGTGGACAGTCAATGGTCCAGCTTGGGCTCAGTTCCTGAGGAACAGGGCATGATGGGGTGGGGATGGCCACAGCCCTTTGAGTCCTGTCTCAAAGCCCAGAAACAGGCCTGAGAAAGTCCAGTGTCCCCAATTCCAGAAAGTATCCACTAGCAGTAAGACAACCAAGAAAGGGGCGATGGCTGCCTGTCATCACACACACACACACCCAGGGAAGGGCTCCACTGTGAGTTATGTGGCTTTGTGGCTTGTGGGGCAAGGATTTCCGCCCACCCCACCCTCTCAAAATAAGCTGAGGGGGAAATGCTGTGGTGACCTGCTGGTTCCCAGCTGAGCAGAGACTGGGAGGGGTCAGTCACCTCACCTCGGCAACAAACAATGATGGAGCCCAGCCTCAGGTACCAGGCTGAGCAACGGAGAGGCTCCCCACAGACGGCAGAGGAGGGGGCACAGAAAGAAAACCTTTACCACTGAGTCCATTCAAATGCCGCGTTACACAGAACTGCTTTATCGGGTTTTCTTGGCTGCTTCCAAAAGGTCACAGCCTTGAAATTCCAAGGGGGGAAAAAACAGTTCTATTCTGACACATCATGAATGCATGAGTCAGAATCAATAGCACCTACCAGCAACAACCATCTTTAGAGAGGCAATCGTCCAAGTCTCTCTTCTGCACACAACTGTTGTTATTAGGTGTTGTCAACTGAGTATGACTCAAAGCAACCCTATGAACAACAGATCTGAGCCCTGTCCTATCCTGTACCGTCCTCATCATATCTAACATACTTGAGCCCATTGCTACAGTCATGTTAACCTGTCCTCATATTTTTAGTGACTTCCATTTCAGGATCTACCTCTAGTACTATATCTACCCATGTTCCTCTATTGTTCACAGAGATTTTCAAAAGCCTGTTATTTCAGAAGTGAATGGCTAATCCTGCTTCTTAGTCTGTCTTAACCCGGGGGCTCAGCTGAAACCTGTCCACCTTGGGTGACTCTGTTGGTATTTGAAACACTGGTGACATAGCTTCCAAACATCAAAACAACACACAAGTTAACCCAGTACAGCAAACTAACAGCAAACAGTGTACTAATCATTAGGTTAATAGATACAGGAGAATCATGTGGACCTCCCGGGGCACAAACTCAAAAACCCATTGCTGTTGAGTTGAAGGGCATTAAATGGAGCCCTAGTTGCTCCAGGAGTGAGGGAACATGCACTTAGGTCTGATGGGAAATGAGGTGGATCACGGAGGAAGCAGCATCTCATTTGGTCCCAGAAGAAGGGTAGGATGTCAACAGCTGATGCTGATGGAGGAGAAGTAAAGGCGCTTCATGCAGGAAAAGCAGCATAAGCAAAAGGCCCAGGCTGAAAATGGCTGAGCAACAGCAGGTAACATCATCTGAACCTCAAAACTCAAAATCATTGCCATCAAGTTTGAACCAACTCATAGTGGGTTTTCACAGGCTTTAAATCAGACAGGAAGAGACTGCCCATCTCCCTCCGTCAGAACAGCTGGTGGATTTGAACCATCTGTCTTTGAGTTGGCAGTGCAGTGCTTTACCCACAAGCCCTACAGAGCTCCTTCTGTTGTTCTTAGAAGTCAATAATAGTCTTCGTGTTGCTCTTAGGGGCCAACCAAAACCAAGTCTGATGCCACTGAGCTCACTCAAGATGACTTCATATTACAGGGTAATAACACATGATGTTACAGAATAGTAACACTGTGCTTTCTTGACTGTCCTCTTTAAGGGAAGCAGATCACCAGACCTTTCTTCCCAGCACCAGTAGGTTAGAACTGCCAACCTTCAGGTTAGTAGTTGAGCAGACTCTAAGTAGACAGCTCTTCCTTAGTCATATTTTGGGTAAGTCTGCTGCAAAAAAAAAGATATATTTAAAGTGTTAAAGAGTAAAGATGTCACACTGAGGACTAAGGTGCACCTGAGTCAAGTCATGATGTTTTCAGTTGTTCCACATATATGAGAAAGCTGGACAAGGAAAAAGGAAGACCAAAGGAGAATCAATGTCTTTGAATTATACTGTTGGTGAATGATACTGAATATACCATACACGTCTAGCCAAAAGAATGAGTAAAAGTTGGGTGAAGGAAATGGAAAGGATCTTTTGTAAAAAACAATGTATCCAAACTCTGTAAATAAATCTGAATAAAATTTTTAAAAATAAAAGAAGGATGAGTAAATCAGTCTTGAAAGAAGTGTACTTAGAGTGCTCCTTAGAATCGAGGACAGTGAGACTTCATTTCATGTACTTTGGGCATGTTGTTGGAGGAATCTGTCCCCTGAGGACATCATTCATGCTCAGCACAGCAGAAGGTCAGCAAAAAGGAAGAACACCTTTGACAGGACAGACTGACACAGAGGCTGTAACAATGAGCTCAAACATAGCAATGACTGCAGGAATGGCACATGACCTGGCTGTATTCCACTCTGTCATATGCAGCGTTGCTATGAGTAAGCCCCAGCTCAATCACACCTAACAACAACAGGGGCCTTTCCCCCTTGGCTCGTTGCTAAGTGCCATCAAGTTTACTACCATTCACAGTGACTCTAAGAACAAAAGATTTAAACCTTGTCCTATGCTGTACCATCCTCACCATCTTCTGCTATGCTCAAACCCACTGTTAAGGTCACTGTATCAATTCATATCGCTGAGGGTCCTCCTCTCTTTCTCTAACCTTTCACCTTTCCCAGCTTGATGCACATTGGACCACCTGGTGATCGTTAGCAAGTACTTATGGATGGCTCTCACATCCAAACATTTTAATTGGCACGAGTTATGACCTGGTTATCAAGATGTTTAAAGCTCCCACATGACCTACTGTGTAGAGTGTGAGAACCACTGCCTTGGGACGGGCAGAGGAGACATCAAATTATCTACCGCGGATCCAAAGACAGTTAGTGGATAGTAAAGCCAGACAGGTCGCTTCGGAAAAAAACACAGCCAAGTGCCTGGCAGGCCCCCACCAGACAGGTGTGGAGACCCACACCCAGCCACGTTCTATTGAAGGAGCTCAGCACAGAGGAGATCTGCCATGTGTGCTGAGGATAGGTCCCTTCAGAGCACAGGACGATGAATTAGTCAGAGCTGGCAGGGATGGAGGAGAACGAGGTTAATTAGGGAGCCTTTGTCACTGTCTGGGCAGGAGATAATGGGCCTGAATCAAGAGGCGGAGGAGCAGGGAGGAGAGAGGGTGAGCAAGCGAGGACCAAATCTGTGACTCAGACGCTTCTCAGCCCTCTCCGACCCCACCCCCCCAAACCCTGCCCTAATGAAGAGAAAGGGCAGGATTTAGAAGGGAGAAAGGTTAATTTTTAGTCCGGCCAGGGACAGAACCGGAAATGACCAGTCATCGGCTGATTAGGGAGGTGGTCCAAAGAGTGTTTTGAGAATCTGCGTGAGTGAGCCAGGGCCTGAGAGGATCCATGTGCCCAGGGCAGAGGTGGCACATGGGGGCTCCAAAGGCAAAGCTAAGGACAGTGTTTTGTCTGCTCAATGTTTGAGTTTACTGTCAAGATTTTACCTAAAAAACTCAGATTTTTTACTTTTTAGAGTTTGAAGATTTATTTCTTTTTCAGAAAGTGGATCTGGTGAGGCAGACCCACCACCACCCCTGCCTGGTGCCAAATGATGCAGGAAAGTGGGAGCAGCCAGCCCTTCTAGACAAAATGTGAGCTTGCTAGCACCCCCAGACCCCATTCTCTAGGGTCTTCTGGAAGCAAAGAGGGCGCCTCAGGTTAAAAAGCAGTGAAGACAGAGGAGCTGATGGAGAAGCAAAAAAAAAAAAGAACAAAAGCTGGCCTCTCCACACCCCGACACTGCACCCGACACCCGCTGCCATGTTAACTCCACTTAGAAACACTCCCCGTCAAGGCCTCAGTTTACTCATCTGAAAATTTTGGAGGTCTAAACCCATGAGCTCTAGGATCCAATCTCATGTTTGTGAGGCTCCTACGGGCTGCCAAAGGCAAAGTCCTCTGGCCTGGCTTTGAACTGGTAACCTAGAAAACATGAGTCCTTCCCACAAGGACCAGTGCAGGCAGTGAGAAACCCCCAACGCAGGTAAAATGACTGGGTGACTGCTCAGGGAAAGAAAAGACTGAGAGCACACAAGCCCCATCACAGCATCTTAGGGGCTCTCAGGAACCAAGACTGTCAGCTTCATTTAAGGGCATAGGCTAGAGGCAGTGCCAAGGAACGGCACCAGATCCTACAGGCTGTTATAAAGACTGTAGGTACACTTCACCAAAGACGACATTCGGATGGCTAACAAGCACATGAAGAAATGCTCAAAATCCCTAGCCCTAAGAGAGATGCAAATTAAAACAACTATGAGATATCATCTCACCCCAGTCAAAATAGCAAAATTTAACAGAACAGCAAGCAACAAATGCTGGCGAAGTTGTGGAGAAACTGGAACCCTGATTCACTGTTGGTGGGAGTGTAAAATGGTGCAACCCCTGTGGAAAGCAGTATGGCACTTTCTCAAAAAGTTGCAAATAGAGATACCATTTGACCCAGCAATTCCACTACTGGGAATATACCCTGAAGAGACCATAGCTGACATCCAAGCAGATATATGCCCACCCGTGTTTATTGCAGCTTTGTTCACAATAGCAAGGAGTTGGAAACAACCTATGTGCCCATCAACAAACGAATGGCTAGAGAAGCTGTAGTATATTCGCACAATGGAATACTATGCTGCATTGAAAAACAAGGAACTCATGCAATATTATTCAAAATGGTTGACTCTGGAGAACATTATGCTGAGTGAAATATCCCAGTCACAAAAGGACAAATATTGCATGATGCCACTGTTGTAGAATGGTACTAACCTCAGGGTTGGGGAGAGACTGAGTAAGATGGGTTCAATAATGTATACTGCACTGAAACAGAGGAGGGAGAAAACTGTTTAATAGAGATATGTGACTAGGTATTTCTGTCATGACAGGAGTCTAGAGTGATGGCTACATGGTGGAGGGGACCTGGGGGAGTGTTTGTAAAACAATGAAAGAATCTTTTCTTTTACTTTTCCATAATTTTTGGCTCATGTACTTTTAACTTGTTAATTAAATTTGTGTCTTCTAGGTTGCAACACCCCCATGATACATCTTCAAGGATATGAACATGTATGGCTAAGCACAATTAATAACAGTGCGTCTAAATTCCAAAATCAATCTCCATAATAGTCTATGTGTTTCCTACTGCCAAAGGGGCCCTTTAGAGTAGTGACAGAAGATCTTCACCCTGAAACCCACAGCGTCCCTTTTCAGTAGGAAGTAGCTAAGAGAATACGCCATCCCCTTTTCCTTATGAATCAGGGTGAAGTCTCTCTCAGGGAGGAGTGATAGGGAATGGCAAAGGACACACTGAGAAAGGAGATTAATCAGAACTGGGTTTGACAAGCACTGTGGCAATTGGACAATTAAAACAGACATTCGGAGGGCGGGGGAAGAAGAACAAACTGGGGAGGAGGGTAGAGAGAACGGTGCAGCAATGAAGGAATGAAAACCCAAAATCCCTGTAAATGTTCATTAAAACTAATAAAATTTAATAATAATAAAAAAGGAAAAAAAGGGGGGAAAAAGACTGTAGGTAAATGCAAGGGTTAGCACTGAACAACAACAGCTGTGTTTCAATACACTAGGTAACCTTCACCAGCAATTAAGCAAGGAGACTAGTTTAAGAGACACAGAGGATTCACACACTGGCTACTTCAACTTCTTGACTTCAAGCCATAAGATGCAAGGATGTCAGAGATCAGGGGCCTCTCTTAAAGGCTCCACTCTCCCTGGGGAAGGTATCATTGATTAGGCTCTGAATTCTACCTCCCAAGGTGGAAAGACTGAGATGCTCCAGGAAGAGCACAGAACAGCCAGTTCCTTGTTCTCCCTGCCCTTCATCAGGATCCTAGAGCCAAAGCCAACAACCCCTGCCACCTTGTCCCCTGCCCCCAGCCTCATCCAGATGCACAGGGGACACCTGTTTAGGGAGGTCCTGGAACAAACCCAAGAGTGCACTGACATCGCCTGCTAAAATCTCATCCCCTACCTGTTACCCACCTCAGAGGGGTCAGCAGAAGAAAAAAGCGCCTGCCCATTGCCAGACATCAATGCCAGCTCGTATGGCCCAAATGTAGCTGAGCCTCTGTCCGTCACAACAAACCTAGGAACTCACACCATGTGAACAAAAATAATAGACCAGTGTGATCCAAGGGACCAAGGGTCTTTCCCTTTAAGTCAGCAGAAGTATATCTTCCCTGGCTTCGGGTCCCTGGTGAGTCAGGTCGTATCCACTGGTCTCCTCTCCCACAGGACATGAACCTTTCTGTCCACTCCAGGCTAGCATGTCTTAAAGGCCTGGGGCACACCTGTGAGCAGGCCAAGCACACAGCCAGAGAACTGGGGTCCATAAGGACTCCTGAGGGAGCCAACTGAGGTGGAGGACACCCCAGGGATGTCTGGGCTGGGCCAGCGGGCTGCCCATCTGTACTCTCCGGACCTGCACACCTGCTCATTTCCTCCACAGTAACATTACCTTGTCCCCTGGGATCAGCCAGGACAACTCAGCTCTGCCAGCCACATATAAGCACCTTTCCAAGGTTCCAGAAATATCAAAGCGCCTTCTGCTGCCAGCCCACAGCCAGCTCAGAGGAGCCTAGTCCCTACGACCTGCTGGCCAGGGCTCCCTGTCCAGCTGGTTCCCTACATCCTCATCAGTCACTAGACTCGGGAAGTCAAGTCCATCAGGAAATCAGAGTAGGGACTCACCAGAGCCTCCTCGGCATGGCACGACTAGCTGGGGTGAGGTCCCTGCAGTTTGCAGCTGTCTGGTGAATGGCAACCTCCAGGTTTGTCCCCAGTGCCTAGTAATGAAATCAGGCCACAGCCCAAGTGCCAGCTAAGCGCCCGCCCGCCCTGCTTCTCCCTGTAGCCACTCACGCCCCGACACTCCAGATCCCAAAACAGACATGTTCGTGGTTGCCATAGGAACTCACTGAAGCCCAAAACGGTACTGTACAGGCACTCACACGGGCCTGTTGTCACTACGAGTGCCTGTCCACTGCACGGTGAGCACATAAACACACCCACACACACCTACATACACACACTCACACCCACCAACTCAGTTCCCAGGCACAGGGACCCTTCCAGGAGAAATCAGTGAGTCAGGACCTAACTCCAAGGAAACCAGGGCTTCTGTCTCAGATCCACCTGGGACCCACCTGGATTCCCAGTGTGCCCAGGCTGGCCTAGACCTGGTTATGGGGCAGCAACGCCAGCCACTGCCTGTTGGACTTCACTTGCCAAAAGCACTCAGGAGCGAAGCAAAGCAAAGCCTGAGCCCAGGGCCACCTCCAACTCTGTCTGCAGCCAGACTGCACACCCTCAAGGTACAGCTCCTCTCCACCATGCCCTTGTCTGGTGAAGACAGAAAGTAGAAAGGTGAAGATTTAAGCCAACTACATGGTGGACAGTGTTTGGTGGAGATCCCCGATTAAAACAAGCTTGGAAGCAGAAGTGGCATCTACTTCCACAATAGCTTGCCTCTGGGAACACTATGAATCTGGAGAAAAGATGAAAGTTATACAGGTGTCCAGGACTTTTGTTCATAGGTTCACTATGAGTTGCCTGTGACTTGATGGCACTTAACAACAACAACGATAGCATAGAGAGAGAGAGAGCAGTTGGCCTAGTGGACAGAAAGTCATGCTCCCAAGCCAAAGGTGAGTGGTCTGCCTTTAATTGTTTTTGGTGAAACAATCTTTTAGGGCATGTAATCCTGGTATGTCCACTTGCTGTACAGCGGTAACTCATGATTGCCATGAAGCCGAACACTGTGACACTGATGAGTCAAATACGAGAATGGTTACCCATGGTGGACAGTGTATGGTGGAGCTCCCCGATTAAAACAAGCTTGAAAGTAGGAGTGGCATCCACTTCCACAATAGCTTCTCTAAGGAAACCCTATGAATCTGGAGAAAGGATGAAAGTCATACAAGTGTCCAGGACTTTCGTTCATAGGGTCACTATGAGTCATCTACTACTCAATGGCATTTAACAACAATGAGGAGAATCTAGTAGAAAGAAGGAGGACATTCTACGCAGAGCGTTTCCTTAGCCCTTCCCAGAAGGCCCACTCAGAAACCTAGGAATTGCCCCTCAACCCCTCCTTCACCTTCATCCCCACATCCAAACCAGCTTCACCCTGGTGAGACCATTCCCTGACAGCTCTCCAAGTCCCATCCACTCTTTGCAACTTTAGCCCGTGCCATCCAGTCTGCCACCTTCTCTCTGGGCTCTCAGGTTAGTGGGCCAATGGCTCTGCAGGGGTCCCCTCGAACTCAAATCTGCACATTATTACTAAAGTCCTTGGATGGGTCCCCATCCCCCAGAGAACTAAGCCTCAAATCCCTCCCAGAGGTGGCCCAGGCTGCCCTGCACCCCAACCCCCATTTTCTGTTACCTGGTAATAATCTTACTGAGCTATGTGACACCTCACTGTCCAGAGTACTCGCTGGTGCTCCGCTGACCCTACTCATCCTTGGAGACTCAGCCCAGGAC
The DNA here is from genome assembly GCF_000299155.1 of Elephantulus edwardii. Taxonomy (NCBI): domain Eukaryota; kingdom Metazoa; phylum Chordata; class Mammalia; order Macroscelidea; family Macroscelididae; genus Elephantulus; species Elephantulus edwardii. The sequence continues at coordinate 12,837,402 of NW_006399844.1, read as the reverse complement.
GCCCTCCTCCATCCTCGCCAACCTCATCTCTGTTAGCACTTGTCACATTCAATTGCAATGGTCTGTCTGTGCATCTACTTCGCTGCAGGGCTACATGAGCCATCATGAGCAGAGACTGGCCTTTTTTTGTCTTTGCTCTTCCACCAACCTCTGAGCCCAGCACTGGGCTTGGAATGCAGATTTCCAGTAAATGTTTGTAGAATGGATTCAGCCACTTAGCCCCAGAGCACCAAGGTCACCTGTCCCTGACAATACCAGCAAACTCTCAGCAGATGCCCTAGGTATGCAGGTATGGAGGAGAAGGCTCTTGTGGTCCCTTGAAGATTCTAGTAATCCACAAGAGACAAAGATAAGGCAGTCAAAGGTGAGGAGATGAATTGTAGTCATGGTTCACAATCAAACTCAGTAACTAAATCATGCATGAAAAAGTCATTAAATTTAAACCAAGACTCAGACTTGAAAGAAACAGGCTTTCCAGAAGGTAGTGCAAAAAGCTGGAGGTACAGATGGTTCAGGAACATCTGGGCCCTGAGTCTGCCTTCTTTTTCCAAGATGGCAATGTGGTCTTGCTAACTAACACTAGAAAACAAGATGTGTGTAAAGACAAGTACCTGGATTTTGTGTAATTCTTGCAGAAGAAGAAGGAAAGCTGGGGCTTTAAACAGGCTGTGGTACAATCCCTATCCTGTGTGGACAGCATTGATGCGGAAAGGGACTGTAGGGGCCAAAGGAAACTACATTGTGACAAACTGCCTGCTCCTGCTCCAAGTGGCCATTTCATTCCCAAGAGAGTTTTAAACCCTGGAGCTTACAGTAAGGTGGCTGTATGTGGCATCTTCTGGCCAAGGTATATGACCAAGCCCACTGGCATCAAGTCGGTTCCAACTCCCAAAAACCCTCCACCAGGTTTCCGAGGCTGTAAACCTTTACAGGAGCAGACTTCCCGTCCCTCTGGTAAGGAGCAGCTGGTGGATTCAGGCTGTCAGGCTTCTGGCTAGTAGTCCAATACACTGAACACAATGACACCTGGGTTCCTGGCCATTTTTAATAACATTGCATGAGTTCCTTGCTTTTCAATGCATCATAATATTCCATTGTGTGAATATACCAGAGCTTCTCTATCCATTCGTTTGTTGATGGGCACTTAGGTTGTTTCCAACTCTTTGCTATTGTGAACAAAGCCGCAATAAACATGGGTGTGTATATATCTGCCTGGGTGACAGATATGCTCTCGTTGGAGTATATTCCCAGTAAAGTAATTGCTGGTTCAAATGGTATTGCTATTTGCAATTTTTTGAGAAAGCCATTTCATAGTGGTCACACCATTTTACACGCCCACCAACAGTGAATAAGGGTTCCAGTTTCTCCGCAACCTCGCCAGCATTTGTTGCTTGCTATTCTGTTAAATTTTGCTATTCTTACTGGGGTGAGATGATATCTCATAGTTGTTTTGCCCTTTGAGGTTTTGAATTGCTAAAGATGTGCTGCTTTTTGGTCAGGAACACAACACATTACGGACGAAGTCACCAGAGCTCCTAGGCTAAAGAGTACCGCTGAAACACTTCCCCACCAGGCTGTCTGATACAGTACCTCCTCTCCTGCAGAGAAGGTACAATCACTCCTTGGTCTCCCTAATCACAGATGCCATTTTCTTGGGCCTATTCAATTTAAAAGTCGGATCACTTTTCATGTGAAGCAATAGATTCTAAGTTTTCCCTTCATCAGAGGTATAGATAATATTGTACCCCCAGCAGCGGCGACAGACAGGCTGTACTCCATTATACTGCGACCAGTCTCTGCATAAACGGGCATTTCAGGTGGCTGGACCCAGATGAGGGTCCACCAGCCCAGGCAGGAGACCCACCCTCCTATTTCTTTAACAAGGAAGCAGAGGTCTCTGGGGAAGGAGGGCAGGAAGAGCAAAAAAAAAAAAATAAAGGAAAGGACACGAAGTTCTCAGCTCAGATGCCCACCCTTCTGAACACTGTTCCAGGAAGCCCCATGAGAAAGCCCCAGACACCTGGCCCTGACTCCCAGAATTCAATTCTCTGGATGGATTTAGTCTCAATTACTTTAACTGAGATCCTGGTCCCAAGCTGGCCCCTGGTCCTGCCTGCATCCTCCTAGCTCCATGTGATGGCCATAACTGATTCACTCAGCAAATACAGTATGAACACAAGTAAGTCCTAAAAGGTTTCCAGACCTTCAAACTCTTCTATTCCATCCCCATGGTTCCCTAAAGACTCCTGGGACATTCTCCATAAATACAATCATTTGCTTGGACAGGTTATACTGGCTTTCTGCTTCTTGCAATCAAAAGAAACTTAACTAAGTATAATCAGGAATACAGTCCCATACATCATCCCAAACCACTACCTAAACACCCCCTACCCAGTGCCTGAGCCCAGAGCCTGTACTTGAATACCCAGAAACCCCACTGGGAGCCCAATCCAAACAAAAGCCCTTGACCTCCATCCCTTCCAGGTTATAAATGTCATCTTTGTCAGCAAAGCATAAACCTGGCCCTCAATAAATGCTTTTGAGATTGAATGAAGTGTCCCAGGAACACATCAAAAGAAACACTCCTAGCCCCCCCTTACACCCCTTAATAAGTTGTCTTTCATGCCTACAACCTCATTCAATAAGCAGAGAGATTCTAAGGAGCTCTCAGGCATCACTAAATCCATAGGATAAAAGACTGGGAAAGTCAGGCATCACTGTATCCATAGGATAAAAGACAGGGAAAGTGAAGTCCAGAGAAGTGTCTTGAACGCTGGGTTGAACTGAGGCACACCCCATGCTAACCGCACAGGCTGGCGAGCCCATCATCACTCCCTATATCTAAGAGTTGCTTTAGAAACACCTCCTCCTGGAAGTCTTGGATTTCTGTCACTGCACCCTTGGGATCTACCTGACAGAGAAATCTAAAGCTCTCAGAGAGCAGGGACAATCCTCTCCATCTAAGCCCTGCTAACCGCCCACCTCCACCATCCGAGAACATTCTGGAGCGGGAAATCTCTTGTTTCAACTCCCCCTTATGCCAATCCGCAAGGACGGCTGTACACAGAGACCTGACCCTGAGGAGCCATGGTCAGTAATGACAGCCGCATGGCACCAGCAGAGAGAAGCTGACCTGGAAACCAGAGATGGGGAGTTACCACCAGACAAACTGCCTCTTAGAGAGGGCAACTTACCAGGGACGGTGGTGGGAGTGGGGGATTCACACACAAGTTAATTCAGGGGCAATATTTTGAGTAACCGATGCTATTGGAAGCATAATATTTCAAGCCAGTGACTGATGCTTTTTCTTTTTTCTTCCTTAAAATTTTGCTTTTAAAGTTGCTCTCTGGGAACACATGGCTGATAGGTATATCCCTGCTCTGAGGGAAAGAGGCTGATGAAAGTAGGAGAGATGTATCTCAGCCTCTAAGGGGAACTAGGAGAAGGACATCGGCAAAATGGTTTGGACAGAAACATGGAGGGAAAGACAACAAAGGGAGGTCCAGGGATTCTAAGAGAGGTGCCAGGCCAGCAGACACATGGTAAACTGAGGCAGACAGGATCATGAGCATTACTGAGACCCTGAGTGTGAAATGGGGTCACAGAGCGCCCCAGGGCCACATCACCAATATGGCACGAACCATACATCTGGCACTGATACTCAATGACCAGCTGACCACATGACCATGCACACACGTGTGCGCGCACACACACATGTGCATACACACATCCTGATGCCAGGATGTTTTGTGAGGATCTAGAACTACGTGGCACAATTTTTTCGGTAGGTGAAATTAAGGTTGCAGATAGAAACCAAGGTGATAGAAAATACAGTTATTATTCTTAACACACCCCTGAGTTTGTGGTCTGAAAGTCACACCCCATACACATATTCTCACCCCAGCACCTGCTGCCTCCACTCCTGCCTCAGCTGGACTCCCCGGGAACCGGGGCCCAGTCCAGTCTTCTCTGGTCCGGAAGCCACTCAGGCTCAGATGGAAAGTGTGACAAACACAACAGCCTGATTCGTGTTCCCCCAGCGTGAGGGGAAACGGGCCCCAGAGACGCGCCAGTCTGCTCTCATGGCTGACTATTACAGAACGGGAAGTGGCTACTTACTTGACCTTCAGACTCGCCAGCATGGTCTTGTCGATCCTGCCAAGAGAAAATGCAAGGTCTTCAGTCAGTACCAGGGCTAAAAACTTCCTCTTACCTGGCATCTAGGGGGGATCCTTGGGCCAGCTAGACTGCTGGACTGTCACTGTCAGGGGCCAGTAAGGGTCAGCTGCTGCGAGGGAAGGAAGTTCACCTCCAGTCCAGGAAGGGGAGGACCATGAGATCTAAGAGGGCTGGGGCCACCAAGAACCCTATGACGGGGGTTTCATGAGGCTTCTCATTTTAAAGAAAAGGAAACTGAGGTTCATAGGGTTACATTTCTTGTCCAGTGTGAGTCTAGACCTAACTCCCGACTCAGGAGTTGTCAGCACTTTGTAGGTGGCCTTCTATCTTCCCACAAGAAGAGTCTACCAAGTCAGCTCCATAGATTACTAGCAGCTAAACAATTAGCACATGAGTATTCCCTGGGCTTCTGCTCTGGGAAAACACAAGCACCCCTGAACCAGGGACCTCACTGCTCAGGGAGCTGCCAGATCATAGGAGAAGGCAGACCCCACTCCTGGAACTGAATCTGACAGGAGGCGCAGGGAAGTGGCTGGTGGGCTCAGGCAGTTTCAGAGCAGGGACAATCACGTTTGCTGCAGACTGTCCTGGCAGCCGGCTCCTCCGCCCCCAGCCTGTGCCCGCCCTCGCTGGGAGACAAGGCAGCACTGCTCAGCTTCTATTTTTACCCCCTGCATATGTCAGCCCTTATGGCTGGTGAGAAGAGGCCCCTTCCCCCTCTCCAGAGACAGAAAGGTGGGCAATCTTCCCACTGTCTGTGACTACTGTTTTTTAGGGGTCACTACCCCCAGAGACACCATCAATACCAGGGTCATTACCACCAGTGTCATCACCACTGTGCCAGTGTCACCACTACCAGTGTCAATGTCACCAGTGCAGTAACGACCACCAATGTCCCCATCACTGTTAATGTCACCACTACCATCAAAATACTGTTAGCGTCATCACCACCACTGCATCACACCATCAACATTACCTCAGCACCAGTGTCACCACTACATCAGTGTCATCACCACCACATCAGTGTCACCACTACCATCAGTGTCCTCACCATCAGTGTCACCTACTACCATCAGTGTCCTCACCATCAGTGTCACCATCACCATCAGTGTCCTCATCACCATCAGTGTCACCACTACCATCAGTTTCATCACCACATCAGTGTCACCACTACCATCAGTGTTGTCACCATCAGTGTCACCACTACCATCAGTGTCCTCACCATCAGTGTCACCATCACCATCAGTGTCATCATCACATCAGTGTCACCACTACCATCAGTGTCCTCATCACCATCAGTGTTGTCACCACCACATCAGTGTCACCCCATGAGTGTCCTCACCATCAGTATCACCATCACCATCAGTGTCATCACAACATCAGTGTCACCAGTGTCACCAACTACCATCAGTGTCCTCATCATCATTGTCACCACTATAATCAGTGTTGTCACCATCAGTGTCACCACCACCATCAGTGTCATTACCACCACATCAGTGTCACCACTACCATCAGTGTTGTCACCATCAGTGTCACTATCACCATCAGTGTCCTCACCATCAGTGTCACCACTACCATCAGTGTCACCATCACCATCAGTGTCATCATCACATCAGTGTCACCACTACCATCAGTGTACTCATCACCATCAGTGTTGTCACCACCACAACAGTGTCACCCCTACCATCAGTGTCACCATCACCACATCAGTGTCACCCCTACCATCAGTGTCCTCACCATCAGTGTCACCATCACCATCAGTGTCATCACCACTACCATCAGTGTCACCATCACCATCAGTGTCCTCACCATCAATGTCACCATCACCATCAGTGTCGTCACCACATCAGTGTCACCACTATCATCAGTGTTGTCATCATCAGTGTCACCAACTACCATCAATGTCCTCACCATCAGTGTCACCACTATCATCAGTGTTGTCACCATCAGTGTCACCATCACCATCAGTGTCCTCACCATCAGTGTCAC
>NW_006399844.1:12776439-12831134 GCF_000299155.1 Elephantulus edwardii | reverse complement strand
CATCAGTGTCCTCACCATCAGTGTCACTATCACCATTACTGTCTTCACCATCAGTGTCACCATCACCATCAGTGTCCTCACCATCAGTGTCACCACTATCATCAGTGTCTTCATCACACTAGTGTCACCATCAGTGTCATCAACACCATACCAGTGTCACCACCACCATCAGTCATCACCATTCCTGCCACAGTCAGTCACCACCACCACCAATGTCATTATCACATTGATGTCACAACTAATGTCACCATCATCATTAATGTCACTCTCATCAATATCATCACTATGTCAGTATCACTTCCACCATCAATGTTAATATTTCCTCCACCAGTAGCATCATCATTAGTGCCAACCCCAGGAGTCACCATGTAGCCACCATCACTATCAGTATGGACACTTATGTCATCGCCCCTATGTTGTCACTACCATCAGTGCCACATCACTATACTATTCACCTAAGTATCTGTGTCACCACCCCCCCAATCATTACCACCAGTGTCACTGCCACCAGCATCACCATCACAAACAACATCACATCATTATCTAGTCACTACTAGTGTCTACATCATCAAAGTTCCCACTACCATTGCTCCTCATGTCACCACTACCAGCAGTGTCACCAAAATCATCCCACCTCCAGGATAACTGAAGACCTGGAAGTCTAGCCAGCTGAGTTCTGCCTTACAAATGATTAAAGGGGCAGGGGAGAGGTGTCAGGGGACTTAACTTGATGGCATGAAGCTGTCCCAGCAATCGTAAACTCAGTGCTTGTGGCACAGTCAACACTAAGTCCTGGACTGCAGAAGGAATGCCTTCGCTCTGAGAAAGTTCCCAGCACCTTCTGATCTCAGGTCCCATCAGCAAAATAAGCCCCCCCCTCCTCCAAAGAGGCTGATCTAGATCTTTCCCAGTTTCTTTTCACCTCACTCCTGAGCTCCATCCCTGGGGTTTTCACTACTGCTTCCCAAGAGTCTCACCTGGGCACCTCCATCCCCTCCAAAATGCAAACTCTCCCCTTACAGTCACTCCCCTTTCTAGATGGAGGGTCATACTTCCATATTAATAAGTTACGGCCCCTCAAGGAATATCTTTAATTGTGTGGGTAGAGCAGAAAGTCACATTTACACCTAAGGAAACTGAGACCCAGAGGGGAGAAATTGCCCAGCAAAGCCCTTGGAGATGGAACTGCTTGCTGGTGTGCTGGCCGCTGGACCTCTAAGTGGTCAGTTGCCACCACCATGCCACCAGCTAGCACTGAGTCACAGTGGCCCCATCTCCCATCCTCACAGGAGCCCCACTCAAAGCCAGCTAACTTGGGGTCAAGGAGGAAATGCTTGCCAGCACGCTGGCTCCCTAAGCCTCACACCTCCTCTGTGGCCTAACCACAGGGTTCCCACGCTGGGTGTGGTCCCAGGAGGGCAGGACCTACCACTCTGTGGGTTTGGCATGGGGCAGTGGGGCTGGCCTTCTCCCTTTCAGGGACCCAGAAGGCCAAGTCTCCCTGGTGTCCTCTCTCTTCTCCTCCTCCCTTGCCCCACTCATTCACCCCCATCATCTGTCTACCCCTGATGTCAGCGGTCATCCACACTGGCATCTCAGTGTTAAAACTGCCACTAGGGGTTCTGTTCAATCTGCAGAGAATGGGCAAGAATAAGCCTTGTAGCCACCAGTAGACTGGGATATCCCAGATGATGTCCAAATTCACACCACAGTCTTGCCATCACTCTTGCCACCCTAACCATGCAAGCCCACCAAAACCCTGCTGTCCCTTTAAATTCACCCTCATCACCTTTCTACCCTGGGAAGACCCTAGTCAAATGCCCCCCTTTGAAAACCCTCAGTTAGTCACCCTGCAGCACTGATACAGCACATGCTTTGTCAGAAGACTGTGCCAAGTGGCCAAGTCACAAAGACACAAAAGACAGCGCAGGGCTCCTACAAAACCCACAGTCTGGTTGGCACTGTGGGCACCAGAGGGTAGTGTCATGGACACTCTGGATCACCTCCCTCTGTCCTTCAAAGACAATCCTGGGTGGTCACCTCCTGTCCTCATTCGCCTGGCCTGGTTCATATGCCAGGCCAGCCTTGTGGGGCTCTGGAGTGGGTTGCAACCACTGTTACCAGAACCCCCTTCAGGGTGGCCTCACGAGCAGGCACCAGGCCACACTGTGCCACCCTGGCTTTGCTCATCTTCATCATCCCTATCAGCCAAACATGAAGCATCCACACCCCTTCTTGCCAGAGAACAGATGGCTAAGGGCCCTCAAAGATGGGAAAAATGGAAAGAAAAGGCTGTATGCATATAAAGGCAAGTCATTAACCTCATGCATAAAACCCTGCCCTCTGTCCTCCCTTAACTCTTGTGTCCCCCACGAGCCCATCCACTTCCACACCAGGACACTCCCTGGCCACCCTCCCCCAGCAGTGGTTAAAACTGGGTTTGGTTTGGTTTTGTTTTTTCTTTTCTGACAACACCCCAGGCCCAGGAGCTGGAAGGAAACCGATAATGAAAACCACTAGAGCCTTTCCTCAGCTGTACAGAAGCTGCTGGCAGCTGGGAGCCAAAGACAAGGCTTTGCCCTCAGTTTTCCCACTTCCTGGCCCAGTGGGGAGGACAGAGCCTCTCCCTTGTTCCAATGAGAACCATCAGCAAAAGGCAACTCAGAGGGTCAGGCAGACCCTCCTCAGACAAAGCAGGACTGACCACCTCAGGCAGAAGGGTTGGGAGACTGAAGACAGGTTGGCCCACCTCTCACAACTCGCTCCCTCAGGGAAGAGGAGCCCATCATCCCAACTGGTCACAGACATTCCTGCCACAGGTCACAAGAATGACACTATGGGAAACACACACAGATGTGAGCGCACACAGGCCCAAGGAACAGAGACACGGGGCATCTCTCTAAAAATGTACAGGTGCACATGTGATCATACACACAGACACACACCTCGCCAGGTAGACAGTTCCCAACAGCCTTTAGGCAGTGTCACATGGCAGCCACAGATGCACACACCTGCACATATGATCTCCCACATGCAGATACATGTACGTATGTATGGTCTCCCACATGCAGACACGTGTACGTATGTATGGTCTCCCACATGTACCCACTTAGCCAATCATCACAGATACACATACACAAATAATCACATACAAGCATATACACCCCCCAAATCATCAGAGGCTCACACTCACAATCACACACACATAAATTATGACAGACATGCGCACACCCAATAATAACCAAAGACATGTACACAGGCAAATCACAGACACAGACATATTCACACTTACAGGCACACACCCCCAAAATAATCATAGATGTGTACACACCCACAAATAATCAACCACACAAGTAAACATTTGCATAATCACATGTATACACACCCCAAAATAATCATAGGCACACACATACCCCCAAATAATCACAGACATGCACAGATCCATAAATAATGAGACATGGGCATGCACACACCCCACGCATGCACATTCACACACTTACGATCACAGACACTTGCACACACACGCCAGTTAATCATGGACATGCACACACCCACAAATCACATATATATATATGCACACATACACACGCATGCATGCACACTCACAGTCACACACATCTGTGCACACAGCGATACACACACACACACACACACACACACACACACAGATCATCACTGATAAATTTTCACAGGCATGCACACATACACACGCGCACAGGAACGCACTGACACAAAAGCAGACGCTGAACCACAGCCAGACACAACCACACTCATACCGCCAGTCCACTATGAGCTCATGCTGATGGGACAGAGAGGAAAAGCCCAGTATCTGCTCCCCCCTGATTAGGATCTTAGATCCCTACACAGCTCAGGACTCACAGACAGACAGAACATGCTTGAGTCCTCTGCTCCCACTGGTAGCCCAAGCACTCAACCAGACTTCACATCAAGTCTCTTCCCGCTGCTCAGCCACCCTCCCATCTGTCACCCACCATCCGAAGCCCCCAAAGGAGACGCTGCGTTTCCTATGAAACATGATTGCGGCAGCAGGGCCCCAGGTCCCAGCGGTGTCCCCAGGGCTGTTATGAAGAGGGCCGTAATGCTGTAGGGTCTCTGGGCCACCAGTGCAGGGCACAGGGCAGGACGCCCAGGGAGGCACCCCTCGCCTGCCTGCACCCCAGCACTTCCTGTGGGCGAGGCTGCAGGGTCGGGAGGTGTGTCCTGCCCTGGGGAGGCACCAAGACAGAGAGGGGAGATCGCAGAGGGCAGCTTCCCCTCATTCAGAGGAACCCGCAGCTCCGGAAGGGGCTCGGCTGGTAGATTGCGCCACAGGCCAGCCCCACGCAGCCCTGGCTTCCCAGAACCAACGAAGGTCCATGGGGCCCCATAATCGACCAGGGAGGGAAAAAGAGTTGGTGGGAAACCTCAGCAAGCCTGGGATTGGACCTCTTCCCCAGTCCTGGTCCTGACCAAATCAGGGAACTTGTTTGCCTTGTCACTCCATGAAAACTTGGGCATATGCCAGATAAACCACCACACAATATGGAACTGTACTTGCATATATGTACTTGCGCACACAGACTCCAGTATCCATGTACACATGGAAACAGGGAGATGGAGATGTGTACAGACATCTCAGGTAGATGCAGGTCCCCATACACACACAAGTATATACACAGGTTCACACACATCAGCACACACCCCCAGAGGCATATACACATGCTGACACACATCAGCATAGAGAGCACACACCCAGATTACACACACACAGAGGCATATATGTTCACACAAATCAGTATGCATGGACACACACCCAGATTACACACACGTCGACATAAGCACATGCTCACGCACATCAGTACACAGTGCACACCCAGATTACCCACAGAGACATATACATATGCTCATACACATCAGTATAACCAGCATACACCCAGATTACACACACAAGCATATATACATGTTCATACATATCCATATACATTAATATACACATGTTCACACATAGTATAGACATGGACACACATTCAGATTATACACAGGCATATACACATGTTCACACACATCAGCACACACCCAGATTACACAGAACCATAAAGTTCATCATACGCACGCATACATACATGTACACGACACTACTTCTCACACGCCCTCAAGTGTCTCTACAGAGGTAGCAGGTCCAGGTAAACTACATCAGGCTTCAGGAAGAACCATGACACTGTGTTTTAGAGGAGCATTGGTGAGGAAGGCAGCACTTCTGGGCGATGTGTGTTTATCTTTTCAATGAGAACCACAGGACTACTTATCTTTGCATGGGCCAGTGCTGCCCTTGCCAGACAGACACACAGCACGCACTTACTAACCCAGTGTGCCCCTGAGTAGGGCACCACACACCACTCTGGGAAGCAAGGGGAGAGCTGGAGTGGAGGGGGGGGGCAGATGTGTGCCAAGCCCCCAGCCAGCCCCAAGCACACTTTCCCACTTTGGGCTCTGCTTCCTCTCTGGGAGCTATTGTTAATATGCCATTGAATCAGAACCAACTAACTCACAGCTGACCTTTCAGTGGGTTTTCTGTGGCTATAAACCACATGGCACCCAACAACAACAATAACAAATTGCACAAGAGGAGACTGCCCATCTTTCTCCCACAGAGCACCTGGTGGATTCGAACCATATGCCTTCAGATTGGCACAGAAGCTCCAAACTAAGGTACCACAGGCCATCCTCAAGTCATGGATAAAGGGTACAGAGATTTCTCTTCCCTTTTCTCCTCTCCAGCAGGGAAACTACAGGGGCCTCAAGCAGCACCCTGGATGGACTGGGGAGAAGTCCCTGGGTCCTAGCCCAGCTTAGGCTGGAGGGGACCAGAATGGGCTCCTTGTCCCCAAGCCAGCCAATCCTAGGTCAAGCCACACCCTCCCACCATATCTCCCCAAAGTCTATTCTCTCAGGTTTTTCAAACCAACTGACACCCAGCCAAATGGCCACCCCAGAGGGCTATAAGTCCCTCTCACCCCTGCTGCACCCACTCTAAACCAGGCCCACTCCCCATGGGATGTTCAACAGATAGAGTAGACACCTTGGCCCTGCATTGTCACCTCCCTCTGAGAAAACCACCTTAGCTTTCAGACCAGGCCTGGCCAATCAAGGCATTCCATTCCCCTGGCCACAGTGATTGGTTCAAGAGTGGGCACGAGAACAAAGCTAATCCAATAGGACTCAACCTCGGGGTGTTCTCCTCTCTCCTTCTCCCTGGGTTGCTAGGCTGGCAGGGTGGGAGCTCTGTGCTTTGGGAGAACAGGAAAATGAAGCCAACCTGCAGAAAAGCAGAGCACACGACCAAGGGAGATGGGAAACAGAACGGTATCAGGTTGCAGTGATGTCCTCTGAGTCCCTGGAGCCAGCTGTGCTGGTAATCAGTCATTCCAGCTTGGAGTGTACTGTTACTGTCATAACACTGGGCACCATTGAGTCAGCCCCTGCGTAACACAGAAAAACCAGCCCACAATGTTTTCTTGGCTGTAATCTTTATGGGAGCAAAGTGCCAGGCTTTCTTTCAAGGTGCCACTGGATGGGTTCAAGGGAGTCAATCTTTCAGTTAGTAACCAATTTGCAACCTGCTTAAAGAGCCAATTTAGGCATTTATTCCTATAGTCAATTTGAGTCAGAGTTCTCTCCCTCTCAACTGAGGTAAAGATACAGAGCTTAATAGAAGATACAGGGCTGGATGAGTGAAAGATGCTGAATAGGTTTCAGAGCTTCCAGGGAAAGACAGACTAGGAATAAAGGCCTGGCAATCTACTTCCCAAAAATGAGCCAGCAGAAAAGCCTATTGAATGTAATGGTCTTAGGGGTGGCAGGAGACCACGTATCTTGTTCCACTGTGTATAGGGGTCACCATGAGTCAGGGGCTGACTCAACAGAAGCTAACAGCAGCAAGTAAAAGAAGGAAAGCCCTTCCAAGCATTCCATCAGCTCCCTTGGCAGATACGAGCCTGTATCCTCTGCATCGAGCAGGCTGCTGGGTGCATAAGACCAGGGTTAGCCAGACACAATAAAGGCACTGCTGGAGTAAGCATCACACATTAACCAATAACACAATTCCATCATCAAATTGCTCAAAGAACATCACAGCTAGCCCATCACTGCAGTAGCTTCTCATATGCTTTCATGTGTGAGACAGACAGGTGGGGTCACAGCCCACCAGACTTGGATACATCCATCCTCACCTATCTTCTCTATTCTTCCCTGCACCCTCTATGGACATGTCCATCACATAAATGTCGGAGGAAGACAGAACTGAAAGATGCTCTGAGACAGGGCATTGTGGTCTGTGATGGCGGCAGGTGGAAGACCACCTGGCGAGCGTTGTCTAACTAAGAAGGACTTGAGCTCAGGCTCATGTTTCTGAAGGTGAGCAGGGCAGCCTGGGACCAGGCAGAATCTTAGCTGCTGCCCCTTCCCTCTGGGGCCATCTGCCTGGCATCCATCAAAAACACTCATAAGTGAAATACAATGTATATGAATTGGGGGGTGGGGAGTGGGTCTGAACCTTAAAATCATTTTTAAAGCTAAAAAAAATCCCTTCTCATAATATTGCAGCCACAGAAAAGGGCATAAGATTCCCAGCATCCTGGACTTCCTCGATGCCACTGGCTCCAGGAATCTTGCAGAAGCCAGAAGGACTCAGAGCATGAGCCTGGAGAGAGAGGGCGGAGGCTCCAGATGGTGTGGATTTGACTTCCTGTGCCTGGAGAGGGTGAGAGCCGCTCAGAGCTTCCACCACACTCCCCTGCCCCCAGCTTTATCTCCTACATTTCTGAATCAACCACACCTAGTATGAGGCTGGCTCTAGCTTTCCTGGCTGTGTGACCACAAGCCAGTTACTTAAGCTCTCTCAGCCTCTGTTTTCTCCTCTTTATTATAGGGCAGCTGCCACCAGTTCATAAGATTATAAATGAGCCACCAGTGCTCTCATGCTGTACACTTTGCACCACAGAAGGTGGAATTCTCCCCCTCCCTCCACGCAGGAGGCCAGGTTCTGCTCCCAACTGACTCGCCCATGTGCGGGCATCAAACATTCGTCAGCGAGGCTTGGGTATCGCAATGATGCCGAACAGGATTCAGCAGAGCTTCCAGACTGAGAAGAACGAGCTGATGCTCCACTTTCAAAAATCAGCCCGTGAAAATGCTATGAGTCGCAATAAGTCTGCAAGAGATCGTGGGAACTGCACAGGACAGGGAAGTATTTTGTCCTGTGGTGCACAGCGTCACGAGTCAAGGGTCAAGTCAATGGTGGCTAACAAGACACTTAGCCAGGGCTTCGGCATCATTACGGGAGCCACTATCACTACTGTCAATACGATAAGCCCACTTCTGGTCCTCCTCAGCTTCCTCCCACTCTGCTCTGACCCCTAGGAGACAAGGGCTCTCTGGGAATGATCGTGAGTCAAGAGAAAAAGGAAGGCCTGGGTATGCTAGACCCCCTTCTCTGCCGCTCACCAAGCACAGCAGGGCTTCCACTCAGACCTTGGCTGACTCAGCACGTCCAGAGGTCACAGGCTCTTGGGGACAAGAGGGGCAGATATAAACAGTGCGTTTTCCTCTGCTTGGGCAGCTCTGTCCTCACAGTCATGAGTAAGAGCAGAAGATGAGACAAGCAAGCGCCTTTCCCAGAGATGGTGAAAAGCATTTACAGGACATTCTGGAAACAGACGCCCCTACAGAAACCAGAATTGGAGGGTTCAGCCTGGTTCCCCCCACACCAGACACTCTAGGCTGGCACCAGTGTTAACCCTCAGAGGTCTGCACTCTTAACATATCAGTCACTAAACTTCTTTAAGCAGGTCACCTATACTCTGGAGATTTTCATTCTTTCTCATCAAAGGGGAAACTGCTTCTTCCTTTTTTAAAGAAGATGAGGATAAAGAAGGATGGCAGAGAACTACATCACAAATGCCAGGAAAACAGGATGCAGTGCACCTGCGCTGGTTAGGAGTCCACACCTCGGGATCAAGATAAAATGATGTCTAAAACCTGTAGAGTGATTTACAGTCCACAGATCACTTCCTCACTCATTATCTCAAAAGCCAGACTGTATGTCCTCTTGCACAAGTTCCAAAAAGGTGATGACATACACACACAAGAAGAAAGAAATTGCAAGAGGATTGCTTGTGAAAACTGTTCCAAAACCAGGACCCAGGCATACAATGATTATTCACTTTCATCTATTCAATCACTCTTGTCTACCAAGAAAGTTGCTGGCAACACATGGCCAGAGAAGAAAGAAGCTACGAAAGCTCCTTTTTATAAAACCTTCTTTAATTATTTAGAGCTCAACCCATCCATTCAGCCCCGGCCTGGCACCATTTGGTCTGCACAGGGGAAAAGTCCATCTAACTCCAGAAAGAGAAGACTCAGGGTCTCTCCTCCATCAGCTTCCATCCAACTCTGCTTTAAAGCAAAGATGCTGTGCTTCTGCTCAAATAAGAGCATTTAAGAGAGACTAAACCACAAGACTGCCAGGGAGAATCTGACAACACAAACTGGAATCTTTAAAATCATCAAGAGAGCATCTTTAGTACTTATCATTGTCTGTTTTGAGCGTTTGGTTTTGGAACATTAAAGTCATCCACCTAGACACTAAAGATATATACACTTCCCTGGATGCATAGTATGTTTCAATAAGAAATTTCTTGTAAAATATGTACTCTTATTGAGCTAGCAACCCCATTTGAAACTCCATTTTAAAAACCCCAAGAACAGAGGGAGCTCTGGTGGCCTAGTGGCAAGAAGCTGCAACTGCAATGCCAGATGTTTGTGGTTCGAATCCACCAGGTGCTCTGCTGGAGAAGGAGGGGCAATCTCCTCCTGTACCAGTCCGATCTGATTTGACAGTACACGCACAAAAAAAATTTATAAAAAAAGAAAAACCAAAACAACCCAAGAACAACAATCAGAGATGAGTGCAACATTACACCTTCAAGGGCTTCCATCACACTTTTGCTCACCCTTCTGGAACAACCTACACACCCAATAATATCTATATGCTGTTAAGCCAATTCAGGTCACAGTGATCTCCGGGTGTATCAGCGTAGAACCGTGTTCCACGATTGTTTCTGGTTTTTGTTTCTGTTTTTTAAATTAAAATGTAAACTTTAGTAATAATTATGTGACAGCGGTGCCTTTATAGATCTCTCCAAGATAATTAACAGAGCATGAGTTTCTTCCTTGGAACATTAACAACCTTTTTTTTCTTTTTCTTTGAAATTTTATTTTATTAATTTTAATGAACATTTACAGAGATTTTGGATTTCCATTCATTCATTGTTGCACTTTTCTTCCTGTCCACCCCTCCCCCCCAGTTCGCTCCTCACTTTGAAAAGTAAAAGAAAAATTCTTTCATTAGTAGCTCCAGGGTTTTTTAAGAGCTGTTTGTTAAGAAGAGGATTACCAGGTCTTTCTTCCGTGACACCTGTGAATGAATTAAAACTTCCAACATTTTGGTTAGCAGCCAAATGCAACAAGTTCTAAACAGCACCACCCTGGGACCCCTTCATGTAAAAGGGAGAATGGGAGCTCTAGTGGCCTAGTGGCAAGAAGCTGTGCTGCAATCCTGAAAGCATGCAGTTCAAGGCCACCAGCTGCTCCACAGGAGGATGGGAAATCTCCAGTGCAATTAACTGCCTCTGAAAACGCACCAGAGGGTCAACTATGGGTTGGTTCCCACTTGAAGGTACACAACAATAATAGGGACCCCTTCACATAACGGGGAGTAGGCTAAAGAAATACGGCATCTCCCAACAAGAGAGCTCATTGTAGCCAATATAAAGTAGGTGGCAGACATTCATGGAATGATGTGTTAAAGAGTTGCAGTAAATTTCTAGGTGAGAAAAAAAGAAAAGGTTAAAACAATGTGTACTATGAGTCATCTTGTTCCGGGTGTGGGATTCCAGGTCATTTTTCTTCTTCTTTGCGTCTTTCTGAATTTTCTAAAGCTTTCTCAAATGAGTATATCACAGGGGAGTTGTGCTATCAACCCAAAGGCTGCACCACCATCTCTCTGGTGGTTTGAATTCACCCACCAATGACTCCAAGAGAAAAAATTGAACAATCTCCTCCAGCGCTGTTTACAGCCTCTGAAAACCTGCTGGAAGAGTCACTGCCAACTCAATTACTTGCATTTTAGTTGAGTACTTTTATAAATAGGCAAAGCCAATAAACAGTGTTTCAAATACTAGCAAATAAAAAGGAAGTAAAAGGAGACAAGGTAACTATTTGGGCCTTTAAAAGCATGGGTTTGAACCCCAGCTACCCTTGCCAGCTATGTGACCTTGAGCAAGTTACTTCTCTGTACCACAGAAACCCTACTGTCTTTTAAAAAATCGATAAAATGAAGATAACATCTATCTTATATAATCCTCATCTATAAAATAGGGATAATAATAGTACTTCTACACCTGGTTGTCGGGAAAGGTCAATAAACTAATGCATGTTAAACATTTAAAGCAGTGCCTGGCACAGAACTACAGTTGTGCTGCCTGGTGTGACTGCTAAAATTCTGATTACCTCACTCTGGAGAGAGAAGCCAGGAAATCAGCACCTGTAACAATTCTCCCCACGATCTGATTGACTTGAGAGAAATCTATTAGAATGGCCCCAACTTGCCACTTAGGCACTAGGAGTTCTCTGAAGAGCACAAAGTAGAGGAAACTCACCTCTCTTCCCTGCCTCCCTCCCCTGGAGTTGGGTCTCTGTCCACAGCAGAGCCTCACCAAGTCCCCCATCAGGATGGAGAGGAGATGGACAGCAGCACCCTCTATAGGCAAGTTTTGGTAGTACAGGGAGGAGAAGAGGGCCTTGTTTGCATTAGGATAGTGGCCACATTGTCCTCCAGGAAAAGGAATTAAGATACAGACATTATCTGTTACCAAGGCTAAGTAGCAGCCACCTACTCGCATAACGTGTAAGTTCCAGCCCTAATTCTGACTGCACATCACTTAAACTCCTGCCTCAGTTTAGTGTTGTTTCTGCGGTTTTGTTTTTGTTTCTTAACTGTAGCCATTTCTTGAGACTCTGCAGTGAACTAGATATGTCATTCTATTTAATCCTTAACACAACTGTGCACACTTTCCAGAAGACTGCTCATCAGGAGGTTCAGAAAGGTTCAGGGACCTGTCTAAGGTCACACAGATGGTAGGTGGCAGTAGCAGAATCCAAGCCCAGAGCCCCGCCTTTTAACATATGCAGTTCTTCTAGAGAAGAGTCAGGGAGAGCACAGCAGTCACCCAGGGCGAAGAGCAACAGCTAGAGATACTGCCAGGCTGGGCTTGAGAAACCCCAAGATTCTTCCTGGGGCCCCTCACCAATGTCCAGCTGATAAGCAGCTTCAATCTTAACCAAAATAAGCAACCCCAAGATTCCTCCACAAGCCTAGTGAGCTGGGATTGGGGATCATCACAGTGCCGGCAGATGAGCAGTGACACAGATGGAAGTGGGCAGAGAAGACAGAAGAGGGAAGGATTGCCTTCAGGCATCGAGAAAAGGCCTGTGGCTCAAACACAGTATGTTCCCGATTCACTTACCTGATTTCACTGAACAAAGATTGGGGGTCCTAATAGGATCATCCTCACTGCCCCCAGCCCAGAACAATCTTGCTGCAGTTTCAGCCTTATGACAGTCATCAATAATGTGTTGACTCTGTCCTTTTGAAGAGAGCAGGACTGACTTGATATGATATATTGAAAATATAGAAAAGGCTTATTTCATACAAAGCACGCCTCTCCATGTTCCCATTACTGGCCTGCCCCCAGGAGGGCTGTTCATGGGAAAGTGTCTCTTGTACTATCTGCAAGTTGGTTAGATATCATAAGGGGATTGGAGCTGGACCCTAAAATGAGAGGAGAACTTGGACCAAGCTCTTACCTATGACTTGGGGGAGGGAGGATTTTGTGAGTGACTCTAGACCCTACCAGCAAAGCAGCACCCGGGATGTACATGATATGTTCTCATTTCATGGATGGGGACGCTGGGGCACAGGGAGGTATCTGCTTGGGTTCATATTTCTAGTAAGTGACTATGGCAGGTTGTATTTCCCAAAGATAAACCCATTGCTGCTGAGTCAATTCCAACTCAAAGCAACACGACTCGGTTTTCAAGGTTGAAATCTTTTTGAACAGACTGTCTTATCATTTGCCTGTAGGACAGCTGGTAGATTTGAACCACTGACCATTCAACTAGCATGCCAACACTTAATCCATTGTACCACTACAGCTCCTCACCTTCATCTACCTCTCTCTCTCACACACACACATCATATGCTTTTCTTACAAGGTAGCATTGATGCCCTTCCACTGAGAGACAGGTCTTAGATAACTTCCCCTTGAATTTGGGCAGGTCTGTAACAACAGTGGAAGAGAGACTGCAAACTTCAAAGGCTAGGCAAGGAAAAAGTGATACGGCTTTTACTAGGCTTCTGTTCTTGGGATGCTTTCCCCTTAACCCAGCCACCATGATATGAGGAAACTCAAGAAAGAGCAGAGATGTCTGTGTAGAGACAGAGAGAGTGTACTTGTTACCCCCAAGACAATAGCCAGCATCAACTGTCAGACATGTGAGCGAGCCTTTGGGTGATTCCAGCTCCTAGACTTTGAGTCACCCCGAATGTCTCTGAACCTCATGAGATCGGCTGACACAGTGACTACGACGATGGGCTTAAGCATGGTTCATTACGCACATAAAATAACCAGAACAATGACAGAGTGAGAGTTTGAACCAAGCTGACTGCCCCTGAGCCTGTGTGGTTAGCCACTGGTCAATGGTCTTCCCGTGTGAGGGACAGAGCAGGGCTATGAGCTAGGATTTGGAGCCAGGCCATTTTCATGTGTTCATTCACTCATTCATTCATTTGGCAGGCACTGACTGCATCCCTGCTGTTCTCCTGGCTCTCTGCTAGTGATGAAGCTACTCAGGGAACAGGATGAACGAGATCCCTGCCCGGGTGAAAGGTGAAGGCATGAGGAACAGAGGGATAATCGATACAGGGGTTTAAGATAGGGTGATGTGATCCAAAGGGGCCCGGATTTTGGTGGGAAGCCCTGTTTAGAGGGAATGATCCAGAAGGATGAGATGAATTCAACTCTGTGAAGAAAAGCGACAGAAGTAGCAAGCGACCAGGGTCCACAAGCCAGCTCTAATCCTTACCACCTGTGTGACCTTATGGACGTGGTCTAACCTCTCTGAGCCTCCATTTCTCTTGATCGTTTTTGTTGTTGCTGTTATTACCATTATTTTCTTCTTAAAGGGAAGGCAGCTCTCCTTTAGTTTATTATTTCTTCCTAAAGGTTGGTGAAAAAAATATGAAATCTACTGTGGATGGAAAAAAAAAAACAAAAAAAAAAACCAAAAAAAAAAACAAGCATGTCCCGGTCGAAGTGCAGCCAGAGTGGGCCTTAGAAGTAGGAATGGTAAAATCGCCTGTGACTTCATCCATAGCCACTGGTGAGAGTCAGCGCCCAGAGCCATCAGGGGCTTTAAGCTCGTTGCCCACTGCTGTGGTGTGGACAGCTGAAACCCAGGCCCTGACAGGCACCTGGGGGGCGGGGGGGAACACCCAGACTCTACTTCATGCTCTGCTGGAGAAGGAGGGGCAGTCTCCTGTACCAGTCAGATCCAGTTTGACGGTACACACACACACACACACACACACTTTTTCTTCTTCTTTTTTAAAAAAAGACTACTTCAGCCGTCGCAGCCCTCTGCCCGGGGCGGGCTGCCCTCAGCCCCCTACCCGGGGCGAGCCCTCGCGGCCCTCTGCCCGGAGCGAGCCGTCGTGGCCTTCTGCCCGGGGCGGGCTGCGCTTGGCCCCCAGCTCAGGGCGAACCGTCGCAGCCCTCAGGAGCAAGAAGGCAAGCAGCTGTAACCCAAGACCACCAGTAAGGTGATAAAGCGTCCTCCCTTCCCCCCTTTATATCTACGCCCCTGTTCAGCATGAAGAAGCCAGAGAGTCGGCATCCAATTCCCAAATCAATAAGACAGTTGGTTTAATTACTATTGGAAAATGCTTGTCATTCCTCTGTAGCATCTGGTCCCCACTGGACCCTCATCATTTCCTTCACCTGCTCCCCCCACCGACCAACCTGTGCAGCTCTGCAACTGCATCCTGGCCCATCCTCACCCTTCTGCCCCCAACCCTCACCTCCTTGTACCCCCAATAAAAAAAATATTTAATAAAAAAAAAGATTTAAAAAATAAAATAAAATAAAGAAGTAGGAATGGTGAGACTTCATCTCACATATTTTGGGTGTGTTAGCAGAAGGGGCCAGTCCCTAGATCTAGAAGGACATTATGCTTCAAAGTGCAGAGTCAGCAAAAGAGAAGATGACCCTCAATGAGATGGACTGATGCACTGACTCCAACAACCCTCAATCAGATGGACTGATACACGCTGGCTGTAACAGTGGGCATAAGCAGGGCAGAGACTGTGTGGACGGCTCAGGACAGTGCACTGTTTCATTCTGCTGATTATTGGTATGAATTGGAGCCAAATTGATGATTCCCCTCAACAGTTTTAAAGACCTCAGACACAGCACTGGAACATGGGTGGGTTACAGGCAGGTGAGGCAAAGGCCATGGCTCCGGGCCGGCTGGCCTTGACAGTCAGTGCTCCTTGCTCCTCGGCTCAGGCGGCCAGCACTGCAGGCAGAGCTGGACAAGACCTGTTCCCTCCTCACTCGCTCTCTCTCTCACTCCACTCCCACCACCACTTCTCAGCTGACAACTCTGTTGGTACCAACCAGTGAAAATGAGGACAACCAAAAACAAGCTCCCACAGGTTTCATACCATCTCCAAATCACAAACATCCTACTTCACAGATATATGTAGACATTAAGGGACCACTGGTAGCCTAGTGGTAAGAAGCTGTGCTGCAATCTCAAAGGCACACGTTTCAAATCCACCAGTTGCTCCACAAAAGAAGGATGAGCACTCTCCTTCCATGCAATTTACTGTATCTGAAAACCCTCTGATGCAGGAAGAGGTCCACACATTGAAACCTTGTAAGGACATGAATAATACCGACCCAGGTCTCCAGCTCAGCACTTGGAGCCCCAGAGAGGGCACTCTGCTCCCCACTAGAAGTTGTACTGGTCAAGGCTGCTCCCAACAAGAAAGTGGGGCTAGTCCATGAGAGTGAGCCTTCCCACAGGCACCTTGATGCTCAAGCAACTGAAGAGGGTCAGACAGATAGGGTGCATGTACTCCCCGGGAGCATGCTGAGACACAGCGCGGCCTCCACCTCTCCCCATTCCTGCAGCCATGCCTGAGCTATCCCGAAGGGTTCACCTACCTGTCACCATCAGCCCAGAGCTCAGGAGGACAGGGCTGGGGACTGAACCAGCTATCCCTCCCAAAGCCACACCGAAGAGGCAGCAGCCACCCACACAGCCAGTGGGGGGAAAGCAGCTTCCTCCTCAGACAGGGAAGAGACAAGAGAGGGGAAGAGGGGCAGGCAAAGATTCCACCCCCCCAGGAGGCAGGAAATCCTGCTGGGGTAAAGTGTCACCTGCCATCAGGCACAGGCACACCCCCAAGGACTCTGAAGAGCACTCAGCAGGCAGCCAGCACACAGATACCCAGGAAATAAGTACTCAGGAGCAAGTCAGAGCAGAGACCAATGCAGACACAGTCAAGCTCAGAGGAACAGCGCCTGACACACAAATCCAGGAACAAGCCCTCCAGGAACACATGGCACAACAACCACAGGTGTCAGCACACAAGGTGTTGACCTCACCTTGCCCAAAGCACCTGTCACTCCTCTCCTGCTTTATCAGCTATCTACTTGGCAGGGCCCTGGCCAGAGCCCAGGTCTCCCAGGTACCCGCCTCTGCTGCCATCTGCTGACCTGGATCTGGCCTGTCCCAGCCCACAAGCCCAGCATGACCCAGGAAAGAGAGTGATAGTCCTGGATCTTAACTAGGGAGGGAAGACGTGACTCGGTCCTGAGTACAATGAGCTGAGAACTAGACCAGAGGCAGGTCCTGGTGCTCAACATGGCCAAGTGCCCCAAAGCACCATCCGTGTCTTGCTATCTACCTGCCTCCGAGTCCCCACAATGGCTTCATGCTGCGTGAGTAAAGAGGAATCCTCTTAGAGCCATCTGGGAGCTCTGAGAGGTGGAGACAAACAGAGGAAGGGGGGGTAGGGGGAAAAGCAAGAAAAAGTACAACAGGGTAAGCTGAGATGAGACAGGAGGTAGAACTTCCAGCCAAAGACACATCAAAGCCTTGAAAGAGGTGTAGGCAAGACGGGAGTGTTATCTGGCACCACAAAGATACTCTCCTGCATAGGGGGAAAATAATAATAATAGTAATACTCTCCTGAAAAGGGAAAATTACAGAGAGGCTGGTAGCACTATTTGGGTTGTGGCTTTTTTCTTATTAAACTTACTGGTTTTTTAAAAAAAACTAGTTCCTGACTAGTCAACTTTGACTCACGGTAACATCTTGGTATCAGAGTAGAACTATTAAGGTTTTCCACAGCTGATTTTTCAGAACTAGAGAACCAAGCAGGCCCTTCTTCCAAGGCACCTATAGACAAACTAGAACCTCCAAACTTCCTGTTACCGACCAAGCATGTTACCAGTTTGAACCAATCAGAAAACACAAACTCATTGCTGTCAAACCAGAACTGAGTAACAGCTGATCCTTCCAACAGGTTTTCAGAGACTTCAAATCACTTGCATGGAAAGACATTGCCTATCTTTCTCTTATGGAGCAGCTGGGGGATTTGAACCACCTGCCTTTAGGTTGGCTGTGTACCTCCTCACTCACTAGGCCAAGAAGACAATTAAAAACAAAAGAAACGAGTTGGAAACAACCTAGGTGCCCATCAACAAACGAATGGATAGAGAAGCTGTGGTATAATCACACAATGTAATACTACGCTGCTTTGAAAAACAAGGAACTCATGCAATATTAAAAACGGGTGAGCCTGGAGGACATTATGCTGAATGAAATATCTCAGTCGCAAAAGGACAAATATTGCATGGTGCCACTGCTGTAAAATGGGACTGATATCAGGATCGGGGTATGACTGAGAAAAACTGGGTAAATTGTGTATACTGCACTGAAACAGATGAGGGAGAGAATAATTTAAAAGCGATATATGATAGGGTATTATGGTTATCACAAGAGTCCACAATTAAGGTTGCATAGTGGAATGTACTTGGGGCAGTGATAAGGGTGCGGGTGGGGGGGGATTGTATACCAGGGAGGGAGTGTTTCTTTTACTTTTCAAAGAGAGGAGCGAACTTGGGCTAGGGGGGAAGAGGGCTGGGTGGGGAGAGAAGTGCAGCAATGAATGAATGGAAATCCAAAATCTCTGTAAATGTTCATTAAAATTTTAAAAATTACCAAAAAAAAACCCAGATGGCAGAGGTCAGAGTAGTGTTTAAACAACTAAGTAAATGAAGACAGTGGCTGGGCTGCATGTCCCAGCCCAGGCCAGATGTGACCTTGCCCGCAGGCAGAGGGCTGGACACGATGACCTTTGGAGCACTGAGTTGCCTGTGTATGAGCAAGAGGCAGCTGAAGACCTTCCTCACTTTACATTCTCCCTGAGAGGGTGGCCTGTTGCTCACGAGATGGGAGAGGGGAGTGAGACAAGGGCCACCGTGGTACCATGGCAACAGGACTTGGCAGAGAGAGGCATGTCCACACCTCCTCCAATCGCTGGCTCATGGCATGACCTGAAGTGTTTGCAGACCTCCCTAGGAAAAGAAGCAGGTAGACAGACAAGAAAGGGGCCAATCAGGAGCCTGGGGATGCTGTACTCTGAAATATGAGCTATCTGGCTATGCCCCAGGTCCCCCAATTCATCCTCAGCTACTACTTCCCTCTCTCTGACCACTCCACTGCTCCCCCAGTCTGCCCTCTCCACCACCACTCCACACACACCACTCCACAGCCCCGGTTCCATCTTTCCTGGCCGCCTTCTGGCAACCCACTCTCCCCTCCATCCTTCTCTGGGCTTCCTCAGCCTTTCCCGCCCCCTGCCCTGTCCTCCCCACTGACTATGGCCCAGACCAGTGCCCACGACCATCTGCTGGCTCCAAACGCCAGCATTCTCCCTCCCTCCACTCCTCCTTCAAGCACCTGTTTCTGAGCTGCCTGCCCCCCACATTCTCCTCTGCCCACTGCTGGGCTCCATGTCCTCCTGGAGCAGTGCCAAACGCAAGGAGCAGGACACTCCTGGCTCCAATTCACAGGATAGGAAGCAGAAACAACCTGGGAACTAGCCCTTGGCCCTCTGAGGCATGAAGCAAGTAGAGAGTCTGGTCCTTAAGCCCGGGAATCTAAAGCTAGAAGGGGGTCTTTAGAAGTTGTCTTATCCAGGTGCCTTGCCCTTGAGTGAATAAATATCCTAACCACCCAGAAAGTGCTGTTTTCCTTCATCTATGGAAATACCCCATGGAGTCTTTATTATGGACCTGGTGACTCCTATAAATACAAAGCACACACCCAGATAAGGAAATTGAGAACTCATTTGTCCAAGGTCACTTTGTGGTGGACATCTCAGTATATCTCTTCAAACCCTCCTGTACCCACCCCTCATTCTAGCCACTTGTGCAAGGTCCAGTGTCTTGCAGGACCCCAGCAGCACCTTACAGGTACAACATGCCACTCCCTCATGTGGGCCTCTCCAAGCCCTCTGGACAGCTGCAGTGGAAGGTGCCCAGAGACACTCACTCAGATACAAGCTGGAGTCACACACACAGGGCCACCTTTGTCTAAGGAGGACCAGAGCCAATGGGTAAGCACTTCCTGTGTCTTCCCTAACCAGACAGTTACAAATGCATTTCATCAGCTTCCTCAGAAGACTGGCTGGAGAAAACCAATTGTTATGAAGTCATTCTCACCTCATAGAGATCTCCTGTGTGACAGGGTAAAATTGCTCCTCATAAAATTTTCAGTGTCTAGTGACTAGGAAGAATGATTGGCCATTCACTTCCGAACAATAACAGGCCTTCGAAAACCCTATGTACAGCAGAGCGCACTTAGAGTAGATAAACAGATATGGCAACTGAGGCTGAGCCCTCAAATTCATAAACACAAAGGAGAAGGAACAGCAAGTAGTGATTGACATGTGGAATGTGAGAAGCATGAATGTAGGAAAACTAGACATTATGGTCATACTTTGGGCACATGGGCAGGAGAGACCAGTCCTTGGAGAAAGGCATCATGCTCGGAAGGGTGGAGGGACAGCATGGGAGAGGAAGATCCCAGATGAGCTTGATTGATTCAGTGACTGGGGCAATGGGTTTCGGTGTGTAGGAATTAGTGAAGGACTGGGCAGGGTTCAGAGCTGCTGTATATAGGGGTGCCATTGGTCACAGGTGACTCAACAGCACATAACAAAAACAACAGTGGTGTTTTTGTTGTTGGGGGGGGGGGTGGTTTCAGTAGATTACCAGGCCCTTCTTCCAAGGGACTTCAGTTAGCAATCAACAAATCAACCACCTACACAGAAAGTAATGGTAAAAATCTCACTGCCACTCAATCAATGCCAGCTCACTGCACATGGTGTCATAGTTCACAGCAGGTTCCACCGCTAACCAAAGGCCTCAGATCTCCAGGGTTCAAATTCACCAGTAGCTCAAGAGAGAAAAACAGTCTCCTCCTTTTAAGGTTTACAGCCTTTGTAACTTAATAGAGTCGCTATGCGGCTATGAGTCAAAAGGGCCTAAATGGCCATGAGAACAATTTAAAAAAACAAAGGCAAGCATCTTTCTGTTTCTTTCCCTGTCTCTCCTTTACATTCCTGGCTCCCACGTCTGTTTCTGAGGTCACTTCCCAAATAGTGTCACTGTGATTTTGCCTTGAGACTAGCAAATGTCTGGGGGACCCAGGACCACACTCAGGTCTGAGTGACAATGGAGCTTCCACTCTGGATCACTCTGATATTCTGGCAACACCACCCAGTCCAGTATCTCTTTTCCCCTAGATTTAATTCCTTCTGATCCACTGTGGCAGATCCATGGGGAAGCAGGAGAGAAGGTTTGAGGGTGCTGCAGAACAAAGGAGGCCATCTCCTGTCCAATCACCCCAGCACAGAGCAGGGTAAGCGCCAGTTTCAGTTCAGAATGCCCTGGACCTACTCAGGTTTAGCATCTGCCTCTGCCCAGAAATTTCGACCACAGTGGGCTGCTCCAGACCCCTATCTCACCCCTGCACTCAATGGCCCAAATCCCGCCTCAGCCTTGACCCTCAACAACTCAGTGATATGGACCTTAGGCAGCTTCCTGAAGACTAAGCAGCCAGGTCTGGCAAGAAACACCCCTCCTCAGGGATTCAGAAAACACAGTACCCCTGCCTGGAGGTGAGGACAATCACACACACCCCAACTCCTGCCCAAGTCACAAAAGTGGGCTGGGAATTCAGGGCTCAGGACCTCACACTCCCTGAGTCACTCCCAGTCTCCCAGCCCCAGACAGCTGTGCTGGCTGGCTGTTTACTCCGCACCCTGCAGCAGGAAGAGGGGGAGGGGAGAGCGCCTGCTCCCCTCTCCATGGGAAACTGGGCTCAGAGGTGGGGGGATGTACAGGAGGGTCCCAGGGTCACCAAGCATGTAAAGAACCCAAAGCCCTGGCACCCAGACAGCGATATCATTCTCTACGAGGCTGCTCACATGGGGCCACTCCACAGCAGCACATCCAACATCAGAACCTGCACCCCACTTGCACGAGAATGCCAGATTTGTAAAGATGGGGGGAACTCCAAAAGAGTAGAGAGAAGGCTATCATCCCCCAACCAGTTCTCAAATCATGGCATCTTGTAGTGGATACGCCAAAGTGGAGTCTACATAGATCCCTGGGGTCCCCTAAAGCCCTATTCAGGGCTGATACCCCACACTCACATACACAGAGCCTCTGGAAACGACCTCCAAGGCTGACTGCAGGTCCTGCCTCAAACGTCCCTGAAGGATTTTGAGCCAGCACCCCACCATCCTAGCGCCCCTCCCTATAAAAGGCAACGGCTGGAGTAAGGAGGAGGTGGGGTTTATGCCCCTTCAGAAAAAGCAAACAGAAAAACAAACCCAGCCCGTCCACAGGGTTCTCTGCGGCTCCTGGTTTTTTCCTTCTACCACCACCTGTAAACACCCCACCTTGGACTTCAACCTCGGCCAGCTTCCCTTTCCACAGACTTTGTCGGGGGCCGAACATCTCACTCACGTGCACACGCACCCCTAGACAGGAATGTGTATGTGCAACGCCCCACCCTGCAAGGGTTTCTGAGGACAGACACCCCGGCTCCCAAACAGCCCATTACGCTGAACTGGTCTGCGAAATCGCAGCTCCCTCACACACGTCCATTCCGGCTGGGTTGCTCGCCGCACACACACTGGCTCACAGCAGACAGTCCAATTCCACGTTCAGTCACACCCAGGACTCACGTCCTAATTCAGTGGTCATTACGGAATGACACACACACACACACCAACCCCGGACCCACTGACCTTCTGAGATGTCACGCGCAGAGGGCTCACTCCCCGACGGGGACGAATGGCGGCAGTCAGTCCCAGCAGCTTACCCGCCCGTGCGCTCTGAGCCGCGGCGTCCACCCCACTCCATCCGGACCCGACCCCCTCCTCCCCGGCGGAGGGCTCCCTCGCAGCCCGCCCAGTCGCGTGCCCCGTCACCGCGGCGCGCACACGCGCACACCAGGCTCGGCGGCTGGGGACGCACAAAGCTGCGCCCTCCGCCCGCCCGCGCCGCTCGCACACCTGGCGGGCGCGCCCCCCGCCGCCGGAGCCGCGCACACGCAGAGGGGACGAGAGGGGACCCGCGCCAGGCCTGGGGTGCTGCCGCCGCCGCCGCCAGCTCCTGCCTGCGCATACCTCGCTCTCAGCCTCCCGCGACGCCGCCGCCCGGTGCGCGCCCTGGTCCTGGTTGTGCCCACCCGGCTCGGTCCGGCGCAGCCGCTGCGCAACTGCCGGAGACGGGAGTGGGAGGGCGGGGGCGAGCAGTGAGGGCAGGTGGGGTACAGCGGGTCCTGAGCCTGGTGGGGACTCTCGTGTCGCCGCCACCAAGGGGCTGCCAGAGGCGGTTCCTCCGGAACAAAGGCGCGGGGCGGGGCAGGAGCGCCCAAGGGACCCCAGGGAATGGTGTGAGGGAACAGCCCACCTGAGGTTCCTGAAGGATAAGTTCCTGGACCCGTGGGAAATGCAGGTGGGGTAAGATCCTCGGATTTCTAGTCTAATGAGACATTTGGGGGCCCACAATCAGCTCTGCCTGAAGTGGAGTCCAGGAAGGGGTAGAATGCTATCTATCTGGACTTGGAAGTGGGGGCTTCTCGCAACCAGAATCCCTGAAGCTGCTTCCCTGTCTTGGTCTAACGGCCTACACTTGATTCTGTCATTCAACAGACACCTAGCCTTCCAGCTTCTGCCACACCAAGGGTGCTCCTGAACTTGAGCAGTTGAAAGATGAAGGGCCCTCTAGCCAGCCTTGGGATCCCGGAATCCCTTCTTCAGGGAGTGAACCCTGAATGTGGCTTGCACATCCCCTATGACAATAAGCCCAATCCCTCAGGACAGCCCATTTCATCCTCAAACCGCCCCAAGTTTTAAGATTCATTCACTCATTGCCATCAAATCAAAACCAACTCGTAGCTGAGCCCCCCATCCCAAGCAGGTTGTAAGAGACTCAGAGAAAGAGATTACCCATCTCTCTTTAACCAAGCAATTGATGGATTCGATTGGAGGGCCTTTGGTTGACAGAATAACTCCCTACCATTAGGCCACCAGAGGTCTCTAGGTGCTAAAAAAGTCCTTCCCTTAATTGCACCAAAATCCCTTCAATTCCATCTGTAGGTAATGGTCACAGTCACAATGGTTTTCACCTTACCTCTCACAAAGTCCCACACACCCACCAGTCATTCTTTATCTTGATGTTCTGTTTTAGTTTCTTCAGCACTCTGATCATCTCAGGAAATCCTCTTCTCTCTTTGTTTACACAAGGAGCACTGCTGAAACTGGTTAAGCTCTCAGCTGCTAAATGAAAGATCAACTATTTGGACCCATTAGCTGTTCTGCTTGAGAAAGATGTGGGGAGGCTGCTTCCATAAAGAATTTCAGCTTGGAAATCCTTTGGAGGCAGGTCTACTCTGTCCTCCAGGTCTACTCTGTCCTACAGTGTTGCTATGAGTCAGAATCCATACAACAGAGATCTCAGTTGTTTGCATGTTTGTTTTGTCTCCCATGTTACAAGGTATGGCACCTAGAGGCAGGTCCCTTGTCTGCTTTGACCATAGCTGTAATCTCAAGGGCTCGCCCAGAGCAAGTCCTCAGCACATTGTTGCTTGGTGCCTTGGAGTTGCTCCAACACAGAGAGCAAATTTTGGGTTGAGCTGGCTCTGACATAGAGAGCAAATTTTGAGTTGATGCTGCTGTCTTTGTTGGGATTGTGCCAGCTTCCTGCTATCAGAAATGCATCAACATGCTGTCCACATCCTTCCTAACCCAAGTCACCGATAAAAATACTGAGCTGGGCTCCGCCAATGGTGGCTCCTGCCCCAGTCCCTCACATACCAGCCTCGTCAGCTGTGCCATCCTCTAGGCCACATCTCTCTTGTCTCCTGCAAGGCTTTGATGGCAAGAAAAGAATCATTTCTTGCTGAAACTCAGAGACACTGTCTCCTACTTCACCACCCCCAATGTACTTTCTAGTGTAGAAAACTAATCAGAACAGCACATAAACTCCCCCAGCTGGGTGGGTTCATAGAGAATTCATTTGCTACTGCTAATCAACCAATTCTTCCAAGTGCTTCCCTGAACATCATCTTTTTAATGTTGTTGTGTACCATCGAGCTGGAACTGACCCATAGCTGACCCTCCAGTAGATTTTCAGAAGCAGTTAATTACATGGGAGGATGCCTATCCTTCTCCCTCGGAGAAGCTGGTGGATTTGAACCTTCAGGATTGCAACACAGCTTCTTGCCATTCTGTTGTGGTTATTGTTGTCAGGTGCCATTCAGTCAAGTATAACTCGCAGCAAGTCTGTCAATAACAGATCTGAACACTGTCCTATCCTGTGCCATCCTCACAATCACCAACATACTCTAGTCCATTGCTACTGTCACTGCATCAATCCACTTGGTTAAGGATCTTCCTCTCCTTTGTAGTGCTCCCACCTTGCCAAGCATGTTGTCTTTCTCCAAGGAAGAGCCTGTCTTAGAACATGCTGAAAATATATGAGACAAAGCTTCATTATCTTTGTCTCCAACTCTGCATCACCTTCTCCAATATCTGTTTGTTCTTTTGGTAGTCAACAGGAAATTCTGCACTATTCTCCAGCATCACAATCCAAAGGCATCAATTCTTCTTCTGTCATCTTTATTCATCATCCAACTGACTGACGGAAAGCAAGTGACTGAAAAGACTATAGCCTGGGTCAGGTGTGCCTTAGTCCTTAGAGTGACATCCTTGCTTCTCAATAATTTAGAGAGGTCTCTACAGACATTCTCAGTGCAATACGTCTCCTGGTCTCCTGACTGCTAGTACCAATTATATTGATTGTGGAGCCAAGTAAAATGAAGTTGTTGACAATTTTAATCCTTTATCCATTTATCATAATATTGCCTATTGGTCCAGTGGCAAGGATTTTTGTCTTCTTGATGTTGAGATACAATCCATATTGAAGGCTGCAGTCTTTATCTTCTGCAGCAAGTACTTCAAGTCCTCCTCATTTTCAGCATGGACGATTGTGTCATATGTATAACAAAGGTTATTGATGAGTATACCTCCAATCCTGATACCAAATTCTTCTTCATAGGGTCCAACTTCTTGAATAACCTTTTCAACATAGATTAAATTTTTATGGAGAAAGGATACAACCCTGATGCACACCTTTCCTAATTTTAAATCATGAAGTATTCCCTTGCTGTTTGCACAACAGCCTCTTAGTCTAGGTATAGGTTTCACACAAGCACAATTAAGTGTTCTGGAAATACTATTCGTCTCCACACAGTCAAATGTCTTTGCATAGTCAATAAGGCACAATTAGACATTCTTCTGGCATCTTTTGCTTTCCAAAAGATCCATCTGGCACCAGAATGATATCCCTGGTGCCACAGCTGCTTCTAAATCCAGCTTGAATGTCTGGCAGTTACCTCTGTCCTATCCAAACCCTTTTTTGAATGATCTTCGCCAGTATTTTGCTTTCATTGTTATTAATGATATTGTTTGATAATTTCCACATTTTGTTACCACTGTTGTTGTTGTTGTTGTAAGTACTGTCCAGTCGTAGATGACTCGTAGCGACCCTATGAACGAAAGATCTGAGCACTGTTCATAGAGTTTCCGGAGGCAAGCCATTTCGGAAGTGGATGTCACTCCTGCTTCCAAGCTTGTTTTAATCGAGAAACTCCACCAAACACTGTCCACCATGAGTAACCATTATCGCATTTGACACATCAGTCTCACAGAGTTTAGCATCACGGCAACCATGAGTTACTTCTGTACAGCAATGCACAGACCAGTGCTATACAACTTAGAAGAATATATGACAAAAAACAATTTAAACCAGGCCCTAATGGGTTTTTTAATTGGAGGCCTTATCACATCGTCTCCCTTCCCTTAGCAAATCAATATTCCACCCTACGGCTCAACAAATCCCAGCCAACAACTTCTGTAGAACCAGCTGGTCTCCAGCGCCATGCTGCCTACCAAAAAGGGTTTTTAAGTAGGAGGCCTTTTCACATCTCCTCACTTCCCTTAGTGAATTAAGATTCCACCCTACTGCTCACCAAATCACGGTCAACAGCTTCTGTAGAACCAGCTCTTGTAGGTAACTTTCAAACTGATCTCCAGTGCCACTAGCAGACTCTAAAACATAAGTAGGATTGACACCCAGTCTACACATTGATGCTCCGAGATGCCACCTTCTTCCTCTTTGTAAAGCTAGACACTACCTTCCCTATCTCTCATCTTTGGGCATGTCCCTCATCCTTTCAGAGGCTGTGTGCAATGTGGTTTAATAACAATAACTGAGCCAGTTGTCATCTAGTCAAATGACTTGGGAACCTCATGTGTGTCAGAGTAGAGCTGTGCTCCATAAGGTCTGCAGTGGCTGATATTTCAGAAAGAGGTGGTCAGATCTTTCCCCTAAGGTGTCTGTGAGAGGACTTGAGCCTCCAGACTTGCAGTCAGTAAGTGAACATTTACCTGGAAGTTACTTGTATCCTATCCAAGCCCTTTTTTGAATGATCTTCAGCAGTATTTTGCTTGCATATGTTATTAATGATTTTGTTTGATAATTTCCACATTTTGTTACCACTGTTGTTGTTGCTGCTGTTGTTAAGTGCCATCGAGTCATAGACAACTTACAGCAAACCTATGAACTTCTCATGACTCTTACCTTTCACCTAACCTTCACGCCTCATCAGCTGCTTCATCTAAGAAACTGGAACAATACTACTAAGATCATAGCATTGATATCTGGCATGTAGTGCACACTTAAGACACTAATAAAATTCTTTCACAAAAATTTGCACACTCACTGAGCTATGGCAGACTCCCCTACCACGACCCCAGGATATCACCTTCCTAAGAATGAAATCTCAAGTTCATTTCATAAGTTCCAACCTCTCTTATGATTGCTTTCCTCCATAAAGGACTCATAAATGCTCCTGGGTTCCTGATCTCTTGCTGTTTGGCTCAGCTCCAATGAGCTAAGGTCACCTGCATGGACCACAAGCTTAATCTTCCTCTTCCTCCTCCTCTTCCTCTTTCCCATTATTGTGGGAGGTCTTATCTGGACCTATTTCAGTTTTAGGGCTCAGTTCTATATCAGTCTTCCTGCAATTGCACTAATTGATCATTCATTCCTCCAGTGCCTGTTCAGTTTGCTTCTTCTCTGAGCAAAGCACTGTGTGTGCTATGCTCTGTAAACAGCCCCCACAGATCTGCATTCCAGAAAGCCAGAGGCAGCAAGCAAATGTCAGGTGGTGAGAGCCTGAAGAAAGAAGGACCCGGGAAGTTCCTTTATGTCAGATGGCACTTGACAGGTTTTGCATGTCACCTGAACTGAATCAGATGGCCTGTCCTCTGTGCTGGGTCTTGCCAAGAGCTCCCAGGGTGGCCACCCTAGTCTCTTTCCACTCCCTCTGAGAATTCATGATTGTGCACTCAAATTTCATTTTTGCATAATTTCCAACCCTCTATCCAGGAGCTCGAACAGCTCTTCTGCCTTTTCTCTTTTGTTGCTATTGTCATCAACTTTCAACTCAAGAGTAGTAGTGCCACATGACAGAGTAGATATGTCCCATAAAGTTTTCTTGACTGTAATCTTTATGACCTAAAGATTGATTTTGAGGGGAGACACTCAGAAAAGGAGGAGATGAGGGACTGCTAACCCAACATGGCGCCTCTCTAGCGGTTCAAATCCATCAGGTGCGCCTCAGGAAAAAGATGCACAATTTCCTCCTCTGTGAGGTACAGCCTCCAAAAACCAGCTGGAGGGTCAGCAATGAGTTGAGTTGTTAAGAATCTTTACAGAAGCAGATGGTTAGGTCTTTCTTCCACAGAAATACTGGGTGTGTCAGAACCACCAAGTTTTAGCAAACACTTAACAATTGTGCCACAAGGCTCCTTGTCTCTTCTCTACATTCCTTGAAATCAAGTCTCTGGACTGCAAGGCATCTGTTTGACCATCCATTCCCTGAATATCAGACATTTCCAAATGTCAGAGTCACCTTTCCCAGGGTTTCCATTACTTCACATGAATTCCAATGAATTCTTCCTTATTGGTCAGAACTGAGTCTACCTCACTGCTTCCTGTCTGTACTCTCTGAAATCATCGATGAGGCAGGAATGCAACAGATAGATTGCTTTTGGCTGAGGACTCCTGGAATATGCCTGAGCAGAGGTATCTACCATCTCCCTTTTAAGCTTTCATTTTTTCCTGGGGCAAATTTGGAGAGTTGAGGTAAGAGCATTATCTCTTACTGGTCATCCCATTACGGCATCACCAAATGCCACCAATTTTATTCCTTTTCATGCTAACATCCTAGAAGAAATTTGTTCATCTTGGTTGCTAGGGTCCTGCCCATGTGAAATCTGGTGCAAAGGTTTTTGGTTTTGTTGTTGTGGGCTGTTGTTTGTTTGTTTGTTTTAATGTTGTGTAATGTTTTATATCTTTTAAAAATAAAATTTTGTTTTAAATGTGATTTTAACAAACATTTACAGAGAAGTTAGATTTTATTCATTCATTGTTGCATATTTTACTGCCTCTTGCTCCAGTCTTCCTCCACCTCCAGTTCACTTTTTTTTTGTAATATTCATTCATTTTTGCACAATTACCTACTTCCTCCGCTCCCCCCAGTCCTCGTTGCAATGATACACCTCTTATTCTGGGCTGCTGTTGTATGTATAATACCTAATCATATATTCCTTTTAAATAGTTCTTTCCTTCATCTGTTCCCAATGCAAGAGTCATTATTTATCCACTCTTATCCTATTCTCCCAACCCACAAGAGGGGTCTCTTTGGGGTGGGAGGAAGTCCTCAGGTGGGCTTTCAGGAGAGGTGTGGTAGTGGCAGAGTTAACTAGCCTTCCTCTGCCAGTGCCGCTAGTACTGGGCACACTTATTAATAGAGATGGACGAGGAGTGGGCAGAAGCCTGGCGTAAAAATCAAAGTCAGGAAAAGTCTGTTTCTGACCCCAACTCAAATCCAGCACACCGGCTAGATTCTCTGACATAGACAAGGCAGGACTGCCTGGCTCATGAATGGGTCAGCCAATCTGCCTCTTGAAGAAGAATCAGCTTATCTCTGAAATCTCTACAGTTTTCCTCGAGACTCACAATATTATTTGTGGAAGACAGGGGAGATACCATCATACCCATTTTACAGAAAAGAAAGCAGGGGCAAAGTGACCCTGAATCACTCGGTACATTCCAGACTAGAAAAGCTCCTAGGATGACAAACTCTTTGTCATTCCCTGAAGGCAATGGGTCCCCAATGCAGGATTATAAGCCAGTGTGAGGCTAGCTGCATAAGTACCACCTGGGGAAGTTAGGAAAGATGTCACTTCCTGGACCCTGGCTGAAGAATGAGGATAGAGAGACCTTGTACCTGGAGGGAGACTCGAGGTCAGCACGACTGAGGATGCGATGCTGCTGTGGAGTGTAGAGCCACTGGAAGGCAGTCAGCGTCCTCTCCTCGATTCGGAACCTCCCTTCCTGCACATACCTGTGGGTAGAAAAAGTCAGAGGTGGACAGGGATCTGCAGAGCCCCGTTAGGGAGTTAACACTGCTTACCAGAAAAGGGCAGAGGCATACCTGTCCCCAGATGCCTTCCTACTCATCTTCCAGAGTCCAGCTTCCAGAAGGCCACAGTTAAAACTTCCTGAAGAGGTAGTGCATGGAAGTAGGTCTCAACCCAACAGATGGGAAAATTTCTAAAAACTAATCATCTGAGGCAAAACTGGTGAATTTAGTGTCACTGGAAGTAAGAAAGCAAAAGCTGGGCTGGGAATTCAAACATCAGGCAAGAGTCCCTCCTTCAAAGCCCCTTTACAGAGCCAAGTTGTTAACTGATTTCAAAGCCGGAGAAGAGCTGCTTTGGAATGGAGGTCAATGGTCAGAGGTCAGGATTGAGTCTTCTAAGGGCTTAAGAATCTCTCATACAACTGGTGCCAGATGGACAGTCAACCCAAAGTAGGGATCAGAGAAGTTAGGTTAAGCAAGAACACAAAGGGAACAAAGGCTCCCTCCAATTCAAGCTACTCCCCCTAAACAAAGTCATAAATCCAGTCAATAATTCAATACTTCATTCACCCATTTATTGCTGTTGAATTGGTTCCAACTCATGGTGAGTCTCCATTAGGTTTCCAAAGCTAAAAACCACAACAGGAGGAGATTGCTCATCTTTCTCCCTCAGAGCTGCTGGCAGCTTTGAACCACTGGAGCCTTTAGGTGAGTAGTGCAACTCATTGTGGGCTATACCTCGAGAGCTTCTAATTCAATATCTAGCCAGTGCCTCTGATGGTGAGCACAAAAAACACGGTCTGTGGTCTCCTGAAGTTTACCGTCCTGTTCATCCTTTATCGCCACATCCTTTGGTGAAATCCCCCTGGAAGACAGTCTGACAATATCTTCCAAAATCACAAACGCCCAGGTATCCTACTATAGAATATATTCCTACAGATTCTCATGTGGTGGCAGGGTTCCTTGTGGTATTGCTTATAATAGAAAAAAGACAAATCACCACCCAAGTATGATCAACAAGGGCCTGAATTACAGCACATCCACACAACAAAACAAGGTGCAGCCGCAGTGAAAGTGTTTCACTGACTGCTCTCTCTGCTGATCCTCTGTGCTATCACGCAAAGATCTCCAAGATACATGAGAAAATGTCCTGTATTTATGTGAAGAGGAGAGAACAAAGTATAAACTCATATTCATATTTACCCATAAAAACTCTAGAGACACACAGGGAGTTGATGGTGGTGAAACAATTCAGAAAAGGCAGCCCAAATTGTTCTAGAATGTAACCAATGTCCCTGAACTGTACATGTGGAAATTGTTGAGTTACTGCCTATTTTGTGATCTTTATCTTTACCAAAATTTTTAAATTTTAAAAAAGACTCTGAAATCATAAAACTAAAAAAAAAACCACACCAAAAAACAAAAAACTCAAACTCATTGTTATTATGTCAGAACTGACTCATTGCTGACCCGCCAGAGACTGTAAATCCCATAGGAGGTGACTGTCCAGCTTTCTTCCGAGAAGCCACTGGTGGACTTGAACCACCAGAGAGGTGCCACCTTTATGTTAGCAGTGTAGTTTCCTATAGACTATGCCACCAGAGAGTCCCCCAAAACATAAGGACAAGTAGCTACCTGGTTCAGACAAAAGGGAACTGGGTGACTAAATGGGGTTTTAACGATGTATTTTTTAATACAGGAAAGGAATTATCTATTTTTAAATCAGGGTGTGGGTGGGTGTACATGTGCACACCTTACAAACTGCATAAAGTATGATTAAAAAATGTGTACTCTAGTATTGGACGGTATCATAGGCCATTTGCTTGGGGAGGGAATGTCTCAGAAGCTCTCTCTGGGGAGATACCATTTAAGCTGAGCTCTAAAGACTGCAGAGGACTCATTAGCAGTAAGAGAATGGTGGTAGGAAGTGTTCAAGCAAAGAGAACAGCACAAGCCCTCAGAAGGAGGAAGCCTGTGTGCGCACTCGAGGATCTACTAGAAGCCAGAGTTGCTGGAATCAGGGAGCTTCCACTATTCCTGTGGGACCTCATTTGTCTTCCTCCCCATCCTCTGAATGATCTGATGGGCATTCCAGAGATTATTGTGCCAGCTGTTGTATGGAGAATGTCAGGGAGGCCAGGTTAGCTCTGGCATGAGGTGCAGGTGGGAGAGAATGGTGACTTAGATCCATAGATAGTGCTGGAGATGGAGAGAAATGGGAAGATGGTGAGTGAGCTAAGGAGGGAGTGTGGGAAGGACTTGGTGATGGCTGGACATAGGTGAAAGGTAGCAAACTTGTTCCTAGTTTGTGTTTGGGAGAGAAGATTATGATTTCAGTTTGGGATATGTCCTCTCTCTTGTGTCTGTTTCCTGCCCCAAAATGACTCTCCTCCAGAAAACCTGGCTTAAATGTAAGACTTCTGATAATCAGGAAAAGTCACGTTGTTGTTATCGAGTATGACCCAAAGCAACGCTATGAACAACAGACCTGAGCCCTGTCCTATCTTGTGCCTTCCTCACGATCTCCCACACCCTCAAGCCACTGCTGCAGTTACTGTGTCATTCTATCCAGTTAAGGGTCTACCTCTCTTCTGCTGCCCCTTCACCTTCCCAAGCATGATGTCCTTCTCCAATAGCCTCTCCTAGCAATGTGCCTAAAGTATGTAAGACCAAGGTTTATCACCACCTTTGCCTTCAAGGAGCATGCTGGCTGCAATTTCTCTAAGACGTATTTGTTTGTTCCTTGCAAAGTCCATGTGATATTTAGTACTCTTCTCAGGCCCACAGCTCAAAGGCATCAATTATTCTTTTTTTAAAAAAATTATTTTATTATTGTGTGTGTGTGTGCCATCAAATCTGATCTGACTGGTACAGGAGGAGATTGTTCTAACTGCACGCCTCTGGGATTGCAATGCAGCTTCTTGCCACTAGGCCACCAGAGCTCCCTAAAAGCATCTATTACTCTTTTACCATCCTTATTCATTGTTCAGTTCTCATTTTCCAGATGCACAGTAAGTGATGGGAAAGACCATTGCCTGAATTAGGTGCACCTTAGTCTTCAAACTAACATCATTACTCCTCAGTATTTTCGGAAAGGTCTCTCTGACTGCAGACTTTTCCAGTGCAATATGTCTCCTGATATCCTGACTGCTGGTATCAAGGGTGTTGATTGTGGATCCAAGTAAGATGAAGTCATTCCATCTTTTATGATGTTGCCTATTGGTCCAGTGGTGGGAAGTTCTATTTTCTTGATGTTGAGATGCCATCCATATTGAAGTCTTTTAGTCTTTGATCTTCTACAGTAAACATTTCAAGTTCTCCTCACTTTCACCAAGCGAGGTTATGTCATCTGCATAATGTAGGTTATCAATAAATCTTCCTCTGATC
Source organism: Elephantulus edwardii (assembly GCF_000299155.1). NCBI lineage: Eukaryota > Metazoa > Chordata > Mammalia > Macroscelidea > Macroscelididae > Elephantulus > Elephantulus edwardii. The sequence goes on along the minus strand of NW_006399844.1, from coordinate 12,797,483 downwards.
CTGATGCCACATTCTTCTTCATAGAGTCCAGCTTCCTGAGGGATTTGCTCAATACAGATTAAATAGGTATGGAGAAAGGATACAACCCTGATTCACATCCTTCTTAATTTTAAATTCCTTGCTTTGTCCCTATAATAGTCTCTTGGTCTAGGTATACATCTCACATGAGCACAATTACATATTCCGGATCCCCATTCTTCTCAATGTTAACCCTAATTTGTTATGATCCACACAGTCAAATGCCTTTGCATAGTCAATAAAGTATAAATAGATGTTCTTCTGGTATTCTTTTGCTGTTAGCCAGGATCCATCAGACATCAGGAATGATATCCCTGGTGCCATGACCTCTTCTAAATCCAAGTTGCAGTTCTGGAAGTTCTCTGCGTACTATTCTAGCCATTTTTTAATGCTCTGCAATATTTTGCTTGAATGTGATATTAATGATATTGTTTGATAATTTTCACATTCTGTTGCAATGGGAACAAATATGGATCTTTTTCAGTCAGTCGGCCTGGCAGCTGTCCTCCAAAGCCCATAGAAGGCAAAATTTGCACTCAGCTCTGGTGGCCTAGTGGTAAGAAACAACGCTACAATTCCAAAGGCACGCAATTCAAATCCACGAACTGCTCTGTAGAAGAAGGATGGGCAATATCCTCCCATTTGATTAACTACCTCTGAAAGCCAGATGGAAGGTCATCTATGGGTCAGTGCCCACTCAATGGCACACAACAACAACAGCTAACCTAAAGATTGGTAAGTAAACACACTCCATAGCAACATGGTTGAAAGGCTTGTTGACCTGCTTCCATAGGTTACTAGGGCCAAAAAAATTACACAAGAGATTGATTAAAAGAATACCCTACACTATATGTAGGCGAAAGATGAGCACTCTCCTCCAGTGTGATTTACTCCCTCTGAAAACCCACTGGAGTTCTGATATTACAGTACTGAACAACAACAGTATTATATGCTAATTTATCCTCATTAGCACAGCAAATAAAATCCATTCCCAAACAGGATTGAAACCACAGGTAAAAAATCCAACCCAAATCCATTACTGTAAAGTCAATTCTGACTCATTAGCAATTCACTGTTGTTGTTGTTGTTGTTGAGTACCACCAAGTCAAGTTGGAACCAACCCATAGCTGACCGTCCAGTGGGTTTTCAGAGGCAGTAAATATCACAGGCGTTGACTACCTATCTTTATCCCTTAGAGCAACTGGTGGACTCAAACCACGCACCTCCAGGTTGACAGAGCAGCTCCTTACCACTAGACCACCAGAGCTAAAGCTGTAATCTTTAAGGAAGCCACATCTTTATCTGCTGGTACCACTGATGGGTTCAAACCAGCTCTCCTTCAGTTAGAAGGCAGGTGCTTAGACACTGTGCCACAGGCACTTCTAACCACAGATACATGTTTCAACACATTTTTTTTCTTGAGGACACAATCAGTCCACTAACACTATTTTATAAGATAATTAAGAAAGAAAAGTAATAGCTTAAACGTATATTAGAACCTAAAATCTAAAGTACTTAACTAAAAAGTCTGTGACAGAGCCATAAAGCCATTCTTATTCTTGACATCAGCTCACGTCTCTTTCTAATCTTTAAAGCATGTGGCTTCGCCCTCAAGTTTGAAATCAGATTACAGGCTCCAGGAAGAGCAATAATTACCTGCCTGGGTAAATCCTTAATGAATCCCACGCGTCATAGATCTGATCTCCACACAGCCAGGCGTCAGTCAGGAAGCTCAGGACCAATCCCGTGAACTTTTAATTTAAATTTGTATACACATTCCAAATCATAGGCAGCTCTGGTGGCCTAATGGATAAGGAGTTGTCCTGCCAACTCAAAGCCAGGTAGTTCAAACCCACCATCTGCTCCAAAGGAGAAAAATGGGCAATCTCCTCCTGTGTGATTTACAGCTTCTGAAAGCCCCCTGAAGAATTAGTTATGAATTACTCTAGAAGCAATAAGTAAGTTAGAGACCCCAAACATGGCCTTCCTTTTTTTTTCAGTCATGGACTTTTGCTCACTAAGGTAGTCCTGTCTCCAGTATGCTCAGAATCTTACAAATGAAAGTAGGGATTATGAATCAGTAGACTACCATAAGCACCATTGTTGATAGGATCCCCCATTTTAGAAATTTGTCTGCCTTCTGTTAATTTCTCTTTTGTGGTTGTTGTTAATTTGTGTAAGGGTTTACAAATTATACATATTTTCCACTCATACATATTTTGTTTTATAACATTAATTACCACCTATTAATGTTATTAATTAATTATAATGTTTGATGCAGGAAATAGTCTTCTTAAATGCTTGCTATGCATCTGAATGAACAAACATGACAGAAGGAGAATTGATGCCTTTAAGTTGTGGTGCTGGAGAAGAATATTGAACACACCATAGACTGCCAAGAGAAAAAACAAGTCTAATATGGAGGGAATGAAACCAGGCTGCTCCTTGGAGGCAAAGATTTTGAAGCTCTATCTCAGTTACTTTTGGCATGTTGTCAGGAGGGACTTTGGAGAAAAACATCATGGAAGCTTGGAAGGGTAGAGAGTCAGTGCAGGAAAGGAAGACCCTGGCTGAGATGGATTGACACAGTAACTGTGGCAATAAAGTCAGGTGTGTCAGAGATGATGAGGTTGGCTCAAGATAGGGCAAGGTTCAGAACCATTGTTCTAAGGTTGCTAGAAGTCATGGCCGACTCAACAGCACATAAGAACACTAATCAATATGAGAGTTCTGATGGCCTAGTGGTAAGAAGCAGTGCTGCACCCCAAAAGCCTGCTGTTCAAATCCACCAGCTGTTCCATGGAAGAAGGATGAGAAATCTCCTCCCATGCAATTTATTGCCTCTGAAAACCCACTGGAGGGTCAGCTATGAGTCAGTTCCATCTCAACAACAGTAACAACATAGGGAGCGCTGGTGACCTAGAGATAAGGAGCTGAGCTGGCAACCCTAAGATACACATGGTTTGAACCCACTAGCTTCTCCTCATGAGAAAAAACAGGTAATCTCCTTCCATGTGATTAATTGCCTCCGAAAACCTGTGGGAGAATCAGTTATGAGTCAGTTCTGACTCAACAGTACACAACAACAATAATCAATGTACTCTGGGCATGTTGCTAGGAAAGGCTATTGCTTGGAAGAGACATCATATTTGGAAAGATAAAGGATCAGTCAAAGAGTGGAAGATCCTCAACCGGAGAAATTGACACAGTGACTGCCGCAATGGGCTCAAGTATATCAGAAATTATGAGGATCACACAGGATAAGATAGGATCCAGATCTGTCATTCATGTTGTTGTTTTTATGTGCCATCGAGTTGAATATGGCTCATAGTGACCCTACGAACAATATTTCTGAAGCTTGCCCTATCCTGGGCCAATCTTACCATTTCTAACACATGTGCCCTATTACTGCAGTCACTGTGTCTGTCCATCTCATCCAGGGTCTTCCTCTCCTGTGCTGACCCTTCCAAGCATATGTCATTCTTCAAACACTGGTCCCTCCTGGCAACATCCCCAAAGTATGTGAGACCAAGCTTCAAAATACTTGCCTCCAGAGAACAAACTGGTTTCACCCTCTCTAGGACAGATTTCTTTGTTTTCATGACAGTCCATGGTATATTCAATACTGTTCTCCAGCCCCACAAACTCAAAGGCATCAATTCTTCTGCCATCTTTATTCATTGTCCAGCTCTCAGATGAATAGCAAGCAATTGAGAAGACCACAGTCTAGATCAAGCACACCTTAGTCTCTAGAATAACATCATTGCTCTTGAGCACTCTTGTGAGGTCCCTGACAGCAGACTTCCATAAAGTAACTAATTTTTTTATTTCCTGTCAATGCCAAGAGTGTTAATTGTTTATAAGGTCTCTATTAGCTGTATTCAACTCTAAGTCACCTAACTACAACAGTCAACCCCTAGGGATTTTAGTGACTCAGTGGTCTGAAAACTTGCCGAAGGGTCAGCTTTGCGTCAGCTCCAACTCAATGACACACATAACAACAACCAACCCCTTATTGTGGATTGTCTTTCCCTTCACTCATTCTATCAATTTAATTTTTTTTGCTTGCTTTTATTTGCTGTTTATTTTATTTGCTATTTTTTTAAACTTGAGTTAAGGTTTACAGATCATATTGATTTTTCAATATGTTCAAGTTTAGAGTGTCTTATATCCTAGAATAGAAGCTTCCCAGTGTATATATCAAATATCCAAATTATTTATCTTAGAAGTCAAACTACTTTGTTTCCATTCCAGACTTTCTCACCTTTACATGTTGCCCCAACAGCCACCCAGGTCACCCACTACCCTCATCTCATGCTCTTAAAAACAAAAACAAAAACAAACAAAAAAAACCCACCTCAATTGTTGCTATTGAGGTTGGTTTTCTAGTGGGTTTTCCTTTTTTTTTAATTATTTTTTGTGTGTGTCTGTGTATCATCAAATTGGATCTGACTGGTACAGGAGGAGATTGTCTCTCCTTCTACAGCAGAGCATCTGGTGGATTCGAACCGCTCACCTCTGGGATTGTAGTGCAGCTTCTTGCCACTAGGCCACCAAAACTCGCCTCTAGTAGGTTTTCTAAGGCTGTAAACTACATGGGAAGAGACTGCCTGTCTTTCTCCCATGGAGAAGCTGGTGGATTTGAAACACTTGCCTTTGGGTTAGCAGTGCAACTCCTCACCCACTAGTCCACCAGGGCGCCCTCACCCCACCCCACCTTTTTTAAATACAGACACTTGATCTGTTTGTCCTTCCCAAACATACCCAGGTTTTTCTTCCCTCTGAGCCTCTACTTGATGCTCTTAGCTAAATTGCCTTCCCTCAACCCTTGCTCCAAACCTCCCCAACCTGTCCCCAACTGCTCTGAGTCGCACGCACTGTTTCTAAGAAGCTATCCTCAATCCACCAGCCAATATCCAAGTCAGTGCCAAGATTCCCAGGATGCTTTGCTTAACCTTGATCACAGAGCTTCTCCCTGTGTGCCTGTATGTGAGTTATTTATATGTCTGTCTGTCTTCTCACTAGAGTGTAAAGGCTGTTTCTGATAAGTCTCTGAAATCCCATAATGTCCTCACATAGCCTCTGATTGACTGAATCAGCTCACCATAAATCGCATTACATACTTGGGACATTTCTTCACAAACTGCTCTGACACAGATTACCTCCACTAATGAATCCTGTTTATTAGCGAAATAACTACTTTGCTGATCTGGACTGTACTGAACATTAAGGAAAAATAGAAGACCAGTCGTCCCCAAACATCTTTTCTATTATCCTGTCATATACAACACACAACATACCTGAAATGAAAAGGTGTCCACTCTTTTAAACCACTATCAGTCATCAGCCATTTAGCAAGAATTAATTCTCAAGTTATCCATGGGGGAGTAGAAGAAGTCAAGAGAATAGACCAAGGGATCTCTAGTGGCCTAGTGGCAAGAAGATACGCTGCAATCTTAAAAGTGCACAGTTCGAATCCACCAGATGTTTCGCTAGAGAAGGAGGGGCAATCTCCTTATGTACCAGTGGGATCTGACTCAATGGTACATAACAAGTCGGGGGGCGGGGGGGAGAGGAGAGAGAATAGACCAGTCTGGGAAATTTCAATGGGATGAGAAGAAGAATAGGAAATGCTCAAAGAAATAGTCCTCGATTGTGGGGGTTAGAGTAGCACATCTAGGCTACACCCCAACATCAAAAGAGAAAAAGGTCAAGCAGTTTCCATATGTACCTATTTGTTTTTCTGTTGGTCCTTCCAACTGAAGAAGGTCAGGCAGGCATAATTCTCCTCCTTAACAGATGAGAAAACTGCAACTTTTTCAAACTGGTAAAGTGATTTGGCCCAGATTACAAAACACAGAAATTATGTGAAAAGAGTCAGGCCTCTTATCCCAATCCAGTGCTCTTTCCAAAGGATAGACTCTGGATAGGCTTCTTTCTGGGTCCCAAGGGAGTGACAGTACTGTGCTGTGAGTGACAGTCGAGACAGTAGGAGACAGAGAAAACAGGGAGATTCCATTTCCTCTCGTGAGTAAATAGGCAGTGTTGTCAAGACTTTAGTAACCGGTGAGGGAGAGACAAATAGCAAAGTTTTTCCTAAGTTTATGATTTGTGAAGGTGGCTGGCAGAAATCAGCCCTTCACATTGAACCAGGACAAGTTTGCCAGAAAAACATATCTGAAAAGACAAAGAAAAGACTTAACCAAGTGATGTAGAAAGTCAAAGTCTATAGTCTGCAATATGGATTGAAGCTCAACATCAAAAAAACAAAGATTCTTTCCACTGAGCCAAGTGGCAGCAACATGATAAATGGAGAAAAGATTGATATTGTTAGCAATTTCAGTTTATTCAGTTCCACAATCAACACTCTTGGCACCAGCAATAAGGAAATCGGGGGGAAGATGAATTACACTGGGTAAAACTGCTTTCAGGGGCCTCTCCATAGTGCTAAAGAGCAGCAATGTCAGCCTAGAGACTAAGGTGTGCCTGATCCAGGCCATGGTCTTCCCAATTACTTGCTATGCATCAGAGAGCTGGACGATGACTAAGGATGACAGAAGAAGAATCAATGCCTTTGAGTTATAGTGCTGAAGAAGAGTACTGAATATACTGTGGACTTCCAGGGAAATAAACAAGTCTGTCCTGGAGAGGGTGGAACCAAGTTACTCCCTGGAGACAAGGATCTTGAAGTTCTGTATCACATACTTTGACCGTGTTTCCAGGAACGACCAGTCTTTGGAGAAGAACATCTTGGAAGTGTGGAGGGATAGCACAAGAAAGGAAGACCTCCATCAATGAGATGGATTGACACAGTAACTGGGGTCGCAGGGGTAGGTGTGTCGGAGATTGGCTTAGCATTGGGCAGTGTTCAGAGCTGTTGTGAATAGGGTCACTATGAGTCACCAGCAACTTGATGGTATGGAATAACAAAACAACAACAATATCATTTTATTTCCCCTAGTAAACAGAATACATACTTAATTTATATCTGGCAAATTATTCAAGAAACTGGATTCTATGAAGAAGAATGTGGCCTCAGAATTGTAGGAAGACTCATTGATAACTTATGCTATGTAGATGATACAACCTTTCTTGCTGAAAGTGAGAAGGACTTGAAACACTTGTTGAAGAAGATCAAAGAATACAGCCTTCAATGTGCATTGCATCTCAACATCAAGAAAATAAAACTTCTCACCACTGGATCTATAGGCAACATCATGATAGATGGAGAAAAAATTAAAACTGTCAACAACTTCATCTTACTTGGATCCACTATCAAGACCCTTGGCACCAGCAGTCAGGAGATCAGGAGACTTATTGCACTGGGAAAGTCTGTAGTCAGGGACCACTGCAAATTATTGAGAAGCAATGATGTCAGTTTGAGGACTAAGGTGTGCCTGATTAAGGTCATAGTCTTTTTCATCACTTGCTCTGCCTCTGAGAGCTGGACAATGACTAAAGATGACAGAGGAAGAATTGACACTGTTAAACTGTGGTGTTGGAGAAAAATACTGAATATCCCATAGGCTGTCTAAAAAAAAAAAAAACCCAGATATGTCTTGGAGAAATTGTAGCCTGAGTATTCCTTGGAGGCAAAGATGATAAAGCTTGGTCTTACATACTTTGGAGATGTTGCTAAGAGATTAGACTCTTCCTTGAAGAGGGATATCATGCTTATAAAAGGTGCAAGGTCAGCAAAAGAGAAGAAGACCCTCAACCAGATGGATTAACACAGTGACTGAAGCGGTGGGCTCAAGTATGTCAGAGTTTGTGAGGATGGTACAGGACAGGACAGGGTTCAGATCTGTTGTTCATTGTACTCGACAATACCCAGCAAGAACCGTACACTGAAGATGGAGCTACGACAGCACAAATTAAGCTTGAAACTATTTCCTGAGCTCTTCATGGAACCATGCCTGAAACCATTCTCTCTAGGGCAGCTCAGTAAAATAAATCAGAAAATTTCTTTTTTGTTTGGTTTGTTTTGCTTTAGTCAGTCTGAATTTGGCTTTCTTTCATATAGAAATTAAAGAATTACAAAGTATATAGTATACCTGAGGTTAATACTGCTTTCAAACAGAGAGCCAATTGCTTAGTAGAAGAACCTGCAAGCTACATTTCTGAGTTCATTCCTCCTTGTTCAGGAACATTCAATGACTCCTATTGTTCACCAAATTAAATGCATCTTTCTGGTTTGGCATTCAAGCTCTCTTGTTTAGATTGTCTCTAATCTCTCTTGAGGCCTATTTCAGATACCTGTTTCTTGTATTTTTTCCAAACATCTGTCCTTCCCAGCTTCCAGGTGTCTTCACTGCCTTGGAAACTATCTCCCTAGACAATAAGGATCAGGAAGAGTTTGGGATTTTTTCAAATACATGGGGTCACCATAAATCAGAGCCAAATGGACAACAATTGACAACAAATCTTATTTTTGCTACCAAAATAGTATCTTTCCAGAGGTTAATATGCAAAATATATGAAACTCAAATCAATTGAAAATTGATTTGATAAAATATTTATAATTTGGAGAAAATATTTGTAATTGAAAAATAAAGGACCAACAAATTTGATTTCTAATGCCATTCTCCATTGAAAGAACCCTAGGTCCCTTGAGGAAATGGCTGATTATAGGACTAAATTAGGAAATACACAAGGTAAACTTGGAATATCTTATAATGCCAGAGAGTAAGAAAATGCTAAAACAAACAAGCAAACAGCAAAATGATGAAGTCTATCAATGGGACACAGGTGCCAACTGAAAGAGCTGCCAATGAGCAAAGCTGGAACACCAAGAGCAGCAAAGCTTTTTTTGGTTTTAATTGAAATTTTAATGAAAGTTTATAGAGACTTTCAATTCATTCATTGTTGCACATTTTCCTCCCTTCCCACCCCTCCCCCCAGTTGGATTTTCTCTTTGAAAAGTAAAAAAAAAAAACCAAACCCTTTCATTATTATATAATCTGCCCCCCTCCTCAGTCCACTCCTCATGCAGCTCTCATTCTGGACTCTTGTCATGAAAATAATACCTAATCATATATTTCTTTCAAACAGTTCTCTCCCTCATCGGTTTCAATGCAGTATACATTATTTATCCCCTCTTCTCTTAGATTCTCCCCATCCCTGATGTCAGTCCTGTTTTATAACAGTGGCATTATGCAGTATTTGTCTCTTTGTGACTGAGATATTTCACTCAGCATAATGTCCTCCAGTGTCACCCATTTTGTTATAATATTTCATGAGTTTCTTGTTTTTCAATGCAACATAGTATTCCATTATGTGAATATACCACAGCTTCTCTAGCCATTCATTTGTTGATGGGCACTTGGGTTATTTTTAACTCTTTGCTATTGTGAACAAAGCCACAATAAACATGGTTATGCATATATATGCTTGGGTAGCAGTTATGGCTTCTTTAGGGTATACTCACAGTAGTGGAATTGCTGGGTCAAACACTATTCCTATTTCCAACTTTTTGAGAAAGAACCACACTGCCTTCCATAGTGGCTGCACCATTTTACACTCCCACCAACAGTGAATAAAGGTTCCAGTTTCTCTGCAACCTCACCAGCATTTGCTGTTCTGTTAAATTTTGCTAATCTTACTGGGGTGAGATATTATCTCACAATTGTTTTTATTTGCATCTCTCTTAGAGCTAGGGATTTTGAACACTTCTTCATGTGTTTATTCACCATCTGAATGTCTTGTTTGATAAAGTGTCTGTTCATATCCTGTGCCCATTTTTCAATTGGGCTGTTTATCTTGTGGTACAACAAAGCTTTTTTTAAAAAGGTACTACTGGAAGGAAGCTCTGATGGTCTAGTAACAAGAAGCTGTGCTGCAATACCATAGGAGTGTGGTTTGAATCCACCAGATGCTCCGTTGAAGACAGAGGGGCAATCTCCTCCTGTGTCAGTTGGATCCGATTTGATGATACGTAACAAGAAAGAAAGAAAAAAAGAGGGACTACTCGGTCACAATCTAAAGTATAAAATTAATATCCATTCATGAGGAGAGCAAAGTTGAAAAACTTGTATTTCTTTATTTCAAAATTTACTATAAATTGACAAAAGGCAAAACAATGCAGTAGATGCAAAGGGAGAGATGTGTACATTAATACAAAATAATTGTGAATCCAGAAAAGAATACTCACATTTATTATAAATAGATTTTAAACAAAAGTGCTGAGACAATTCAGTGGGGGGAAATAGTCTTTCCAACAAATGGTGTTGGGACAACTGGACATCCACGTGTAAATAAAACAAACTGGGGGAAAAAAAGAAAAAATTTGAATCCTACTTTACACCATATAAAATATTTTGTTCAAAATTGGCCAAAGACCTGTATGGAAGAAATAGAACTTTCTGATGGAAATATTTTGTGGCTCTGGATTAGTTATGGTGCTTTAGACGAGACATCACAAGTACAAGCAACAGTGATCCCCCACCTCCCTCAAAAAGGGCAAATTGAATTTCATCAAAATATAAAGTTTTGGAAGACACAAGGAAGAGCTCATATGGGAAAAGTGTGGTTACAATGAAGATACTGTGAACAAAGTCATAAAACAAAATATGTATGAATGATAGTTGAACAGAAAACCAATTTTTCTAGGAACATTTACTTAAACCATAATTTTTTTCAATTTCATAAGGCAAGTATCATCTAGAGAATAAAAAGCTCACAAGTAGAACATTTTTACTAACAATAATCTGAGGAGGCATTTGTATCTAGAAAATATAAAGACCATCACCCAAGTTGATGTATGCACACCCATATTTATTGCAGCTTTGTTAGCAATATCAAAGAGTTGGAAACAACTCAAGTGCCCATCAACAAATGAATGGATAGAGAAGCTCTGGTAAATTCACACAATGGAATACTATGCAGTATTGAAAAACAAGGAACTCATGAAATATTATGCAAAATGGATGACCCTGAAGGACATTATGATGAGTGAAATACCTCAGTCGCAAAAGAATAAATATTGCATAAGGCTGCTGCATAAGGTTGAGGGAAGACAGAAGAGGGGAGGAATGATTTATACTGCATTGAAACAGATGAGGGAGAGAACTGTTTAAAAGGGATATATGATTGGGTATTATTGTCATTACAGGAGTACAGCATTAAGGCTGCACAGGGGAGTGGACTTGGGGGGAGGGATTGCATAATAATGAAAGAGTTTTTCTTTTCAAATAGAAGAGTGAAGTGAGGGGGGGAGGGAGAGCAGTGCAACAATGAATGACTGGAAACCCTAAGTCTCTGTAAACTTTCATTAAAATTCATTTAAAAAATACAGAAAAATTGAACAAAGGCAAACAACCGCATTTTATAATACACATAGGATCCTCTCCAAAGAGTATATTTAAATGGTCAATAAGCACATGAAAAATATGCTCAATAACATCAGCCATTAGGGAAATGCAAATAAAAACCACAATGAGTTAGACTTCACATTCATCGAGAAGGCTAGAACCAAAAGGAAAGATGGTAATAACAAGCATTAGTGAAGATATAGAGAAATCAGACTCTCACATATGCTGGTGGGGATGTAATGGCACAATCACTTTTGAAAACAGTCTGGCCAGTCTTCAAAAGATTAAGCACAGAGTTACTTTACAGTCTAGCAATTCCACTCTTGGGTATATTTTTAAGAGAAATTAAAACATACATTCATACAAAAACACTAACACAAACAACATAGCTACATTATTTATAATAGCCAAAGAGTGGAAGCAACTGAAAGTGCCCATGAATAGATGGATGCATAAACAATACATTAATATAATAGAATATAATTTAGCAGTAAAAATAAGTGAAATACTGACATGTACTACAACATGAATCTTGAAAACATTACACTAGCCAAAGAAGCTAGTCACAACAGATCATATATTAATGACTCGATTTATATAAAATGTATAAAATAGGCAAAGCTATAAAGATAGAAAGTAGATTAATAGTTGTCTAGAGCTTGGAGCTGGGCATGAAAAGGAATGAGATGACTGCTAAGAAGTACAGAGTTTTCTTTTAGGGTGATAAAAATGTTTTCAAGTTTATTGTGGAGGTTCCCCAACTCCATGACAATATTAAAAACCACTGAATTTTAAGAAAATTAATTTTACATTAATCAAAGTATTTCACGTGAATTATATTTTAATAAAGATGTTATTTAAAACTCCACAAGTCTACACTTAGACACAGGAAGCCCTGGTAGCCTAGTGGTAAGAAGCTATGCTGCAATCCTGAAAGCACACAGTTCGAATCTACCAGCTACTCTACCAGAGAAGGATGAACCATTTCTTCCTGTGTGATTAACTGCCTCTGAAAACCCACTTGAAGGTCAGCTTTGGTTCGGTTCTGACTCAGTACACAACAACAACAACATATTTATACAAATGACTAAGAAATTAAGAGACAAATTTGCCAAAAATTTGACAAAAATGCATGAACATTTTTTTAAATGTATATAAATTCCCTGCCCTCAAGAAAATAGTTCATAATTCTACTTAACTGTCAACTCTCAAGTTTCACTGCTAAAGAAGAATTGTCAGAATGTTCAGGCTTTGCACATCAAGAGCACCACTTCTATACTAAGACACACAGCTCAGTGATTCCTACTGTTATTATAAAAAAGATCAAAAGGAGATGATTCATAACTCTTTACTCCCTAAGTGTGGGCTACACAGTGACTTTCTTCCAAAGAGTACAGTACGGTGGCAGAAGATGGGGAGTAATTTCACAGTGAAGAAACCTAACAAATACTAATTCATCTGGTGACAAAGGGCACTATCAACAGCGATGTTGTTACATACCATCAAGTCGATTACAACTCATAGCAACCCTATGCACAACAGCTCTGAATCTTGCTCTATCTTGAGCTAATCTCACTGTCTCCAACACACCTACCCTCATTACCCCAGTAATCATGTCAATCTGTCTCATTTGGGGGTCTTCCTCTCCTGCATTGAAACCAAGCTGCTCCTTGAAGAAGGCAAGGATTTTGAGACTCCATCTCACATACTTTGGGTATGTAGCCAGGAACGACCAGTCTTTGGAGAAGGATATCATGCTTGGATCAACAGTGATAAGTCATGTTAATTCCATGTACTTTTCATCAACTCAGTGCAGGGGCATAGAGTCAAATCTGACTCATAGCTGAACCTGCAGGGGGGTTCTGGATCTGTAAATCGAACAGAAGGAGATTGCTCATCTTTCTCCAGAGGAGACCCTGGTGGGTTTGATCACCACAGAGACTCAGCCTTCTGGCTAGCACAGTAACTCCTTACAGATAGAGACAACACCACTAGATCTCCTTCATACCCCTGACAGGCACTTTACTTCTGTGATCTTCCTCCTCAAAGCCTATAATCCCATGAGAAGAGCATCAGGCACATCCAAATTGAGGGATATTTTACAAAACACCACCAGTACTTGCACTGCAATCCCAGAGGTGCGCGGTTCAAATCCACCAGCTCTGCTGGAGGAGGAGGGGCCATCTCCTCCTGTGCCAGCCATATCCGATTTGATGGTACACACACACACAAAATAATAAAAAATAAAATTTAAAAAATACCACCAGTAATTATTCATGTCCATAGGTTAGATTGTAAGCCCGCAGGGCAGGTACTGTCTGTGTCTGATGTTGTGTGTGGCACCTACCACATTGTTAGAGCTCAATAAACGTTCAACAATAATGGTCTGATGACTCTCAAAATACAGAAAAAAAAATACCACCAGTACTACTATTTATGATTGTCAAAGTCCACAAAAAGAATATCTGAGAAACTGCTACAGCCAAGGTGAGCCCAAAGAGCTACGACAATTAAATAGATGGATCCTGGAACAGAAAAAGAACATTAGGCCCAGCAACAATAGTAAAGTTCAACAGGTCAACAAACAACAAACACTGACAGGGTTGTGGAGAAATTGGCACTTATTTTTAGCTTTTGGGGGGGCATTGTGGAGTTTTTGTTTTTGTTTTGTTTTTTGGATTTCCATTCATTCATTGTTGCACTTTTTCCTCCTTGCCCACCCCACCCCAGTCTGCTTTTCTCTTTGAAAAAAAGATTCCTCCATTGTTGTACATTCCCCCACCCCACCCCCTGCAGTCTACTTTACTACGCAGCTCTTATGACTACTGTCATACAAACAATGCCTAATCATATATTCCTTTTTTTTACTGTCATAAGTGTTATTCTTAGATTAACAAACTCTTTATCTATCTATATACTTTTTAATTGAGATTTTAATGAATGTTTATAGAGAACATGGATTTCCCTTCATTCACTGTTGCACATTTTCCTCCCTGCTCACACCTCCCCTCCCATTTCACTTTTCTCTTTGAAAAAAAAATCTTTCATTGTTATACAATTCCCCCTCCAGTCCACTTTATTATGAAGCTCTTATTCTGGACTGTTGTTATGCAAATAACATCTAATAATATATTCCATTTAAGCAGTTCTCTCCCTCATCTGTTTCAATACAATGTACATTATTTATCCCCTCTTTTCTTAGTTTTCTCCCAACCCCCATGTCAGTCTGTTTTATAACAGTGGCATTATGCAGTTTTTGTCCCTTTGTGACTGAGATATTTCACTCAGCATAATGTCCTTCAGAGTCACCCATTATTTCATGAGTTCCTTGTTTTTCAGTGCTGTATAGTATTCCATTGTGTGAATATACCACAACTTCTCTATCCATTCGTTTGTTGATAGGCACTTGGGTCGTTTCCATCTCTTTGCTATTGTGAACAATGCATAAACATGGGTGTGCATATATCTGTTTGGGTGGCAGTTGTGATTTCTTTAGGGTATATTCCCAGTAGTGAAATTCCTGAGTCAAATGGTAGAAATTGGAACTCTTATTCACTGCGAGTGGCAAGTAAAATGATACAGGCCGTCTGGTGCTTTCTCAAGATGTTGGACATACCATTTGACCCAGCAATTCCACTAGTAGGAATCTAACCTAAAGAAACCAGAGCCACGATTCAAACAGATATGTGTACACCCCTGTTTACTGTTACATTATTCACAATAGCAAAGAGATGGAAGTAACCCAAATGTTCAACAACAAATGAATTGATAGAAATACTATGGTACATTCACACAATGGGATATTATGCAGCACTGAAAAACAGTGAACTCGTAATTACACAGCATGGGAGAGCCTAGAGGACATTATGCTGAGTGAAATACCTCAGTCACAAAAGGACAATTACTGTATAGAACTGCTCTTATAAAATAGGACAGACAGGATGGGCAGAAAATGGGGAAAGAGTGGATAGATATCAAACACTGTAGTCGAACTGATGAGGGGAAGAACTGTCCGAAAGGAATAATGATTAGGCATTATTCATATGACAACAATCTAGAACAAGGGGTATATTGCTGGTTGGCCTGGGGGGAGGGGTAGGAGGGAGACAGAAGAAAATGTGCAACAAAAAAAAAATATTTTTTTTTAAAGTTAACTAGAGGAGGCAGAGCGGAGGGGGAGGGAGGAAAATGTGTAACAATGAATGAACTAAAATCCAACTTTTCTGTAAATTTCCATTACAATTACAATAAAATAAAGTTTTTAAAAAAGAACATTAGGGAATCCACCAGGTGTTCTGCTGGAGAAGGAAAGGCAATCTCCTCCTGTACTAGTCAGATCCAATTTGACAGTACACACACACACAAGTAATAAAATAAAATGAACTTTAGAAGAAAAAAAAGAACATTGGGTAAAGTAAGACTCAGAAAATCTGAATAAAGTATGAACTTTAATTAACAACAATGTTTCAACATTCAATAATTTTAACAAATCTATTCTAATACAAGATGTCAATAAGAATAAGGGGTACCGGGAAACTATCTGCCCTGTCTTCTCAATTTTTCGATAAATCTGAAATTGTTTTAAAAAATAAACTTTACTAAAAAAAGATAAAATATTAATTCTCTTGATAAAGAGTTTTACAGAACAATATGAAAATACATATCTTGAACAAAACATAAAGGAAAAAGAGCAAAAGAAATAATTTAATAATGTCTAAAAATAGAAATCATAAACAATCAAATTTTCAACTTATTGAAAAATACCTAAAAATCAGAGCAGTAAGTATATACTACATCTCTCCAATGATTTGACCATCACCTTTTCTGTGATGGTCCAGGCTACTCGCTCTTGCAACAGCCCATCTATGTCAAACACTATTCTATCTACTTAATTTTCTTACAATAAACTACTTCTTAATTACTCAGCTTTTCTATAATAAACTTTGGAAAAATAATCAAATTCGATAATTCTCAGTGTGAGCACAGTTGTGGGGAAACATCTTTCCCACATCACTGGGAAGGATATAAAATGCCCACTGCCTTTTTAGGTCAGGCTGCCAGTACCACTTACAAGGTGCACACATGCTTTTACCCTGCAATATCACATTGCAATTTCATCCAACTTTTATCTTTGCACAAGTATTTCAAGAATTGATATACTTTCAAGAACATTCTCCGCAGTAATGTCTGCAATTATAAAAATATTCAAAGCATAATAAAAGATTATTGATAGAATGCAAATGCTCATTGCCATCAAGTCAGCACTGACTAACAGCTGACCTTCCACTTGGTTTCTGAGGCTGAAAATTGCACAGAAGGAGATTGCTCATCCTTCTCCATTATGGATTCACATCACCAGGGAGGTGTGTGGTTTTTAGGTTAGCAATGCAACTCCCTGTGGCCTACGCCACCAGAGTTCCTGTCAACAAAAGCCAGTTAAATAGATCAGTAAATAAATCCTTTTTTCAAACTAATGATAGAATTCTCTACAACAAATTAATAAACCTTTGCCAGGATACTCTGCCTCTTTTCAATGACTCACAGAGCCTCTAGCATGACTGTCACCTCCCCCTCCCAGACTCGAACACCACTGTCAGACACTGAGCCCCTTCTTATGCCATTCACAGGCCCCAACAATGGCCTGGCATATAAGAGAATTTTTTTAAAAAAAATTAAACATATAAACATAATAAGCTGAACTGATAACCTCAATCCAGGTCCTGATTTCATTTTTTTTAGTACTTTACAGTCTGAGATAGAAGCATTTAGAGGGAAAGCTAAACCAATTTTTTTTCTTTTTAATTATTTTTGTGTGAGTGTACCGTCAAATCAGATCTGACTGGTACAGGAGGAGACTGCTCCTCCTTCCCCAGCAGAGCATCTGGTGGATTTGAACTGTGCGCCTCTGGGACTGTAATTGCAGCTCCTTGCCACTAGGCCACCAGAGCTCCCCTTCTAAACTAAATTTATAACAAATACCATCATCCTATCTGTATTTGGGGTAGATAACTCTACTTCCAATTTAGACCTAGAACTGGAGAGATAAGGAACAAGATAAAGGTGACTTAGCACAGAGGTCCTGCGAAAGTCAAGCTTGGAGCTTTTCTGTAGTTACCCCTCATTTATTGCTGATTGGAATCATGATGTCAGGCCTTCTATGTTATCTGATCAGATTGGTATTTTTGTCTGTGCTCCTTCCTCCTGTAAAGGATTCTGTAAAGTGCTGTTTGCCTGGCCTACAACTTCACAAGCTGTCTTCCTTACCTGAGTTCTTGCAAAAAATAGCCCTATCTATCCCTCTCCTTCTTTAGGTGTAAAGCAGGATCCCTTTAATGGGATAGTCAAGAAAGAAACGGATATAAACAGTAATCTTATAACTTACACTTATTGTACACTCCAGGGGGAAGAAGGCAGACATTTCTGAGCCATTTTAGGCCCTACCATGGATTGAACTGAATTCTTCAGAACAACTTGGGCGGATACAGTTCCTTCCCAAGGGACTGGTAGTAGTTCAGACCAATTTCAGCCCTTTGGGTAGAACTGGGTATATCCTAGGGTTGCGAGAAACTAAAAAACAACTAGTCTCTTTGCATTGGGTTCACTATCTCTTCCATCCTAGCCCTTGATTATCAGGCCTAGAGATGAGATCTTGGCTAATAGGATCCCCACCCACTCCAAGCACCACGCAGAGAGGCTTCCAGCTATCCAGTGACTCAGATATGCCTCCTCAGGCCCCTGTCCTCATGCTGAATGTCTCCTCAACAGCAGATTGAGGTGGATGTCATAACCATGTACGCTATTTAATCTCTGAATTGTTCTGTAGAAACAAGTGTTTATAAGGAATAAACAAATTGCTGGGGGCTAGGAGGGGGTGGGAAGGGTTAGCTGACACCAGTTGTTTTTATTGTCCAGTGACCACTCACCACCCTTTCCCACACACAAAGATCTGTGGTTTGGATGTGGCTGACCTCACCCCCAGCTCCAGCGGTGGGCACATGCCCCCTGCCAGCCAAGAAGAGCATGGCATCCCTCTAACCACAACAGAAGAGTAGCCGCTGTCAGTGGAAGACCATTCCATAAACCAATAAAGAGGAAAACTCGGGGACAAAGAGAACAGGGCATTATTTGGTGACAATTAAGCACTAAAATTCAGTTGCTGCTGTTGTGGTGTGCCATCCAATTGAAATTGATCCATAGACGACCTTCAATGAGTTTTCAGAGGCAGTAAATGGACACAGAAGGAGATTGCCCATCCTTCTCTCACAAAGCAGCTGCTGGATTTGAAGTGCATGTCTTTGGGATTGCAGGGTAGCTTCTTATCACTAGGCCACCAGAGCTCCCTAAAATCCAGTGGTACTCAGAGGGAGCGCTGAGTCGGGACTCGATGGCACACAATAACAACAACCTGAAATTATAACAGTTCCAGGAGTTTTTCAGTTCTGTATGACATTAAATTCTCTTTCTCTATTAAGTCTGTTTGAGTCAGTTTCCACAACTTGCAAAGGAAAGAATCCTGCCTCTGACAAAGGACAAGCAAGCAGAATCATTCAGAAATCCTGGAACCTGGAGTCACAGCTGGCTGTGAGATAAGCACACTATAGGACTTGAGAATGTCTGGTCTTCAGGAATACATCCTGCCTTCAGGAATATGTTCTGCCTTTAGGAATACGTCCTGCCTTCAGGAATATGTCCTGCCTTCAGGAATACCTCCTGCCTTCAGGAACATGTCCTGACTTTAGGAATACGTCCTGCCAGACGGCCCAGCCACCCACGTCATTTCCTGAAGACTGTTCTCAGTGAGATGGGGTGAAGAGGACCCAAAACTTAATCAGGCACTTAACAATAATTCCTGTTTCATCTGGTCCAGTCTGACAGCCAATCTAGCCTGACATTGTCAAGGTCAGAGGAGAGAAAGAGAGAGAACACTGTTTCTTCTTTCAATAGGTGAGAAAAGGCATGAAAATAAAGAAAACTGTTCTAGAAGGTTGTCAGGTCCTGCGTGGAAGCCTCATTGAGAGCCAGAGGGCTCTGTCAGCTCTGGATACAGATTAACTCTACTTTCATCTGCCTTGATATATAATTGAGGTTTCATGTGAAGAATGACTCCACTAGTAACAATAATAAGGTCAGAATAGCTTTATTCTCGTAAATGATCCTCCAGAAAGTTTTCAGAAGCTATAAAGCAAATGGGAGAAGACTGTCCATGTTTTTCCCTGGAGGTGGTTGGTGGATTCAAACCTTCAGAGAAGCGGTGGTCCTTGGGTCACATCACCCTAAGGGCTATGCCCCCAGAGCTCTCCATACAATAATACTAAAATTAAAAATCCATTAACCCTTCCTATTTAAATGTGCTGAGATTTTCTGAAAACTCCAACTTGGACAAGGAGCTCCTGTAGCCTAGTCTGTAGGGAGTTGCACCGTTAACCCAAAAATCACACTTCTCTCATGGTTCATATTCACTAGGAAGAAAGATGGGGTCAATCTCCTCCTGTGAGAGTTATAGCGCCAGAAACAAGAGGGAAGGTGATTTATGTCACACCTTTCAGGAGCGAGCGGGCTTGAATGTGTTGCCTCGCCCGGACATTCAGGAAATGGGGAGCAAAAGAGAAGAGCTGTTGAGATTATGGTCCAGGCTTGGCTTTAAGCCCTGTCTCTGCCATTTGCTTGCTGGATGATGCTCACCAAAGTCCCTCTCTAAGCCTCAGTTTTCTCATCTGTATAATGGGGATCATAACCTTAACCTGGGCTCCAGAGATGATTAAAATAGTAAGGATGACGCAGGGCAGGCCAAGGCTCAGCTGAGCCGTAGTCGTCTGGACCACACATACAAGGCCTTCCTCTGAGTAGAGCTGTGAAGAGTAACTTGATTAATGTCTGAACCTGAATGACCACGAAGCAAGTGCTCAAAAAGTCCCGTTTACTATTAGGCATTCAAGCTACAGAATGTGCGTGGAGAGAGTTGGGAGTGGGGAATGCTACTTTTTAGACGCCCCCCAGCCCTGGGGATTTGGGATGGGGAGGGTCTCGGGGTACCACTGTCCTTCGAGTTTTGGAGTCGGCCTAGGGCAGATGTGAGCTTCTGCATTCTATCTAGTCCCGTCAAGCTGACAAGGTCGTGCCTCTCACTGAAGCGATTCTAACACTACAACCCTTGGGACCCGAGCTCCAGGTTCCCTGTCCCAGGGACTCCGCTGAGTGCACGGGTACCCTCCCCGGCTGCAGCCCGGTAACCTGACACCGACAGGCTGTGATTCCCTGCCGAAGAGGGACTGCGGTGAGGGCATCTTACTGAGGCTGTGTCCCTAAGCATTCAAGTCCACGGACCAAACTGGGCAAAAGGAGGAACAGAGGCCCACAGGGGTCCCCCTCTGCACAAAGGGGAAAGCAAGACCTGAGGAGAGGGAAGCCTGGCTTGTGGATGGAGGTCAGGGGCTTCCCCAAACCTGACGTCACTGGTAAAGTCCCGGGTCACAGCGGCGACCTCGCTGCGGAGTCGCAGAGACCTGGCTCAGCGGCGACCCATCGTCTCTCTGTAAATTGGGCCCATGAACCTCGGCTTGGGAAGAAACTTTGGGCCAGAGCCCCGGCTCCTTCCCGCGCGCGACCGTCCTCCCCGCGCAGAGCGCGCGGCTTGCACCCAGCCGCGAACCCCGCAGCCCCCCGCCCGATGCCCACTCACCAGCGCACCAGCTGCCAGCGCTTCTCCCCCGGCGCCCG